>NC_061868.1:5418724-5732477 GCF_907164915.1 Impatiens glandulifera | reverse complement strand
TTGACACCCTCATGTGTTAGTTGCATATTGTTCTATTTTGTCTTGTGCTTTCAGTTCTAAAGGAGGTGACGTGAATAGATGGACGGAATGGAAAATGAAGAAAAAAGACTACATTTCAGTATATATTGGAGATTGTTTGTGCAGGTCTCGATTTCTCTTGTTCTTAAGTGAGGTTGTTCAAATACGGGGAATGTCTATTGTAAGTTTTCACTAGTAAAAAAATGAGCATGAGTAAGGGCGAAAGACGTTACTGAAAGTCCTAAAGTCGTTACTGATGACCTTCTGCAACGATATTTATCGTCGTTACCATTCGTTACAGAAACGAGCATTACTAATAATAGAAGAGAATCAGTAACGACCTTTTAAAGTTGTTACTGATGTTTATATTAGTAATGACTATACAACTGTTACTGATATTAACTTCCTATGGTGGGTGGTCACATCCCACATGAGGAGAGATAAAGATGCTTCACAATCCCTAACAGAGGAATCAGAAAGGATAGAGACAACCGTGGGTACAACTCTGAGCTTGATGTAAAAGAGCTTCTTAGTGCGGTTCCGATTATCTAGTTACTGATAACCTTTACTGATCCCCTTTAGAAAATAAATCATTGATGGCGTATCAGTAACGATTATCCTTAAAAGCGTTACTAATACCCTTGTAGAAAAGAAACAATTAATGACGTATCAGTACCGGTTATATGGATAACCGTTACAAATGAAAGTATCGGTAACTGTTATCCTTATAACCGTTACTGATACCCTTATGAAAGAAACGACTAATGACGTATCAGTAACGACTCTTAAGGAAAAGTCGTTACTGATATTAATTATCAGTAACGGTTTTATATGTCCGTTACTGATATTTATATCAGTAACGGTGCTATATATCTGTTACTGATAAAAACTTTCAGTAAGGTCACTATAGCACCGTTACTAAAATTCGTTACCGTAGCCCTTTTTTCTACTAGTGTTTGTTTGTGAATTCTTAGTCGTCTAGAAAACTCTTTAGTTCTCCATATTCGAAAGTTGTAGTGATGATTGATCCAATAAGAATAATGTTTTTGTTATCAATTTGAAACTTCCTTGATGTTATATTGTATTTGAAAAGCTAATTTTCCGTTTATATTTTGTTTTAGAGTCAATCTATTTGATGTGTCAAGAATAGAATAAATGACCCTTTTTGTTTAAGAAAAAAGTTCGTCTAACCGTATGTACTTGTACAACTAGCTCTATTAGACGTATGAACTAATAAAAGTTCATTTAGGCGTATGTAATTTAAAAATTGGCTCATTTAGCCTATGTTAGTAAACTCTGTTAATTTTTTTTTAATTTTTTAATATTTATTATTTAAATATTCATTTTTCTCTCTCTTTCTTCTTTATTAATTATATTTTTCTTCTCTCTTTTCATCTTCTTTATTTTACCTATTTTCTTCTTCTTTCTCTCATCTTCTTTCTTTTTCCCCTTTCATCTTCTTTTTCTCCATCTTCTTTCTTTTCCCCTCTTTCATCTTCTTTCTCAATCAGTTTTCTTCCGATTCAAAGAAGTTTTGCTCAACCAAAGAAGTTTGTTCAACCAAAGAAGCTCGTTCAATCCTCTATTTGCGACTTCAAAGGTTAGTTATCATTCTCCCACTTTAGTGTTTATGTTCAAACTCTACCATTTTTTTTGTGTGCTTACTAAAACTTTAATCCTAAAACTTCACTCATGTTTATGACTAGTTTGTGTTTATGTTAAAATATTAATTATTGTTTTGTTGATAATTATGACAGAAAATTAAGGTTAAAAATGATAGAACATGATGAATCGCCTTTACAATTAAGATATGAAGCAGAAGTGCCTCAATTGGAATTGTCTATAATGGATTGGGATAAGGCTAGCGAAGGATTTGAGACATGAGTTTTGACAAAGTCTAACGGCGGTGGTGGTGTCAGTAAAAATGATAGTGATAGTGACAGTCATGATGACGATGGCAAAAATGAAGATGATGACGATGATGATGATCCGTATATGTGTGAAGATATCAGTACTCACATTTTGTCAAAGCAATCAAGTGAGGTATTCTTTATTGGTATGTCATTTAAAGATCACAATGAATTTAAATCTGCTGTGACAAAGTATTCATGTGAAAAAAGGGTATGTCTATATGCACTAAATGAGTCGGCAAAGGTAAGTTGCTATATTCAAGTACTCACAATAAAAGGGGGTGCAAACAACAAGGCCAAACATCATCGACAAATAATATTGTAAGTTAAATTCAACATTTTTGTTTTGTTAACATAGTTTATATAAGTTTAACATATATGTATTTGAAATAAGTTTTGTGTTGTTAAGATTTTGAGGAGTACTAGAGAATTTGAAGGCATAGGAGTTTACCAAACTAATGATGGGATCACAATTGAAAATGTAAGTTCAGTTTTAATTATTTTTTTGTTGTAATTTACAAATGTGTACTCTATTTTATAGCCTGGAAAACGAAGAAGATGAATGATTGCTACAGTTGACGGTCAAACATCGCAATCATTACCAACACAAGAGTGTTAGTTGATATTGTGAGATAATTGAGATTTAACAGCACTTTATTTGATAATATACGAGAATTTAGATTTGGCAACTTGTTTGTATTTGAGATCTTTTAGATGTATTTGAGAAATTATTTTTGAAGGTTTTGTGAAAGGTTTGTTCTATTGTAATAGGCCTTCTACTTTTGTGAAAAAGATTTAACAATTTTTTTTTGTTAATTTTGTTCTACTATGAAGAGTTTGTTTAATTGTAACATGTCTTCTAATTTTATAAAAAAGATTTAACAATTTGTTTGTAATTTTTTTTCTTAATATAAACAAAAATGAAATTAATAGTCTTTATGTTTAATCTTTGATTTATGATTTATAATTTTTAATAAAATTAAATATTATAGTAAATAATGAACTATTTTGTACATAATATTATGTTATATAAAAAAAAATAGTAGAAAAAATAAAATAAAATATTCAAATAACAAAAAAAAAATAGTAAAAAGAGATAAATGGATTAATTAATTAATTAATAATAAAAAAATAAAAAAAAAAATAGTAAAAAAAGATAAACAGATTAATTAATTAATAAAAAAGAAAAAGAAAAAAATAAATATTAAAATAATAAATATTAAAAATTTTAAAAATAATTAATAGAATTTACTAACAAAAGTTAAATGAGCCAATTTTTATTATTACATACGTCTAAATCAACTTTTATTAGTTCAAACGTATAATTGAACTATTTACAAGTAAATACGTCTAGATATACTTTTTTTTTTTTTTTTTTTTTTAATAAAACAAGTTAATGGTGCTCATGCAATTCGATTATCAGAACCCACTTCACATAAATCAAATAAATACGCTCTCAAGCCAACTGGACCAAAGCAGGTCATATATATATATATATTTCTTTCTTTGAAGTAGATAATCTAATTAATTCCAAAAATATAAAACACCACAAAAAAAAATATTAATTTCCAAAATATAGAGAGAGAGACCCGTTTGGTTTCTTTTTATTCTTTTTTTTTATTTATTTACTTGACTTATATTAAGAAAATTCCAAAAATATATAAAATAAAAAATCATTTCTAATAATAAACAATATATATATATATAATATAATATATATATATATAAATATTATGAATAATAAATTTGAACAAATTTTAGGTTCGTTTGGATTTTTTTTCTTCTTATAAACTAACTTTTTATTTATGTTTGTAGGTACCATTTTTTTAACCTCAATTCTCGTTTACAGGTAATAGCATTTTATTTTATTTTATTACGTTTTAAATTTAGGACCATAATATTGATGCATTCCCTAGAAATAGAATGATACAAAACTAGATACATGTTTAGTCTTGAGTTACCTTTAAACGCATGGCCTAGGATTTGATAAATCAATAAGGTGTAAAATAATATTATTTAAAATGGTCAAAAATTTAAAGTAGAGACTATAACGTGACAGACACGTGAGACATGCGGGAGCCCTTTCTCACATGTAACCAAGCACCGAACCATGAACATAATCTTTAAAATGCATTTGAACATGCAAAATAATTTTTTTTCTAATTTCTCGAATAATAAATTAGGTGATAACTCTAAAAAAGTCAAAAGTAGTCTAAATAGATGTTTTAAATGCACTCTAGTTAAACTTACCATTTTGGTTCCTCGTTTAGAGAAATGTGAATTATGAGGCATGACTATCGAGTAACGAAAGCCCCTTCTCGAGAAGGGTTGATTTTTGACGTTACAATACTCTATAAAAAAAATTATAAAAAAATATCAACCTTTATCACCATCCAAAAATTCGAGTTAGGGTGGACTTAAAAATATATTGGGATGTTTTTAAAAAATAATATAAAAATTATGATAAGTTAAGTAGATAAACGTAGGTTTTTTTTATTGAATTATAGACACAAATAATAAATTAAATTAAAATAAAATAAAATAAAACAAGATGATATCTATGTTTTCAATACTTTTCATGTCATGTCAATGATTTATTTATGTTACTATATATAGGGTCGAGTAAACGGGTAAACTCAACCCGTATTACCCAACCAATATTTAATCCAAATTAAATTTACCCAACTCATAATTCAACCCATATTATTTACTAATATGGGTTGGGTTGAGTATGAGTTGGGTAACCCAATTATTTTATTTTTATTTTTTCATTTAACATGTATTTGACTCATTTAACAAATTTTTATTCGTTTAACACGTTTTTGACATGTTTAACACGTTTTCTACATTTTCATGTTTTTGACATGTTTTGAAATGTTTAACACATTTTTGACATGTACGTTTTTCACACGTTTAACACGTTTTTGACACGTTTAGCACGTTTTTGGCAAATTTAACACATTTTGACACAATGGACACTATTTTCATGTTTTGACATGTTTAACACGTTTTGACACGTTTAACATGTTTTGACATGTTTTTCACGGTTTCGACACGTTTAATATGTTTTTCACACGTTTAACACATTTTGACACGATGGACACTATTTTCATGTTTTGACATGTTTAACACGTTTTTGACATGTTTGGCACATTTTTCACGTTTTTGGCATATTTAACACGTTTTGACATGTTTAACATGTTTTTCACAGTTTTCACGTTTTTCACATTCTTAACATGTTTAACACGTTTGTAACATGTTTAACACGTTTTCACACATTTTCACGTTTTTGGCACGTTTAACACGTTTTGACACGTTTTCCACGTTTTTGGCACATTTTGACACATTTAACACGTTTTTGACACGTTTAACATGTTTTTCACATTTTTGACACGTATAATACATTTTTCACTCGTTTGATGTCAGATGTGTGAAAAATGTATTAAACGTGTCTAAAATGCCAAAACGTGTTAAATGTGACAAAAACGTGTTAAAACTTATCAAAACGTGTTAACGTGCAAAAAAACATATTAAACATGTCAAAAATATGTTAAATATGTAAAAACGTGTTAAAATATCAAAAAAATGTTAAATGTGCCAAAAACGTGAAAACATGCTAAAAATGTGAAAAACGTGTTAAACGTACCAAAACGTGTTAAATGTGTTAAATGAGTTAAAAACATGTTAAACATGTCAAAAATATATTAAACGTGCCAAAAATGTGAAAAACGTGTTAACGTGTGAAAAACGTGTCAAATATGTCAAAAACGTGTTAAACATGCTAAAAACGTGAAAACATGTTAAACGTGTGAAAAACGTGCTAAACGTGTAAAAACGTGTTAAACATATCAAAAACGTGTTAGAATGTCAAAAACGTGTTAAACGTGCCAAAAACGTGAAAACATGTTAAAACTTATCAAAAACGTGTTAGTTATGTTAAAAACGTGTTAAACGTGCCAAAAACATAAAAAAATCGTGTTAAACTTGTCAAAAACGCGTTAAATGTATTAAACATGTCAAAAATGTGTTAAACGTGAAAAACGTGTTATTAGTGTGAAAACGTGTTAAACATGTCAAAAATGTGTTAAACGTGCCAAAAAATGTGAAAATGTGTTAAACGTGTGAAAAACGTGTTATAAGTGTGAAAACGTGTTAAAAATATTAAAAATGTGTTAAACATGTGAAAAACGTATTAAACATATCAAAAACGTGTTAAAATGTCAAAACCGTGTTAAACGTGCCAAAAACGTGAAAATCGTGTTAAACTTATCAAAAACGTGTTAACATGTTAGATATGTTAAAAACGTGTTAAACCTGCCAAAAATGTAAAAAACGAGTTACTTTGTCAAAAATGCGTTAAACGTATTAAACATGTTTAAAACGTGTTAAAACGTGAAAAACGTGTTATTAGTGTGAAAATGTGTTAAACATGTCAAAAACGTGTTAAACGTGGCAAAAAACGTGAAAACGTGTTAAACGTGTGAAAAACGTGTTATAAGTGTGAAAACGTGTTAAAAATATTTAAAATGTGTGAAAAACGTGTTAAACGTATGAAAAACGTGTTAAACATGTCAAAAACGTGTTCGACTTAAAGTTGGAAGATGATTAGTTTATATTGAATTAGTAATAGAGAATTAAACTAAATTTATATAATTTAGGTAATTTGGGTAACTCTAACCCAACCCAAATTAAACTTAACCCATACTCAACCCAACTCATACTCAACCCAACCTATATTAACCAACCCAAATTAATATTTTGAGTTTGAGTTAAGATTGGATTTGGGTAAACCCAAAATTATGTTCACCCCTAACTATATATATTTTTTATCAAGTTTTGAATAAGTTATATACAAGTTAAATTACATAATATATGTCAATTTTAATTGGCCTCAATATTCTTCATTTAAATTGAAAGGATAAGGTTGATTTTTGTGTGACTTCACATGTAATTGACCATAAATTGGGAGGATATGATTAAGTCGTCTCATGACCTACCTTGAAGGTCAATGTCTGGTTGATAAAAATGTCCAATTCTTATGCTTCATCCATTTAATGCTTATAATATTTTTAATATATTATTGTGAATTTTAAGGTGGATATTAAACATCTAATACAAATTATCAATCTCGTTTTGAATAGGGGTGGAAAGGGTGTGGAGGCGAGACTAATTTTTCCTTGATTAATTTTATTTTAGCAATCTCATAATTAGTTGAGTTGGTGAATATATAATAAACATAAATAAAATTTTAAATACAAAATAAATTGGATTTGTACGAAAAATTGTTAATGTATGAATATATATATATAGTATATTTTGAAATGTTATTTTATTTAAATTAATATTTGAATGTGATACGGATAAAAATAAATATAATTTATAATTTTTTTATTAAAACTATAATCCAAATTAATACACTCCAAATCCATGTTTCTAAATTATGTTTATATTCTAAAAAGAAAAATGTTACAAAAAAATAATAGGATATAAATTTATGAGTGAAAACATATCATGTTTAATAATAAAAGTTAAGAAAGCTAGGATTAGGGTTTGCAATTTGTCATTCAAATTTAAATATATATGTTGAATTATCTTTTTTATCTTAGATTATGTGTAATTTTGTTTTTACTCAAAATGGTCTGTCTTTATCTTTTATTATACTTAATAATGTGTTTTTATTCAAAATGGTCTGTCTTTATCTTTTATTATACTTAATAATGTCTTTTAAATATATGGATTTTTAATGTAAATCTTAACTCAACTATCGAAATAATATTTTCTCTCTTTTACAAAATTTCTCCAAAATATATATATATATATATATATATATATATATATATATATATATATAAAATTAAATTAAATTCAACTACAAATTGTGGGGAAAAAAAAAACCACACATAAATTATAAAGACTATTAACTCTAATTTTATTTATAATATCATTGTATTTTTCTTTTAATTAATGTAGAAAATTAATATCACTTTACCTCATTTATTCATTTGCTTCCACCTCTATTTAAGAAAGTTTTAGGTGAAAATAGTACACATAATTTTTTTATCATTTAATACACTTATTGAATTATTAAAATCACCTTTTAATAAACCAAAAAAAATATAGCTTTTATATTTGTACAAGAGATATCATATTTTGTCCCAAAAAATATATAAATTGTAAAAGAAACTAAGTACACAAGCTTTATTTTGAAGATTTTATACTTAATTTATTTTTAAAAATAAATTCAATATTTTGTGACAAAAATATTTTATTATTTTTAAATAACATATAACTAAATAAAAAGACTCATAATATAATGTCTTCAAAATTATGAATTTGAGTTTTAACACTGAAATATTTTAAAAAATAATTGTTGCTAAATGTTCTAAATAAAACTAAGAAATTTACATTAAAACTTTTGTACTTAATTATTTAAAAAGTAAATTTAATGATTTACAAATAAAATATATGTAGAATTATTTTAATAACATATTGAATATATTCAGATTTTTAAATAACTTTTATACCTAAATCTAGGCGGTTGAATCGATAACCTGCAAAATGTTGAGACATTGAAAGAATTATAAAAAGTTCTTTAATTTTAGTTTGATATATAATAAAGATTTATTTAAAATACAAAAATCAAAAGATATCTTAAAAAATTGAACTCAATAATTTTGTAACTTAATTTATTTCAAAATTAAGATAGTTTATAATAAAGCACAACTATCTATGATTCATAATCAAATTAATTTGTGGTCATACATGCATATTTCATTTACCAACCAAAAATGTATAATTTTTTAAATTTAGCCGGCAATCTTTTTATTGGGATCCAGTCATACATGCACCTATCAATTTATTTGTAAGTAACTAATACTAAAAATGGCGTTATCTTGAAATCCAAAAATAATACTACAATTTACTTTGGAAAATGTCATTTTCAAATGGACTAATTAAATTATATTCTCTAGTGAAAACTGAAAACAAATTCAATAAAAAGGTATATTTTGTATGGACGTGAGAAAATTGGGTTTATTATACTTTACTCCCTTTTATGTTGGGCAACTCATTTAAAAAAAAAAAATCAACTATAGTGATTAAGGGCTTGTTTGATGTAGGTAATTTTCAATTTTGGAAGAAAAATTTATTATTGATAAAATATAAATTATTTGGGTTCAATAATTAATATATATATTTTGTATTCAATATAGAAAATATTATAAAAAAAATAAAATGATTAAAATTTAATTAAAGATGTAAATTTTGTTGGGGGAGAATTAAAAAAAAATTAACATAACACCCTACAGTCATAATTCCCTGTTTAAACTAAAAGCACTTTCAACTGAAATCGAAATCGTGACATTTTAATTAAACATGTAATGAAACTATATAATAAATTATTTAGAAGTCTTAGTGAATATTTCTTTTAATTTAGGAAACTAATTCAATCTCAAACATAACTGTCAATCAAATGGATGACATTTAAATATTTGATATTTTAAATTAATTATTTTGTTTAGTGGTTAAAAAAATAAAAATAATATTTAAATGTAAAAGTTACATATTAGAGACTCGTCTCAATTTATTTACTAATGTAATAGGTAATTAATAGATGAGAAAAATACATAAAACAATATTATGATTTGTTTTGATAAAATAATGGAGGAAAATAATGGGCTAAATATTCTATTCATTTCTCAGGCCATCATTATACAACTATACAAGATAATTTATTTTATCAATGTTAAAATTACTTTTTTTCTTTATATTATATAATATACAATCTTATATTTAATTATACTACTTAATTTCAATATAGTTCCAATGAGATTAAGACAAAAGAAAATGTGTAACACAAAATTATTGTCAAAAATAACTTATTTAGTGTAAAAATTGATTTGAAAACCATTTTATAGATGTTCATAAAATGCTCAAAAGACGTACTATATAAATATCATAACAAGTCGTCGTAATCGAAATTTTAGAAAGTCATTCCCCGTCAACTTTACCTAAAATAATATATTTTATGTGGCATATATAATTACCAAACAAAGAAAAATAAATAAATATGTCAAAAAATAATAATTTGTAATGATAAAAAATCAAAAGAGCTAATTCTCAATAAACCACACTTCTTTGTGATAGGTTTTTCTCAAAATCCTCCAAAATTAATTTTGTATCCCAACAAACGTACTCATTCTATTAATTATGTATATAATAATTAAAGCTATATATTATTTTATAGATAAAAAAATTCATAAATAATTATAGAAGCTGTAGACCAAGACCTCTTTGATGAAGGGGTTTTTGGGATAAAACTCGGTTTTATCCCAAAACTTAAACATCTTATCAATCATTAAATCAAATAATTTTATCATTTAAATATCAAAATTACCTTCTAATTTTATCTTCTCTCTAAACCATCATTTTCTCACCTACACTATATCTTATAAAATCAAAAGGTAAATTAGTCTTTAAATTTTAAAAACCAGTTTTTTCTTACTTTTTATCAAACGAGAATTTTTTTGAATAAAACCCAGACAAAATCCAAAAAATCGATTCCTCCACCAAGGCCTAAAGGAAATTGGTAATTACAAGTTTAACGGGCTAAGTCTTCTTCTTATGCACACCACAAAATAAAATGATATTTTATTATCAAGTTGCCATCATTGATCTTGACTGGGTGGTCACCCACCATTCTATTAAAATTTATTCTATGTTCAATATTAATTATAATTTAATCTTTTATAATTATTATTATTAGCATCTAATCTAAAAGTAATACAAAATGTAAAAGACATGCAAAATTAATAGTTTACTTTAAAATCATTTTTTATATATAAATAAACTTACTTTATTTCAAATCATACAAGTTTAATTTAAAAAATATTAGTTAAATATTCTTGTTATTTTTTATTTATAATTAAGTTTCAAACTAATTTAAGAAATAATAATAAACAAATGAAAAATAATAATAATAATAATTACAAAATCAATTATACAAGTTCATTTACTTAAATAATTAATATTTTTTAAATTTGTAATATAAATTCAATTTATTTATTATTTAAAATTGTAATATAAATTTATTTATAATTGTTCATTCCAAGTAATATTATAACTTATTTCATACAATTTTGAACT
This sequence comes from Impatiens glandulifera, assembly GCF_907164915.1. Lineage (NCBI taxonomy): Eukaryota > Viridiplantae > Streptophyta > Magnoliopsida > Ericales > Balsaminaceae > Impatiens > Impatiens glandulifera. The sequence continues at coordinate 5,721,405 of NC_061868.1, read as the reverse complement.
TAATATCATTTTAAAACTTTGTGGCCACAATTGCTTTGGTTAATTCTATCCAAAAAGTCATACATTTGTTGACTAATTTAAAATTGTCAATAAATATATATATATATATATATATATATATTACTAGAATAATATTTTGTGGTGATTACACAAATAATTTTTTCTGAAATTAAAACGAGATTTTTGAATATTTTCATAACTTTTTAATTATAGTTAAGCATCAATGTCAATAGTTATATTTGACATTTTGTCACACTTTTATTTCATTTATTTCTAAGCCACTCGTTTAATGTAGTGTCCATTAATGTTTGTAGTATTTTTTTATTTTTTTAGTTATTTTTTAAGGAGAATGTGTCTATTAATATTGGCAAAGGTTGCAATGATTGATAACTAAATAAATAAAAAATTGTATTTTTCAATTAAATGCATTTGAAAAATTGAATATGTAACTTGATTTATTTTATTTGTTAACATTAAAAATAATGAGAATAATTTAATACAGTCAAAAGATTGAAATAAAATAAAACTAAAAGACCGATTTTTCGAAACGAATTTTAAAAAACGTAATAATAATAATATTATGAATTATACACATTGGACGACTACGATAATCGAAAATTCGACGATTTCTCTTAACCAAATAGTCTACCTAAAAAATAATTGATATGATAATCCAATAGGTATGTCTAATATATTAATTGTATCACGATCAACACGAACGACACGATTAGCACGAACGAAAAGAACAACACGATCGACACAGTATCAAGGTCGCAATTTCGCTTGTTGTGGTCGCGGTTACTAGTCGCTTGTCAAATCAAGAACGTGCGCACAATCGGCACAATCAGCACGATCGACACAATCGGCACTTACGGCACGATATCGACTCTAATAACTAGGTCATTCATTCATTTGCAAAACTTGGTTGGAAGGTTATGGTTTCTAATTTACCATGTTCTCTAATAGTTAGGTTATCTAGTGTACCATATTCTGTTATTGCTCTGTTTTGTTGTGTTCTATTATTCATCAAAATGGGAAGAAAGAAAAACAATAAGAATAAGGAAGTCAGACAATTTGTGATGGAAAGTTTAAGGGAGGTATCTGAAAAAGAAATCGATAGGATTTTTGAAGAAATTATCCATGAAAAATAGGAATGCAGCAAAGATAAAGAACCAATTACTGATATAAATTCTGAAGAAAGTGCAGTAGAAAAACAGGGGGAAAATGAAAGAATATGGAAGGTTGGGTATAATGAAAGAGCAAACCTCTTTGAACTTAAAAATCAAATCACAAAGTTACTGATGCATGCAGAGAAAGGAGAGATTGTGCTCAACAAAGAGAAAATACAACAAACAATCGACCAATTGAATATATATTATCTTCAAGATTGGAACCTAATGAAAAAGGAAAATACAAAAAGATAGTAAACTGGTCAGAAACAATGAAGTAGCTAATGAAGTTCCCAAAATCAAAGACCTATACTATCAGGAGCAATTCCAACTATAAGGTAAATGAAGTCTGGAAAAAGAATACAGAAAAAAAAGTAGAAGATCATGCATACAAAAGGCAAATCTACTTGGGTGAGTTTAAAATAAAATTGGAGATTCTCAACTCTTTTTGAATTTAAATTGTCCACTGAAGTAGAGGAGAAATGCGTCAAAGAATGGGAAAATGTAGATGTTGAGAACTACATAGGAAAGAACTGTCACTGGTAAAAAAATGACCTTTACCGACAGATTTTACCGAAGGTTTTATAAAACTCTCCTAATTGATCCCGAGAGGAACAAATCTTTCGTTATTAAAAATAGATTCCGAGAGGGGTATAAAACTTTCGGGTTTACTAATTAGTACCGAAAGTTTTTTTGTAAAACTTTCGGTTTTGACCTTCCAAAAAAATCAAAATTATTCTAAGTATTGGAAGTTGGTTATTTTGCGAAGGTTATTCAAAAAACCTTTGGGTTTACCTTCCATGAAATTCTTAATTGCGAAGGTTGTCCAATAAACCTTCGGTTTTGACTCATCCCAGAAAAATGAAAAAAAATTCTAAGTTGGAGAATGATTTATTGCGAAGGTAATTTAAAAAACTTTCGGTTTTATCTTTTCCTGAAATTGTTAATTGCGAAGGTTTATCCTATAAACCTTCGGTTTTGACCCATCCTAAAAAAGACAAAAAAAAATAAAACCCGTGATTCTTATTCCCGAAGGTTTATTTGAAAACCTTCGGTTTTAAGTTAATATTTCCGAAGGTTTATTTGAAAATTTTCGGTAAATACCTTTATAAATTCAAACCCTAACTCTTCATTTTTCATTCTCCTCTCTCTTTTCTCTCTCTTCCGCACCGCAGCCGCCTCCGCCGCTTCTCATCTTCGTCTTCTCGCGTTCCAGGTTAGATTTATTTGCTTTTGTTAATTATTAGGTTAGATTTGTTTATATTATCTAGATTTAGGCCGTTAGTTTAGATTATGTGTTTGGCACTTTAATTTAGATTTGTTATTGTTTAGATTAGATTTATGTTAGTTTGTTAAATGTATATGATTTTGTTAGATTTTGTTAAATGAATGATATATTTTGGTTATTGTGTTTGATATATATATATATGAAATGCATTTAGGATGGGTGAGTCATGGATGAGTATTCGGCGTACACTAGAGAAACTGTCCCGGTCATACCAGAATTTGTTAGCACAATCAAAAACTGAGGCACGTGAGGAAGATGTGAGAAAAATGACCCTGAAAATGGAGCAAATCCGATTGAGGAATGCGGAAAGAGGCCAAATGCTTACTGAAATTAAAGCGGACAGGGCTGAAATGGCGCAAAAATTGGTGAATCTCGAACAGCAAATTGAATTGTTGAAGAGGCAGAATCAACCACCCCCTCCTCCCCCCACATCTACTAATTTCTAGATTATATTTGTTTGATTAATTATGTATTATCTTTTCTGTATGAATGATGACATTTTGGTATGACATTTAAGTGTGTTTTGCTTATCATAATTATGAATTATTATTATCCTTTGGTTTAGGTTTATTAATGTTGTTTATGAATTATTTTCCTTTATTTATTAGATTGCCCAAAAAAATAAGGTACTTGGTTTATTGGAAAACCTTAGTTTTTTTACCTAAATTCTTAGTGTTGGGTAGGTTCAAAACCGAAGGTTTATTTGAAAACCTTCGGTTTTTACCTTCATTTAAAAAAATCAGAAGGGTCAAAACCGAAGATTTCAAATGAACCTTCGGTTTTGACCCTTGTTTTAAAAAAATAGAAAAAAATTCTAAGTATGGGTAAGGGACAAAACCGAAGGTTCATTTGAAAACCTTTGGTTTTGACCCTTGTTTTAAAAAAACAGAAAAAATTCTAAGTATGGGTAAGGGTCAAAACCGAAGGTTTATTTAAAAACCTTCGGTTTTGACCCTTGTTTAAAAAAAACAGAAAAATTTATAAGTGTTGGTAAGTGTCAAAACCGAAGGTTTATTTGAAAACCTTCGGTTTTGACCATTGTTTAAAAAAACATAAAAATTATAAGTGTTGGTAAGGGTCAAAACCGAAGGTTTAAACCTTCGATTTTGACCCTTGTTTTAAAAAAATAGAAAAAATTCTAAGTATGGGTAAGGGTCAAAACCGAAGGTTCATTTGAAAACCTTCGGTTTTGACCCTTGTTTTAAAAAAACAGAAAAATTCTAAGTATGGGTAAGGGTCAAAACCGAAGGTTCATTTGAAAACCTTCGGTTTTGACCCTTGTTTTAAAAAAACATAAAAAATTATAAGTATGGGTAAAGGTCAAAACCGAAGGTTCATTTGAAAACCTTCAGTTTTGACCCTTCCAAAAAAACATTCTGTTTAAGGTTAGGACCGAGAGGTTTATTCAAAACTTTCGCAAATACCCATCAAAACCGAAAGTTATACCATTAACTTTCGGTTTTACCACTTCATAATTTGTTAAATTAATTTGTTTTTCACCTACTAATCTAGACTCCTAACTAATCTAATAAAGTGTAGGTTGTTTTTTAAAAATTAATATTGTGTTTAATGTTAAAATGTTAAAGATTGTGTTTGATTATATAAAGAAGTGTATATGTATGTTTGTGTTTGATGATCATATGAATATGTATAAAGTTTGATCATATGGAGTGTGTAATGTTTTAAGATTATCAAATGTTGTTCAAAGTCATTAGAAGGTGAAAAATCAATTAATTTAACAATTTGTAAAATGAGAATTCCAAAAGTTAATGATATAACTCTCGGAAATATCTATCAAAACCGAAAGTTCGGAAATGACCCTTATCAAAACCGAAAGTTTTATATAAAACTTTCGGAAATGACCATTATCAAAGCCGAAAGTTTTATATAAAACTTTCGGAAATGACCATTATCAAAACCGAAAGTTTTGAATAAAACTTTCGGAAATGACCTATTAAAATAAAAAAAAAACTTTCGGAAATGACCATTATCGCGCCTTCTCTTCTTCTTTCTCGATTTCCTTTCCCTCTTCTTATCTCCTCCCTTCCGCCGCCTCCCCGACAACGATGCCCAACCAGACGAAGACGTCGCCCAACCCGACGACTACAGCCACCAGACAACGCACCGTCGGTTCCGCTCCTCCGCTTAAGAAGAAAGCCGAGTTGAATCCAAAGGAAAACGCGCGGTTATTGAAGACGAACCGCCTCCGCATCCTCCTCTCCAAGACGACGCTGCCTCCGCTTGAAGAAAGTCGTCGCCGGTTATTGAAGACAACCGCCCTGCTGCTAGTCGTCGCCGCCGCCGCTGTCGCTGCCGCCCCCTGCAGGTTAATTTTTTTTTTCAATATTATTGTTAGATTTTTTAGGATTATTGATAGATTATTGTTATATTAGGTTATAAGTTTGGGATTAGGTTATTGAATTAGATTTTGAAATTGATTTTAGATTTGGTTTTGGATTTGGTTTTTGGAATGGGTTGTTGGATTTTGTTTTGTGATTAATTATGTTGAATTGTTAGATTTATTGGATTATTGAGAGATTATTGTTAGATTATGTTATAAGTTATGGATTAAGTTATTGAATTAGATTTTGAAATTGATTTTAGATTTGGTTTTGGATTTGGTTTTTGGAATGAGTTGTTGGATTTTGTTTTGGGAATTATGTTGAATTGTTAGATTTATTGGATTATTGATAGATTATTGTTAGATTAGGTTATAAGTTATGAATTAAGTTATTGAATTAGATTTTGAAATTGATTTTAGATTTGGTTTAGGGTTTGGTTTTTGGAATGAGTTGTTGGATTTTGTTTTGGGATTAATTATGTTGAATTGTTAGATTATGTTTATATTATTGTTAGATTAGTTTAGATTATGTATTGGATTATGTTATTGGATTTGGTTTTTGGAATGGGTTGTTGGATTTTGTTTATTTTAGTTTTTTATTTTGTTGGATTAAGTATTTAGATTTGGTTTTGGATTGATTATATTATTGGATTGATTTGGTATATGTTTATGTTGTTTTGTTTGATTAATAGGTTTATTATTGTTTGATTTCACCACAGTCGCTCTTCTTCGTCGCCCTTCTTCGTCGCTTTTTTCCTGCAAGGTTAGTTATTGTTGGTTTATTATATGGTTAAGTTAGTTGAATGTTAGAATATCATATTAGATTTAAGTTTGATTGTTCGGATGATTAGTTTGGTTGCTAATTTTGTAATGATAATGATCATTTAATGTATGTGTCATTTCTTTTATTATTGATATATTGGTTTGGCTGAACAGGTTTGGTTGCGAGCAAAATAATCGGCATATTTTGTAAATTTTATAGGAAAAAACCGAAAGTAATATTAAAATCTTTCGGTTTTTATTCAAATGGAAAAACCGAGAGTTATATGAAAACTTTCGGTTTTTCATTTGAAGAAAACCGAGAGTTAATTAGAAAACTTTTGGTTTTTCCCGTAGGAGTATAACCGAAAGTTTTCTAATTAACTTTCGGTTTTTCCATTTGAAGAAAACCGTGAGTTAATTGGAAAACCTTCGGTTTTTCCCTCAGGAGTAAAACCGAAAGTTTTCTAATTAACTTTCGGTTTTATAATTGAAGAAAACCGAGATTTAATTAGAAAACTCTCGATTTTACTCTTGAGGGAAAAATTGAAGGTTTTCCAATTAACTTTCAATTTTCCATTTGAAGAAAACCGAGAGTTAATTGGAAAACCTTCGGTTTTTCCCTTAGGAGTAAAACCGAGAGGTAATTGTAAAACTTTCGGTTTTTCTATCTGAGGAAAAACCGAGAATTTTTCAATTAACTTTCGGTTTTACTCTAGGGTATCTAAACCGAAAACTCTACGATATCTCTCGATAAACGCCCAATTGATTTTAACGAAAGAGTCAATACCGAGGGATGGCGAGAGTTACAAAAACCTTCGGTAATGTGTATATACCGAAAGTTATAGGGTCAAAATGAGAGTTTTTACTCTCGTTTTTTTACCCATTTTTCACTAGTGTGTGTATCTTTTCCCAAACACTAAGGAATCACTAATGAAACGATGGGAGTAGAAGGGATTGGAGAAGGTTTCTGCAAACATCCATGATCTATATTTTCTACAATTCAAAAAGGGAACGAACTTGGATGATATTCTGAAAATTTGGCATATTTATATTGGATCCAACTTTATGAAGTTAAAGAGATGGTCTGAAAAATTGAGTCTTCTAAACAAGACAAAGAAAACAACTCAAATATGGTTTAAACTTAGAAACATCCCAGCACACATGTATAATGTAGAAGCTCTAAGTCACTTTGCTAGTCTATTGGGAAACCATTATATATGGACTCAATTATAGAGGGAGGAGATCACCTTACTTTTGTTAGAATAAGCATTGAAGTGCATCCTCAAAGTACACTTCCAAAGAGCATGGTAGTTGTTGATAGGAATGGAAAGCCCATAGTCTTGGAAATCTCATATGAATGGAGGTCAAACATGTGTGTTTTCTGTAATACTTTCCAACATAATAGTACTAAATGTGCGAAAGCAATTGAGAAAGAACAGAAAATCATGAAAACCCGGAAAACCAAAAAAAAGTAGGAAAATGAAACGAAAGAATCAAGAATAGAAGAACATATTGTGGAAGTCAAGGATAGTAATATAAAAGACAAAAATGAGGAAAATGTAGAGTAAAAAAGCAAAAAGGATTCTGAGAAAGAGGAAAGCAGCGAAAGAAAGAAAGTAAAGGGAATCAAGGTGAGGAGGAAAATAAAATTTTCTGTAATGCAAAGGATTATAATGAAAATGGAAGGTGAACCTCAAGTTGTTATTGAGGAAACTCAAGAGGAAAACACACAAAATTTCAAAGATGAAATAGAGAATTCTAAAGCCGATAAAGAATATTCCAAAACCGATGTGGAGTCTGAAGCTGAAGTAGAAAATAAGAAAGACAATAATACAGAAACTCAAATTGAAGATAACAAAGAAACAATTTTTTCTATCAAATTAGTACGGGCTCGTACAAAGAGAAAATTAAAAATGAGAAACAACAATACTCATCATCATCTTCAATACAATCTCCTTTTATCGTTAGAGAAAGAGGAAAGAAAAAGGAAAAGGAAGGGAAAAAATGCATCTTAATGAAAATAGATGACATTTGAAAATCTCATACTGTGATGGTTATGTTTAAATGTAGTCTTTTCTGTTTGTAATCTCTGTTTTTTAGAATGTATGAATGTTACTAATCAATTTTTTTAAGATCTTTTGATTGTAATCTTAATCATAGTTAGGGTTTGTCTAGCTCTGATTTTTGATCCTCCCATTTTTGAAATTTTAATAAAATAATTTTAACCATTTTCAAAAAAAAAATATTAACTGATATAATGATATTTGAAAAAAATAGATTATAATTATTAAAAAAAATATGATTATAATGAGATGATTAGCGAAAATGTTATATTTAATTTTATTTAAAAAATAATATTTTATCATAATTATATTTATTTTTAAATTACAAAAATAAAAATAATTTTATTTTATTTAATATAATATAAAAGATTTGATTGAAATAGATTAAAAAATTTTAAGTAAAAAATAGATTAAAAAAATAATAATAATTTTTTTTTTTCAATTTTAGATCTAAGTTACATAAAAAAAAATATCATTTTTTATAATTAAAATAATTGGTTTTAATTTTAGATATTTTGTTTACAGCAAATAAACTCATTTATTATTATTATTATTATTTATTTTTAACAGTTGCATGCCACTATAAATAAATATATATTTTAATTATTGAAAAATTATAAAAAGATGTGATTAGAAAATCTTCAAACAAATCAATCGCAGGCAGAGCATAGCAGCAAGAACATAGTAAGTCTTCTCTCTCCTCCTTCTCTCTCTCACACACTCACACACACACAAACAAACTGTAAGAGTGTTTTCAAATGAACAATGAAGTAATGTTCAATGTTCATCATTTGATTTGAAGCTTTCTCTTACTTTTGATTCAATCTTGGATTTCTTCTTCATCATCATCACATGATTAATTTTTTGGGGTTTTTGGCATCTCTAGAAACCGAGTTCAGATTCAGTTTAAAATTGTGGGTTTTTGGCATCTCTGGATTTGGAGTTCAGATTCAGTTTGAAATTGTGGGTTTTGATTAACTTTTTTTTATTAGTGCAGCTCAAAAGATAATAGATTAAATATGTTGATGGAATTTCTTTTGAATTTTTTAAGTGTGTTGTTTTAACTCTCCATCCCTTGTTTTATAAATATTGCAACTACCCGTCTATGTATTAATTTATTTGTCTATTTGGTAGAAGAATATTATAATATTGTGTAATTTTTTTAATAAAATATACCCCTAAAAGAGCTGCATCTATCTATTGAATTTCGTTTCGTATCTACCCATACGAAAAGCATAGTTTGGATTCACTTAAACCTAACTTAAGTTCGGAAATATTAACTTGGGTAAGTTAATTTGTGTTGGATTAAATTCAAGTTTATTTCAAGTCAGATTAGATTTATCAAAATTACTTAAATTAAATATATTTAATTCAATTATCTTTTATCAATTCAATATAAACCAACTATCTTCCAATTCTAATATATTATTTTAATTTTTATTATGTTGATCTCTAATATAATAAAATAAAAAATTAAAAAATTTAAACTTATTAATAATATATTTATTAATTATAGTCTAACCATAAAAAACTAAAATATTACTATTATTATAAAACTCTTTAATGAATTAATTTGTGTATGAAAATAAGCATAATTTATCATATTTAAGGCTTTATTTAGTATAAATTATTTAAATAATTCATATTGATCTTACCTATTATTTCTTCAACAAATTTAGTAATTAAATTATTAAAATAATTTTAAACAAATCAAAATTATGTTAAACGGATAAAAACGTATAATAATATAAAAAAACATATTAAACGGAACAAAAAAACAAATTAAACTGACTGGAAATGTTAATGTTAGATGTGTCACGAGTGTATTAAACGGGTCAAAACGTGTTAACATGTCAAAATTTTATTAAACGTGTTTAACGTGCCAAAAACGTGTGAAATTAATTAAAACGGGTTACATATTTGTTAAAATTAAAAACGTATTAAGCGAGTCAAAATAGGTCAAATGAATCAAATATTAGTTAAATGAGTTAAGAACGTATTAAATAGGTCAAAATGTATTAAATTAGGTAAAATGAATCAACTAATTATTAACTGGATCAAAATTTGTTAACTGGGACAAAAACATGTTAAATATTAAACAAGTAAAAAACATAATAAATATGTTACAAACTAAAATTTAGTTTGAATTACCCAACCTTGTGATAACTAAATTTAATTTCCAGCTTTGTTTATGGAAAACGATTTGCATCCTTTTATGTTGAAGAAAAAGTAATAAGAAAACAAATATGACTGATCACAACAACAAAAAAATCAAAAAAAAAATCTATATATGACTTGTCAATTTCTTGCTTTTACACAAAGAATTCAATTATTGAAGTTATTGAAAATCATTCCTTAGTTGTGAATGAGATAATTTCAAATGTTTGGTTTATGTGAAATTTCAGGGTTTCTATAATGGCAGATGGCATAGCATTAATGCCCTTAGGATCATCATCTTCCTCAATAAAAACCCCATCTTTTCAAGGAAGAAGAATCGGGTTGTTTCGCAGAAGCAAAAGCGCTCTAAAGAAACTACAACTCCCCGTTGAAATCATAGAAAACGAAAAAAACCCATCATTTATTCGTCGAATCCATACAAGTTTTTGGAGAGTAGGATTATTCTTAACCGCCTACATGGGTGTCGGCACAATCTGTTTCTACCTACTCAGAAACCAAATGTCGGGGCGTAAAACAGATGGATTTCTCGATGCTATCTATTTCTGCGCAGTAACCATGACCACAGTCGGTTATGGTGATCTTGTGCCCAGCACTGTACTTTCAAAGCTCCTAGCATGTGCTTTAGTCTTCACAGGAATGGCTTTGGTTGGATTCATACTTAGCAATGCTGCTGATCATTTAGTTGAAAAGCAGGAAATTCTGTTAGTCAAGGCATTGCATATTAAAAAAAATGCTGGTCCAGATGTGATTGAAGCGAAATACAAATGTCTTATTGTGTTGTCTGTTTTATTGGTGATTATAGTAACCGGGACTATTTTCTTTGTGAAAGTTGAAAAGTTTGATTTAGTGGATGCGTTCTATTGTGTGTGCTCGACTATTACCACTCTTGGATATGGAGACAAGAGCTTTTCTACCAAAGGTGGCCGTGTTTTTGCGGTGTTTTGGATTTTGACCGCGACTATAGTCTTAGCTCAGCTTTTTCTTTACCTTGCTGAGATGTACACTGAGAGAAAACAAAGGAAATTGGTGAAATGGGTTCTTGAGAAAAAGATGACTAGAAGGGATTTGGAGATTGCTGATATCGACAATGATGGGGTTGTTGGGTAAGTTGTTGTTTTTCTTACTGAAATGGTTACCTTTTCGTTTGTTTGTTGATTGCTGGTGTGTTTGTACAGGCCAGCTGAATTTGCCATATATAAGTTGAAGGAGATGGGGAAGATCAGTCATGAAGATGTCCTTTTGGTGATGAAAGAGTTTAATGGTTTTGATTTTGATCAATCTTGAACATTATCCTGCTCTGACATAGCACTTGCCCAATTGACTTCTTCAAGGCATTCCTAAACAGCAAAAGATTATGAGATTTCCCTTTGAAATATTGAATGTATGTGTTAGAAACTAAAGTTATAATAATTCTAATAAATGTCTCTTTTTTATTATTTAGGAGACTCTTGGATTATCCAAGTCTCTTGAAATTATCTTTTGCATCTAAGTTTGTTTCTCTTTCTAAAGTTTAACGGTTCGATTATCGAAGTCCTGAATTTGATTTCGTTACATGGTATCAGAGTTTAGTTAAATTCATGAAGAAGGTATCGTTGTTATTCAATATGGAAAGTGGTGGTCGTGTAGCTGGACTAGGCTTGGAGTTGTTAAAACAGTCAAACTATCGGATATGGAAGACTTGTATGGAATCATACATGGTCGGGGAAGACTTGTGGGACGTCGTCATAGACGACAATGATGTAGCTCATGAGGATGTCGCTGAAAATGCAGAAGCATTGAAGAAGTGGAAGAAACTCAACGTGAATGCATAATTTGTATTGAAGAGGTCAATCTCCCACAATCTGTTCGAGCACATCATCGATTATGAATCTGCTCGTGAGATCTGGGAAACGCTTGATCGTCTTTTTAACAAGAAGAACGAGGCTCGTCTCCAGATGCTTGAAAACGAGTTGGTAGGCGCAAAACAAATCAGATATGTCTTAGAGTTCTTTCTTAAGGTAAAAAACATATGCTCAAAAATTTTCTTTACTAAACCTAGATGAGAAAATTTCAGAGGCTCAAATGAAGACATTTATTGTTCGAGGACTTCGTCCCGAGTATACGCCATTTATCACCCCGATTCAAGAATGGGCACAACAATCATCGCTTGAGGAGTTCAAAAATCTCTTGTCATCTCAAGAGTCGTTGACCGCACAACTGTGTTGAGTTATGGAGCCTACACTTATAATAAACTCTACATTGTTAATTAGAGTTTATTGGGTTTTCTTTTTTTGGTTTTGGGCTTGGGCCTGACCAAAGTTATTTAGGTTTATTACCTGAATGTTTACCCTATAAATATATGATTATTAAGGATTTACATGTGCAAACAGAATTCTAGAGAGATAAAGTGTGAGGCAAAAACTCTGTATTCCTTCTTCTTCTTCATAGTAAATCTGGTGGTGGCTGAAGTGGATGTAGCTCAATTTGAGTGAACCACTATAAATCTGTGTGTTCTTGTGTTCTTCTTTCTTGTGTTTTTACAGATTGTTTTCAAGCTGGTAGGATTTGGGAGATACAAATCCTAACAACTGGTATCAGAGCAGCTGGTCTAGATCTGAGCATTGGAAATGATGGCAAGTGAGAACAGTATAGGACATGGGATTGGAAGATTTGATGGGACAGATTATGCCTTCTAGAGAATGCAGATTGAAGATTATCTCTATGGAAAGAAGCTTCATGTTCCTTTGAGTGAGAAACCAGAGAAGATGGATGAAGCTGAATGGAAACTCCTTGATAGACAGGTTTTGGGAGTTGTCCGATTGACGCTAGCCAAGACAGTTGCTCACAATGTAGCAAAGGAGAAGACCACAATGGGTCTGATGAAATCTCTTTCTGATATGTATGAGAAACCATCTGCTAACAACAAGGTACACTTAATGAAAAGACTCTTTTACTTAAGAATGGTTGATGGTGTACTTCTGTCACTACTCATTTGAATGAATTCAATACAATTGTGAATCAATTGCTATCTGTTGAGATTGATTTTGGGGATGAAGTTAGTGCCCTGATTTTGTTAGCATCTCTACCAAATAGCTGGGAACCTATGAGGGCAGCAATTAGTAATTCAGTTGGAAATGCTAAACTGAAATTTGTTGAAGTTAGAGATCGTATTCTTGCTGAAGATGTTCGTAAAATTGATTCTGGTGAAACGTTCAAAGGTTCTGCTCTGAATGTGGAAAACAGGGGCAGAGGTAATGATAGAAATTTCAACCGAAGTAAGAGCAGATCTATGTCAAGGAGCAGGAGGAGTCAGTCCAAGTCTGGGAGGACATTTGAGTGCTAGAATTGTGGTAAACAAGGTCATCTGAAGAGGAACTGCAAAGCACCGAAGAAAAACGGTGATGATAAAAATGATGCAGCCAACGTTGTTACAGAATCTGTCACTGATGCGTTACTTCTATCTGTTGATAGCCCGATAGATTCATGGGTTTTGGACTCGGGAGCGTCTTTCCACACCACTGCTCACAAAGAATTAATGGAGAATTATGTGGCTGGAAACTGTGGGAAAGTTTATCTCGCAGATGGTGAGCCACTGGATATTGTTGGCATTGGTGACATCAAATTGAAGATGGCAAATGGTTCTGTTTGGAATATTAATAAGGTGAGACACATTCCAGGTTTAATGCGCAATTTGATCTCTGTTACACAACTTGATGAAGAAGGTCACAATTTCAATTGTGGAAATGGTGCATGGAAGGTGACTAAAGGAGCAATTGTTGTTGCTCGAGGTCACAAAACTGGAACGTTATACACGACTTCAACTTGCAGAGAAACAGTTGCTGCTGTAATTGATGACTCGAAGAACAGTGAGCTATGGCATTGCAGGTTGGGCCATATGAGCGAAAAAGGGATGAAAATTCTTTTGAAGAATGGACAGATTCCAGAACTGAAGTCTGTTGAACATCAGTTATGTGAAAACTGCATTCTTGGAAAACAAAAACTGGTGAATTTCTTAAAAACTGGGAAGAAGCTCAAGAAAGAAAGACTAGAGTTGGTACACACTGATGTGTGGGGACCTGCACTTGTTTCTTCTATTGGCGGATCATACTACTATGTGACTTTTATAGATGATTCAACAAGAAAAGTATGGGTTTACTTTATGAAGCACAAGTCTGAAGTATTTGCTATTTTCAAGAAGTGGAAGGCTTTGGTTGAAAATGAAACAAATCAGAAAGTTAAGTGCTTGAGATCCGACAACGGAGGTGAATATATCAATTCAGATTTCAAAGAGTATTGTACTGAGAATGAGATCAGTATGGTGAAGACTGTTCCCCGAACGCCTCAAGAGAATGGAGTAGCTGAAAGAATGAATCGAACATTGAACGAGCGTGCTAGAAGCATGAGATTGCATGCAGGGCTGCCTAAAACCTTCTGGGCAGAAGCTATTAATACTGCTGCCTATTTGATAAACAGGGGACCCTCTGTTTTTCTTGAATTCAGAATTCCTGAAGAAGCTTGGAGCAATAAAAAGGTAAACCTTTCTTATTTGAAAGTGTTTGGATGTTTATCATATGTTCATATTAATGAATGTGATAGGAGCAAGCTTGATCCAAAGTCTAATAAATGTTTTTTCATTGGTTATGGTGATATCGAGTTTGGTTATCGTTTCTGGGATAATCAAAATCGGAAGATCATTCGTAGCAGAAATGTTATCTTCAATGAACAGGTTCTCTACAAAGATTGTGTTGGGAAGACATCAGGTGGTGATTCCAAGTTGGAAGAGACTGGTACAGTCGATTTGAGAGAATTTTCAGCTGAATATATACCGGTTGTCGAAGAAGAACAATGTGTTGTTGAAGATGAAATCGTTGAGAACGTGGCCCCAGAGGTAAATCAGCAAACACCGGTTATACAGTTGAGAAGATCATCAAGGAATCGAAAACCAGTTGAGAGGTGGTCTCCATCTCTAAACTATATCTTGTTGACAGATAGAGGTGAACCTGAATGCTATGAGGAAGCAATACAATCTGATGAATCGGTTAAGTGGGAGTCTGCGATGAAAGATGAGATGGACTCTTTGATGTTGAATCAGACTTGGGAGCTCACTGAGCTACCAAAGGGAAAGAAAGCACTTCACAACAAATGGATCTTCAGGATTAAAGAAGAATATGATAAAACTATGAGGTACAAGGCAAGGTTGGTTGTGAAAGGATTTCAAAAGAAAGAAGGTATTGACTACAATGAGATCTTCTCTCCAGTAGTTAAGTTGATGACAATCAGAACTATTTTGAGTTTGGTTGTGAAAGAAGACCTTCATCTTCAACAAATGGATGTCAAAACTGCTTTTCTTCATGGTGATCTAGATGAAGAAATTTATATGCGACAACCAGAAGGATTTGAAATCAAAGGAAAAGATGAGCTTGTGTGCAAGCTTCAGAAGAGTCTGTATGGTTTGAAACAGGCTCCAAGGCAATGGTACAAGAAGTTTGATAGCTTCATGAAAAGTAACAATTTTTGAGGTGTGAAGCTGATCATTGCTGCTATCAAAAGGTTTGATAAATCGTACATTATTCTTCTTCTCTACGTTGATGACATGTTGATTGCTGGAGCAAGCTTGTATGAGATTAACAAGCTTAAGAAAGAGTTGTCTGAAAAGTTTGCAATGAAGGATTTGGGTGCTGCTAAACAAATCCTTGGGATGAGAATTTTCAGGGATGAAGAAGTTCTCAAGCTTTCACAAGAAGAATATGTGAAGAAAGTTCTTAGCAGGTTCAACTTGTATGATGCAAAACCAGTTACTACCCCCTTAGCTAGTCACTTCAGACTATCTAAAGATCAGTCGTCTTCAACAGAGGAGGAGAAAAATTACATGGTCACTGTTCCGTATGCCTCTGCCATTGGTTGTATTATGTATGCGATGGTTTGCACAAGACCAGACATATCACATGTAGTGGGAGTTGTTAGCAGATTCATGAGCAATCCGGGTAGACAACATTGGGAAGCAGTAAAGTGGATACTACGATACTTAAGAGGAAGTATGGGTCTCGCTTTGTGTTTTCGAAAGTCTAATATGGGTTTAGAAGGATATGTTGATGCTGACAATGGTGGTGATGTTGATAGTAGGAAGAGCACAACAGGGTACATTTATACTCTGGGAGGTACTGCAATCAGTTGGGTATCAAAATTGCAGAAGATTGTTGCTCTTTCTAGTTGTGAAGCAGAGTATGTTACTGTGACAGAAGCTGCTAAGGAGATGATGTGGTTACAACCCTTTTTGCGAGAATTGGGTCAAGACTACAAGGAAAGTGTGTTGCGATGCGACAGTCAGAGTGTCATTCATTTGGCAAAGAATCTTGTTTATCATGGCAGGACGAAGCATATACAGGTTCGTTATCATTTTATCCGGTCAGCTTTAGAAGATGGAGTATTAGCTCTTGAGAAGATTCTCGGGAGTGAGAATCCAGCTGATATGTTGACGAAAGCTGTGACAAATGAGAAACTGAAGTTGTGTGCAACTTCAGTTGATCTTCTTCGTTAAGAAACCGAATGGAAAGCCACTACCGATCGAGAGATGATGAAGTTAGTCTCCAAGTGGAAGATTGTTGAGTTATGGAGCCTACACTTATAATACACTCTACATTGTTAATTAGAGTTTATTGGGTTTTCTTTTTTTGGTTTTGGGCTTGGGCCCGACCAAAGTTATTTAGGTTTATTACCTGAATGTTTACCCTATAAATATGTGATTATTAAAGGTTTACATGTGCAGACAGAATTCTAGAGAGATAAAGTGTGAGGCAAAAACTCTGTATTCCTTCTTCTTCTTCATAGTAAATCTGGTGGTGGCTGAAGTGGATGTAGCTTAATTTGAGTGAACCACTATAAATTTGTGTGTTCTTGTGTTCTTCTTTCTTGTGTTTTTACAGATTGTTTTCAAGCTGGTAGGATTTGGGAGATACAAATCCTAACAAACTGGATGAAACGAGTATAAAGGAGGAGTTGAACAGTGCGTTGTTCGTGAAGAAATCGAGTTAGAAAAAGGGAAAGTTGAAGAAGGAAGAAATAGGTAAGGTTTTTTCAAATATTCCTAAAAATCCCCTTAAGTGTTTCAGGTGCGGCAAAACTAGACACTTCAAGAGAAATTATAGAGAAAATTTGGATTGAAATTTCGCTAGTTCAAATATGGGAGAAAAGTCTGACCAACGTGTTGAGGAGGACGGAGACAAGACTTTTCATGTCGATGTGATGATTTCGAAAAAAATAAAACAGAGGCGTCTCATGGTAAATATGAGATCGATCAAAGGTGGATCATTGATTCAGGGTGCGGACATCACGTTATTGGAGATTATTCCATGTTCTCATCAAGTCGAATTCATAATGGGGAGGTGGCATTGTCACAGTAGATAACTCAGTTCATGAAGTTAAAAATGAAGGATCGGTTGTCATTAATAGCGACAAGGGAGAACTTATTACTTTGAAGAATGTCTACCACGTTCCAGAAAGTCGGAAAAACCTTTTCTCAGTAACAAATGTTGTAGACGCTGCAAATCTTGTGTTATTCGATCCATATGATGTGAAGTTTGTAAGGAACATGAAAGAAATCAAGGTGAATGTGGTTCACATTGGAACTCTGGTAAATGATCTCTTTGTCCTTTCAGCATCAAATTGATTCATCGAAAAGGTGAACGACAAAATCACATACTTTCTATGACATGCAAAACTTGGGCATCTTAATATGACTAAGTTTAGTGTTATGTCTTAAAAGATACTTGTCGAAGGTCTACCTGAAGATCTAAGGATCGAGGACGGGCAGTGTGTGTGAAGGGTGTCAATATGGGAAGGCTCATCGACTTTCATTCGACAACTTTGTATCGAGAAGCAAGTGTCTTTTGGATTGAGTTCATATACTTGATGGGATCAACTCGGATTACCTCATACTCGGGAAATAAATATATGTTGTTGTTTTGAATGATTTTTTTCGGTTCACTTGGGTATACTTCGTGAAAGAGAAGTTTGAAGTGTTCTATAAATTTATCGAATTCAAGGAGACGGTAGAAGGAGAACAATATAGGAAAATTCGAGTACTGCTAACATATAATGATGGAGAATTTTGCTCAAAAGAGTTTGATTTTTTTTTGTAGGAAAAATGACATAAAAAGAAAGCTCTCATATTCAAAAACCCCACAATATATTGAGATTGCCGAAAGAAAGATTCGACGCCTTACAGAGACTTGTAAGTTGTGGCTGCATATGAGGAATATACCAAAACAATTATGGGAAGAAGAAATGAGTTGTGTTTCCCATGTCATCAATCGAGTTCCTATCAGCCCAAATAAGTTCAAATCTTCATTCGAGATGCTTTATGGTTTTAAGCCAAGTGGTAAGTATTTTCGAGTTTTTTGATCTACTTGCTATGTCCATATTCCAAACTCGAGGAGCAAAATGTATGGAAAGATAGTCAAGTGCGTGTTCGTCGGGTATGACGAGAGAAGGAAATGATGGCGGTGTATGGATCCATCAACTCACAAATGCATTGTGTCAAGAGATGTAGTTTTCGACGAAATCTCTTCGTACTACATCAAGGATGTTGAGGAAACTGTTCAGACTAACCTTCCCATACTCACGTCTACGGGAAGCTTCTCTAGTAGTGATAATAGTTACAGGGGGAGCTCTGACTTAGCTCAAGATATTTTATTTGATGAAAGAGCAAAAAGTGGAAGTTGACCAGGAAGTCTACATCATGAAGAATCTAGTCAATAACATAATGGGGAACCTCGACCAAAACGGAACATTGTAAGGCCCTATCGATTCAAGGATGATAATTTTGTAACAACATTCTCTTGTTTATTGGCAAACGTAATAGACGACGAGGAACCCGCTTCTTACAATGAAGCAAATAATGTAAAGGAATGAGTGGCAACAATGGAGGATGCAATGTACGCTCTCAAGAAGAATGAGACATGGGACTTCGTTCTGAAGCCTCCCGATACTCAAGCAGTCACATGTAAGTGGGTGTATCAAATCAAGTGTAAGGCTAATGGAAGCATAAATCGATATAAAGCTAGATTGATCACTCGAGGATTCTCGTAGAAGTATGGAGAAGATTATGAGGAGACATTCAATCTAGTTGCTAAGATGACGTCAATTCACATTGTATTGGCCTTAACGGCAAGTTCTCGATGGAAGTTGTGGCAATTGGACGTCAAGAATGAATTTCTCTATGAAGATTTGATCGCCCAATATATATAGAACAATCACCTGAATTCGAGAAGAATGATGATCACTAGTTGATTTATAGACTTAAGAAGACACTATATGAATTAAAGCGAGTTTTGCGTGCTTGGTATGAAAAGATTACAGAATATATTCAATTTTGTGGGTACAAAGCTTCATAATCTAACTCAAGTCTATTTATAAAGAAGCATCAATGATAGATGGTGGTGGTGATTCTATATGTGAATGACATAATCTTGACAGACAGTAACTATGATGAGGTTGCTCGGCTACAAGATGAGCTCTCGCTTCGTTTTGAGATAAATAAACTTGGTGAACTTTAAAATTTCCTTGGTCTACAAATCAAAATTTTCAAGAAAAGTTTGTTTGTATCGCAGATCAATTACGCAAAGAAGTTGGTAGATAGATTTGGTATGACAGATAAAAAAAAAGTTGTACTCATCTCGACGTAAATCTCAGACTCAGTCGAGACGAAGGAAAATGCGTCTGTATCGTGTTCTTGTGGGAAGTCTGATTTATCTAACTATAACAAGACCTAACATTGTTTATGCAGTTGGAGTGGTGAGTCGATACATGCATGGGGCAATGAAACCATACCTCGAAGGAACGAAGAAAATTATAAAGTATATTAACACCTCACTAGATATAGGTCTACTCTACGAGAAAGATGCACAAATTTTCTTATAAGGATTTACGGATGCTGACTTTGCTGGAGATCGAGACGATCGAAGGTCCACATCTGAGTTTGTTTTTCTTGGTGGAAACACTAGCATATCTTAAAATAATAGGAAGAAAGGATCAGTATCCTTGTGTACGATAGAAGCGGAATACAAAGCATCAACTCACGGAGCACAAGAGTGCATATGGCTTCATAGACTCTATGAGTATCTTCATTTCAAGTTTGATCAGTCGGTTCCTATCCATAAAGATAATTTGAATGCTATTAAATTGACTTCAAATCTTGTGTTTCACTCACCAATCTTAATCAATCTCTCTTTTACTTTCACTTCAACAAATCAACAATCAATCTCAATTGATCACGCACCTCTTATCCATCGTCAAAACTCAACGACTAACCCTAATTTTGTGACTCACACCTTTTCATTTCTCTTTATCCCATCATATGTCTCTTTATACCCTCGGCAAACCACTCACTGACCCTCATCTTATGACTCACAATTTTTCATATGTCTCTTTATTCCCTTGGTCGACAAACTACCAACCACCGACCTTCATCTCGTGACCTAACACACTATCAAATGCTCATCAAACTAACAACTAACCCCCAATTGACCCTTATCTTGTGACATATACTTTTTCATGTCTCTTTATCCCCTCAGCTGACAAACCACCCACCACCCGACATACATCTCGTAACCTCACACTTTAAAATGTTTGCCAAACCAACCACTAATTCCAACCTCACACTCGACAAATCACCTACCACCCGACCTCCATCTTGTGACCTCACACTTTCAAATGTTCGTCAAACCAACCACTAATTCTGAACTCACACTCGACAAACCATCCACCACCCGACATCCATCTCGTGACCTCACACTTTCCAATGCTTGCAAAACGAACTACTAATTTTGACCTCACACTTTCAGATTCTTTATTTAAAAGTTGCATCACTATATATTATAGTCAAGAATGCAATTTTGAAAATTTAAATTTGTATGTTTGGGGATTTAAACTCTCGTCTTAAGCATAAGATATGAAAACTTTAACCGTTAGATCACTTGAAATTGTTGAAATAATTTTATTATTTTGTATTTAATATTATTATCAATTAGTTAATATATATATATAAATAAATAAATAAATAAAATTATTTTATAATAATATAATTTTTTTAATATATATTACAATAGTGTAGCTACACAAACTAATAAGCTGCCAACAATGGCGCCTCTTAAAACCGGAGGTGTTATTGCGGCGGCCGCTCTCTCCTTCGCCATTGTAACCTACTTCTTCAGTTACCGCCGTAGATCGAATTCTTCAACTCGAGAAAACCCTAAATCGATTTGTCCAAGCAAATCCAAAAACGGGCTTATTGGAGCCATTGGCAACACCCCTTTGATCAGAATTAACAGCCTCTCCGAAGCAACTGGTTGTGAAGTACATCTCTATCTTTCATCATAGATTTCAATTCTCAGTATATATATGTATAAATCGTTTATATATTCTGTTTCCATTTCTCAGATTCTTGGAAAAGCAGAGTTTCTCAACCCAGGAGGGAGTGTAAAAGATAGGATAGCGGTGAAGATAATTGAGGAGGTAAGATTTCATACTTCTTCTTCTTCTTCTTGTAGACCCCATTGTTCTATTGCATAGTCTTTAGTCCAAAAGATTATTCATTTTCTATTTTGTTGGTTTCATGATGCATTGTATTTAGTTAAGTATACATAAGGTATGATATGTAATTTCTTATGGTTGAGCAATTACACAAGCTCTAATCTAAATCAATAGAGGATATAATAAAGTAACTACACAAGATTTAAGGAGGTTCTCTAGGAGTACTCTATTCTTTAGATCTTCAGGAAACAATGGTTCAAATAACCCTAGATTACAAATTTTATGTCTATTCTATAGATCTTCAGAAAATAATCTTCTTTGATTTGAGTTATTTAAGATTATTTCCAAATAACACACCACCCAATTAACCATCACTTCTTCAATCATATCTTTCAAATCATTAACCAAAGTATTTTTTGGATCTCGAGTTGAGTTTGAACAATAAAACATTGATAAGTTTCAATGGAAACACTTTTTTTGTCAAGCATCTTATCTGGATGTTGATTTAGATGAAATAATGTTCTGAAACATAACTTAATTAGACATGTATTCATAAATTTATAAACGTTTTCTAGTCCAACTCTAGTTCCAGCTCCAGACGGTGTTCATAAGTTTTTAAACTATTATTTATCAATGTATGGTTATTATTGTAATTGTACCTTAAAAGGGCATGTTATTTGCATATGATGATCAAAGGTTATTTAGAAATAACAGTTGGTTATTCAAATAATCCCAAATCAAACAAGGGTTATGAGTACATGAAGTTTCTTTTTCTTAATAAATGATTCGCGGTTATTCCATTTTCCATATAGGCTTTGGAGTCTGGTCAGCTGGTTCGTGGGGGAGTGGTAACAGAAGGAAGTGCTGGAAGTACTGCTATAAGTCTTGCAACCGTAGCTCCTGCCTATGGTTGCAAATGCCATGTGGTTCTCCCGGATGATGCTGCTATTGAGAAAGTATGTGCATTTCGATTGTTTTTTCTAATCTTTGTGGTGTTTGAGCATTGAAGTATGTCCATTTTGATTTGTTTTCTTTAATGGTCTTATGATTTGATATTTGTTTTCTTGAGTAAAAGGAAGGTTGTTTTCTCAAAAATTTTGAACTTCTGACTTATCTCAGTCTGAAATACTTGAAGCTCTTGGAGCAATTGTTGAACGGGTTAGACCAGTTTCGATTACACATAGAGATCACTATGTGAATGTTGCTAGAAGACGGGCATTGGAGGCAAATATAGTGTCAGAAGAGCAAAAAAATGGTCCAAATGATTGTAAAGGCGGTTTCTTTGCTGATCAATTTGAAAATCTGGCAAACTTTAGAGCACACTACGAGGGAACTGGACCTGAGATATGGGATCAGACTGGCGGAAATTTGGATGGATTTGTTGCAGCTGCTGGGACTGGAGGAACTATTGCTGGCATTTCCAAGTTTCTCAAGGTTGTATTATATTCTTTTTTCTTGTTGTTTGTTGTCGACTAATCGTCATTCTTTCAACAGGAGAAGAATTCAAGCATCAAATGCTTCTTGATTGATCCTCCCGGTTCTGGATTATTCAATAAGGTGACGAGGGGAGTGATGTACACTAGAGAGGAAGCGGAAGGGAAGAGACTGAAGAACCCTTTTGATACAATAACAGAAGGAATAGGAATTAACCGTTTAACACAGAATTTTCTAATGGCGGAACTAGATGGTGGTTTTCGTGGTACTGACAAAGAAGCGGTTGAAATGTCCAGGTGAAAAGACACCATCATGGTTCATGTTTTGTAAAGTAAAACAAAATTTTGAAAACTGATTTAACATAAGTATATCTATCTGATTATTAGGTTTCTACTAAAGAATGATGGACTTTTTGTTGGGAGTTCTTCTGCAATGAACTGCGTTGGAGCGGTTAGATTGGCGCAGTCGATTGGCCCGGGACACACCATTGTGACGATACTTTGCGATAGTGGGATGAGACACATGAGTAAGTTTCACAGTATTCAGTATTTATCTGAGCATGGTTTGATGCCTTCAGCTTCCTCTGGACTAGGATTTCTCGATAAAACATTATAATGATCATCTCTTCAAACAATGTATCCAATTCAATGAATATAGGGTCGATTCTTTACGGGTATTTCTTATTCAATACAAACTATGTAGTTTCTTTTCTTCTTCATTTTGGGAAATTGAAAGGATAGACTTTTTAGTTATTTGTAATTTAGTGTAGATTAAAGTTAATTTTTACAATATTAATCTATTTTGTAGTGGTTGATATTTCAAATCATAAAAAACATTGTCTAATATGTTGTAATGATTTCCAGCCCTATATTCAATTTCTTTTTTTTTTTTTCTTTTTTTTTTTGACTAAAACTTAATTTTATGACTTTTTTGTCACACTTATTTTTGATAATTATCTAATACCACCCACAGCAGGGTGTCAAATTTTTTCATTTAACACCCTGCCATGTCAGCTTAACACCTCTTTTAACACCAATTTTTTAACATGTCATACAGTAGCGTGTTATTCAAGGTATCAAAATTACTTTTTCACTTTCTCTCACTTCCACATCATTTAAACATATACATAATTTCATTTTTTTTAACCACAAACAATATTATTCATCACTTGATAAATCAAACATACAAATATTATTTAAAACGAAGAAGAAAACAAACACTCTAAACATTGGTAATTTTTTAAATAGTGTCCAAACATCACTTGAAAATTTCTGAAATTTTTGGTGTACAAATGACACAAACCAAATCTCTATTTATAGATCGTGAAAAATAAAAAATATTGATATAATTTTTTTTTTTATTGATCAATTATTATTAAAATGTATTTTTAAAATAAGAAAACTAAAATCAAAAAGGTAAAAGGTAAAAGGTAGATATTATCCTGCCACATGGCAGCCTCTCATTGGGTTTTGACACCCACTTTTGCTCCTGTTGCCTCCCACCCTCTTCTTTTGACATCCTGCTCGGCTGGTCTAAAAGTAAAAGTGAAAATGATTATTGAAATAGATAATATTTTATTTCATATTTAATTTTTGGTATTTTTTTATTATCAATTTTTATATTTTGTTTTGACCACCATTTTATCTGTCTCATTTTTATATATTTTTTGATATTTTTCATGTACAAATTGCACATATTTGGTATGTCAGGTTGGATCAATCAATTTATCTCAATTTTAAATAACTTTAATAAACAAACAAATTTTTATTTTTTTTTTTTGGTAAATTATGGCTTTTGGACCAGTAACACTATTATTATTTATAGTTAAATATATTTGATTAATAATTAATAGTCATAATTTAGTTAAAAGAAAATAAAAACTTAAGTTAGAAAAAAAAATCTTAATTTGAGATTGAAGGGAGAGAGTTAAAATAAATGATAGAAAAATGTCTAAGAGGAGGTGAGGATATTTTAAACAATTAGATTATTATTAACCATGCTTGTTTGTATCATTGTATAATTAAAAATTGCTAAAACGTAACAACTCCATTATTAATGCTAAAAGACAAATCATTTTCCACATTGAAAATATATAGGGTATAATGGTACATATTAAAAATTGGGTATATGGTTGAAAATTGAGTGTAATTTTGTTTTAATTAACTAAATTTCATTACATTTCAAATAAATTATTTTTCAATCACTTATAAATGAAATCATATCCATTATAAATATATCAGACAAAAACAACTAAAACAACTGAATTCATTTCAATAAATGCACATTCTTATCATTTTTTTTACTTTTTTTTAAACAAAAAAATGAGGGTAATAAGACAATAACATATTGTTGAAAGAGAAACTTCTATAATTATGATCATTTTAAAATCTTTTTATGTTGTTTTGTCATCTTCCTTTTTGTTTATTCAGGTTGCTTATTGTTTTCTTTTAATCATGTATTAAAAAATTGTCTTATAGAAAATATGCTTGATTTATATTCCAAGTTTTTCCCATTATTTTAATACTTTCTATTTTTTTAAATAAAAAACTCACTAATATCATTTCTTGATTGTTTAGTACGGGAGAATTTTTTTTATCCAATTTACTTCTTCATCAATCTGTTTTATTCTGTAGTTAGTTATAGAAGGGTGACCACATCTATTTCTGAGGTTGGTCTAACCTAACTTGATAACACGCTTATAGAGTTTTCTGACCTAAAATGTTGCGTAAAACGTCTTTCTTACTCGATCATCAGTCAATGAAGTCATTCTGGAAGTCTTTAAGAGTAACCAAGCCGTTAAGAGTGAAGACGGAAAAGGTACCATAGGGAATGAGGAATTTATTAGATCTGGCTCCAGTCCTTCGGTGAAAGAAATACAAGTAGAAAAATAGTAAAGATAACAAAAGAAGAAAAAAAATTGAGGTTCCCAAAATGGACAAGTTTAACAGAACAGGAGATCCCGATCAATTTTTTTTACTGCGAATCTTCCATTATTCTATTTTCAGAGAATCAATCATTTTCTATAATAAAAGGCCCTAACGAATACTTTGGTATTCAATCTTAATTTATATATAAAAGTCTCAAATCCATACCGAAAAATATTGAAAAAGATTAAACAAACACAAAAATGTTAAATGTACAAACATTTGACTTAATATATCAAAAGTATCAATATATATTAACTTGCTTTTATTTGTAAATGGTTGAATTGCTTGCAATATTTTTTCTATATTTAATAAAAGGTATTACAAATATTAATGTAACAGATGGATTATTTCAAATAGGGTCTTATTTATGTTTGGCCAAATTATTATTCGGACTCGCATTTGAGTCGTTTTTATTAAAATTTGAATTGTCATATTTGATTCAAACTATCACAATTTTAGTCATTTAGGCCTTATTGGGTTGTGATTATTTGAATAACCATAACCAAAATATATCACATTAATCTCACTCTTCTCTCTCACATCAGTCAATTCATTAACCAAAATACATCTATTTTAAATTATTATTTATTATTTATTATTATATATTAATACTTTTTAAATATTTTTACCAAAAAAATACCACCTCAAAATCATCATCATTTTTTTAAAAAAATGTCAACTTTTATTAAAAAGATGCGTTCAAACGTTACAAAATGGAAGTAAAAAATAAAATAAGAAATAAGAAAAACAACATAAGAATATTAAATTACAATAAGATCAAAAAATTATCATCCCGTACAAGCCCCTCTTTTTCAGATTGAAGCGAACGCGTGTAACATAAATCTTTTGAGACGCTCGTATCCATAACTTTTCTTTTCGAAAACTTTTCTATTTCTTTCTTTCCAGATTGTCCACCACATGATGAGGGGGATTGGTTTCCAATCATCCGCGATTTTATTGCTAGAACACAATTCATTTCATTTGACCCAAAAATCAGCGACTTTTGATGGTGTATCCCATTGAAATTGAAGAAGGTTCTGCAGAAGAGCCCACATGCTCTTGACAAGGTAACGATGTAGAAGAATGTGATCAATGGATTATTCACTTTTCAAACAAATGTTGCATCTGCTAGCGAGATGAAATCCTTTCTTTTTAAGTTTATTTTTTGTCAAGACTCCTCCATTAATAGATTCCTAACCAAAAAACGAGCTTTTTTATGAAATTTTTAATTTTCACACCTCTTTCCAAGGAAACCGGGATTGAGTATTTTGGAGAGACGCGTGATAAATGTAGCTAGTTTTAAAATTAGGAGAGACAGACATAGAAAACTTGCCATCAGTCTCTAGGTCAATCGAAACGTTGGTAAGAACATCTATGAGGAGACCTCGTCTCCCCTCCTCTTCGGTGGAAAGTCGTCTATATAATGGAATTCTCCAAACAATTTGGTTAGATGAGAGACGAAAACAGTCTACCACTTTAGCCTTCCTTTTATTAGAGATCACAAAAATATCCCAATAAGTGTCTGACAATTTTCGATTGGGATGTCACAGATCATTCCAAAAATCAATTTTCTTACCATTACCAACTGTAAAAATGAGAAGGGGATGGAACTTTTCCCATTTTTACAGATACGCCCCCATAGGCTTCTACCTAGAAAGAGGCATCCATTCGTTATCCCGAAGTCCGTACTTGGCGATGATTGCTTTCTTCCAGAGACTTGTGTTTTCGTTGAGGAATCTCCACCACCATTTACAAAGAAGCGAAGTGTTGAAAATGGATAAATTCTTGATTCCGAGTCCACCGTCAACAACTTCAAGCTTCGTTGTGTTCCACCTCACCAAATGAATGATTTTAGATGAGTTAGACTTATCATAAAGGAAATTTCTAATGATTGTGTCTATTCTGCTAGTCATCGATGCAGGAACAAGGAATAATGACATAATAAATGTTGGGATTGTGGCGATAGAGTTTTTAATGAGAACCAACATACCGCCTTCAGAGAAAAGTTTGCTTTTCCAAAGTGCCAACCTATTTCTCATTTTCTCGATGATAGGATTCCAAATATTCTTGCAACTGAATTTAGCGTCGAAAGGAAAGCCGAGATACTTTGATGGGAGAGAACCAATTTTGAACTCTAGAACTTTGGCCAATGAATGGATGTCATTAACATTACCGATGAAAAAAAGTTCAGACTTTTCTCTATTAATCTTCAACCCTAAGCATAACTAAAAAGGAATAAGAATCTTCCGAAGAGAATGAAAATTTTTGTTGTAGGTTTAGTAAAACAAAGAGTGTCATCAATTATTTAAATAACCCGAATCCAAACAAGGCCTTAAAGGCTTTCTCACAAACACATTAATTTAACATAGTATTTTTTAAAAGTAACGTACCACATTTGGTAAACAAAATAACCAATATTATTTTTAATTGATAAACCATGTACCAAATTATATCTCGAGATTTTTTGAAAAATAAATACAAAATTTATCTTTATTTTATTTTTTTCAAGTCTTTCCTCAAATTAAACATTTTTTAAATCATTCCAACTGTATTGGATAATTTTAAGTGCGTATTTCTCGAAAAATACTTAATTTAAAATATAAATATGTCCAAATTGGTAGACTGTATATAAAAATTAAGTCGTTATATTTTAAAAAGAAATTAAAATCAATCTCTATTCAAATTTTCTCAAATCATTTATCAAATTACACATTTTTTTAATTATTCAAACCAACTTTTTGACAAATTAAAAGTATATATATGCCGAAAAATTTATAGTTTAAATCGGATATAAACAAAGTTTAAACCGGTTAAACGAAACTATCCAAATTTAATACTCAAATAAAAATAAAAATAAAAATAAAAACAAAAACATACCCAACATGATTAAACTGTCTTTGGAATCCGCATTTCAAGTCCGGTACGAGAAAATGCATCTCCTTCAAGAATGTGTGGCCCCCACTCTTCTCTCTCTCTCACATGTTTTCACAACTTCAAAACGCGACTCAAAGGAGAGAGAGAGAAAGGAGCGAACCAGAAGACCAGGCTAGCGACTCTTGAACAGAGTTTCTAGAAGGGAATTCCCGCTCGAATTTATCTGTAAGTTTTTCTTGAAATCACTTATTTCTATCTTGAGTTTTATCTTTTGTTTCTCCCTCTCTGCTTGCCCTGCTTTCTGACGAACAAAAGATCATCTTTTGCAGCTGGGGTTATAGTTTCTGTTAAAAATTATCTTTCTTTTGTGTTAAGTTTATCATTACTTCAGAATTCCAATTTCCATTTACTTTGTTGTCTTTGTATGGCGTTGGAAATCCTATGTATGTGTGTTTTGGATCTTGCTCTAGGGCTTCTTCCATAGGTTTTCGCCTTTCTCCGTGCTTAGGTTAGTTTGGGAGATGTCAGACCTAATCGCATTCATCATGCAAGCTGTCTTCGTACTTTCGTTTTTTTTACTCATAATAGCAATTCAAGGTCGCCCAATTGCTCCTGCTCTCTTTTCCTTTTGAACCCTAATTTTGGAATTTGAGGCACAATTTGTTAAGAGAAATAATTGAATCAATGAAATTTAAAAAAATAAAAAGTATTTTTTTCCCCTTCTTTCTGTTTTCATACTTAGAGAGATGCTTTTACATTATTGACAGGATCATAAATTTGTAATGGGGGAGGAAGATAATGATCCCATGGCTGAATCTAGTGTTGTAGAGTCAACTACACCTGATACGGAGAATGGTAAAAACGATGAGATAACTGTAGAGCACAAGACGGAGGAAGAGAAAGAGCCTGTGATTGAATCTTGTGTTGTAGAGTCAAATGGTGGTTCTACACTTGAGAAAGGTGAAGATATTGCTCAAGAAACGAAAGATGGTAAAAATGATGAGATAACTGTAGAGCATAAGACGGAGGAAGAGAAAGAGCCCGTGGCTGAATCTTGTGCTGTAGAGTCAAATGGAGGTTCTACACCTGAAAAAGGTGAAGATATTGTTCAAAACGAGGATGCAGAGAAGGATGGGGGTAAAAATGATGAGATAACTGAGGATCACAAGATGGATATCGATGGGGAGAGTTTTGAGACTAAGGACAACGGGGATGAAGTGCTGGAGGGGAAAGAAGAAACAGAGCCTAAGGAAGAAGACAATATACCCGAGATAGAGATCAAGGAAGAAGAGGAAAAAGAAAAGAATGGTAATGAAGAAGAGGATGATCAAGTGGATGCAATGGAAGAGGAAAAAGAGAAGAATGTTAATAAAGAAGAGGATGATCAAGTGGATGCAATGGAAGAGGAAAAAGAGAAGAATGGTAATAAAGAAGAGGATGATCAAGTGGATGCAATGGAAGAGGATGTACAGACAAAAGACGAAGAAGAAAAAGAAGAGAGTCAGGAAGATGTTGAAGGAGACAATGAGAAAGAACCAAAAGAAGAAGAAGAGGAAGAGGAGCAGGCTGAAGAAATTAAAAAGAAGAAAGGGTCAAGAGGTAGGGGGAAAGCAAAAGATGTCGACAAAAAGACAAATAGAGAGCCTAAAACGCCTTTGCCTTTGATCAGTGAACGTCCTGTACGTGAACGGAAATCTGTAGAGAGGTTGGTTGCATCAATTGAGAAGGATTCAAATAGGGCAATCCTGATTGAAAAGGTATCTTTTCTTGATCACTGAACCCTTATGTGATATTGGCGTTTTCAAGTTTCAATAAAAAAAATATTAATTTGTATTTAAATTTGAATTCAGGGTCAAGGCACTGCACTAAAAGACATACCCAATGGTAAGTTGAGAATGTTCTGTATTGATTCACTTCTTTTGAATTCCTGTTGTTTCTCCAAGTTATTTATTTATTTTGATCGAGTTTGTGAAGTAGACATCACATTTTGAAGTGATTCATTTTGCAGTTGCCTACAAATTGACAAATAAGAAGGGCGATGACATACTAAAATTGCTTCATTCGATTCTCTTTGGAAGAAGGGGAAAGGTAAATGCAGTTCAAATTCTTCCAACAATCTGTTCTTCCTTCTTATGCAGTGTTTGTAATGTTTTTTTACTTCTATGAACACCATCCAATAATAGTGGTTTCTACAGGAATTATTTTTTTCATACATTGTCCATCATGAAGGTGCATGTTAACAGTAAACATGAAATATAGAGGAAAAACATATTACAGATAAGCAGTAATGATAATTTTAGCTGCATTACCAGCATCCATTCAAACATATATATAATCTTTCTATTTTAGTGCATAATGTAGAGGACAAAACATGATAACTGTTGGGGCTGTCCTGAATGTTTACAGTGAAATGGATTTCTGACATTCTTAATATGATTTAGGATAATCTTTTTATTTGAAAATGATAATTTCGTCAAAACATCCGTCAACGCTAAAGTCGCATTACCTATGGCAGAAATAGGGCCAAAGCGAGTACAAGTCATGACATGTGTAGTCATGAGTTTAATCAATTTTACAGGATGGGGAAGCCGAAAATGACATCATCCCTAAACAAAAACTCAAATCATCCAAAAGTCGCAAAGTAGTTCAACGGACATGACTATTAGGGTGTGCTTAATCTCATTATGTTGTTTGTTTCCTCCCCCTACTCAAAGGAGATGTGCTTGTGTTCTCTTTCGGTTTTTCCTTTTTATTCGATCTGGTGTTCTCTTGCGGTACAGAAAAGTGACTTAGGGCCCTTTAAAAGTAAACATTACTCCTCCAAAATAATGCATTATGATGATTTTGGTTTCTATTTGCTTATATAAAAGTATGCATTGAAAATGTTTTTATTTGCTTAATTCTTAACCTGTAAGTTATTTATATGGTTGGAACCACCTCAATGACTCAATGATATTGCTAATTCTCTATATGATATCCCTTAATTTGACTTTCCAGTCTTCTACAACTGCTTATTCGATTTCATTTGAATTTCTTTTCAACTTGTTTCAAGGCTGAAAATTGAGTGAAGAAATTCTGGAAGATTGTAAACAATCCTGATTATATTTATTGTTATTATGCAGGCTATTCAGATCAAAAGTAACATCTTTAAATTTTCTGGCTATGTCTGGAAAGAGAATGAGGTGAATAATGTTTTCTGCTCCTTCTACAGTGACACAGTTCCCTCTTTTCTATTACTCTCCTTCTTGAATTACATGCTAGTTAGGGAAATTTATGTCAGTCTACCATATAGAGTAAACATATCTGGATTAAAGTTGAAATACACTTCTAAATTTGGTATTATGCAGGAGAAGCAAAAGTTGAAGGTGAATGAAAAACTGGACAAGTGTACTGAGGAGAAGCTGTTGGAACTATGTGATGTTCTTGACATACCAGTTAACAAGGCTATTATTAAGAAGGTGCGATTATTAACTCATAAATCAGTTCAGAGACCTGTTTTTGTTGACCATTTTATAAAGGGTAGATATAGCGATCTTTGATAACACAACTTATCAGTTAATCTAAGTAATTAAGTGTTTATTTGAATTAAGTTCTTTCATAATTGTGACTTAAAAAATAACTTTATTATTTAGCTTAATGTGCAACATATGAATGACTTAACTCGGTAATCTACTAAGAGCATTCAAAAGACAACTTTAACCGTGAAAATTAATCCACTTTTATCATTATAAAGGTAAAATAGTCTTTCAGCACTTTTTTCAACACTAGTTCCACATTTTATAAGCACATCTAAGTACATCAAATTTAAATATTTTATTTGGTTTATTCAAAACATGTATTTTTCATATGTTTAAATTATTTGACACTTAAAAACTCACTATTTAACATTCAACAATTTTCAGTTTTCTCAAATGCACCCTAGTTAAATAGCAAGTGTATGTTGTGATTATCCATGGCATAATGGATTAGATCTCTTCTGTCATCAATAATTGAAATACTTGATGATTTGAGAACATGATTTGCATTTCATGCTCATATATTCCTAATCAAATACCAATTTAATGTGGTATGTCATATGTTCAAGACTATATAGACACTGTTTGTAACTTTGTATGATTAGAAGTCACTTTTCTAACAGTTCTAGCCCTGTTAATACAAACTTAAACATTTAAATAAAAAAAAATATGTCTTGTTGTTGTAGTGGAGTATATTTTGAATACTCATTGCTGCATAATTATGTCAAGATTTGGTATAGACACTGTTTTGTAACATTGTATAATTAGAAGTCACTTTTCACTTTTTTGGTGCTCTGTTGATATAAACTTAAACATTTTCAATAAAAAATTATAAATCTAGTTTTGTTGTTATAGTGGAGTATATTTTCGATACCTTTTTTTGTTTGTTTGTAAATTGTCATGAAAACTCTTAACATATATTTTGAATACTCATTGCTGCATAAGTTCTATTGCTAGCCTT
The DNA here is from genome assembly GCF_907164915.1 of Impatiens glandulifera. Lineage (NCBI taxonomy): Eukaryota > Viridiplantae > Streptophyta > Magnoliopsida > Ericales > Balsaminaceae > Impatiens > Impatiens glandulifera. The sequence continues at coordinate 5,688,385 of NC_061868.1, read as the reverse complement.
TACCTTTTAAGTTTTGCTGTATCCACAGGAAGACATTGTGGTGAAGTTGATCGACTTTCTCGTTGCTCCTCATTCTACAACTACTGAGCTACTAGCTGAGAAGGAGGAGCAGGTTAGTCTCTGCTTCTATGACATACATTTTTCAACAAATGACACTTAATGGCAATATATATTATTATAGTCGTTCATTTTCATTCTGTTGATGCTCTATATGCTTAACAGTCGAGTAAAGGAAAAAAACACAAGAGGGCAGCCAAAGAGAGTGCTTCTGCAGACGTCAGTTCTTCAAAACATTCAGCAAAGGTATAATCTTTTTTACTAATGTTTTGAGATACATGTTATTCAAACTATTAGTACCAAAATATATTTCACAAAGATGCAATCTGTGAGATTTTATGACTGATGGAAGCATCATGCACACAGTTTGTCCTTTTTAATATTTATTTTTGGAAATGGCGGTTATAATAGTGCCAATTGAAACTTTGATTTACGTAGATCTATATGAGAAACAACCAATACATGAGAGTAACATGATGAATATGTCTCTGACTAAGGCATTGTTTGATAACACAGCTTAAGTGCTATTTGAATTAAGTTCATATGATTGTTGTTATTTAAAATTATTTTGATTCATCTCAAATTAAGTAAAACAATCTGTTTTAATTTGGTAAGTTATGAATGACTTAACTTCATAATATAGTAAGAGTGTAAAAAAGACGCCCTTTAAAATTAATCACATTATGTCATTGTAAGGGTAAAATAGTCTTGAAGTATTTTCTAGACATTAATTCCACATTTTTATCAAAGTAACTTAAGTACTTAAAATTCAGATATTTTCAATTGGTTTATGGAGCATTTTTTTTCAAATACTTAACTAATTCAACAGTTACAAATTCAGTATTCAAAATTTAGCACTTAATTAAGTTTAGTTTTTCCATACTTTTCTGTATAACAGGCAAAAAAGGTGTTCTCAAATGGTTCAACCTTCTTTGTTTCTTCAAGATCCACTTCTCAACCGCCGATTCTTTACTTAAGAAATCACCATTCACTATTAACTGCTATTTCCGCTCCACAACCTTATTACTGATTACCAATATGCTTTTCAATTTGATGACTTGTTTGATTATATACAAAGCGTTTCCGTGTGTTTTCCAACTGGCTTCTTATTCATCTGCTGTATTTTGCAGAGTGGAAGAAAGACAGAGAACGTATCTAAAGAGGGAGACAAAGATGAAGAATTAGATGAAGAGAAGGTGGTAGAGAATGAAGATGAAGAGGAAGAAGAAAATGTGAATGTTGTTGCTGAAAAAGCCAAAGACGAAGTCTCTGAACATTCTGAAAGTGAGGAAGAGGAAGAGAGCGCAGATGAAACAGAAGATGAATCTGAAGAAGACACACGTAAACGCAAACGAGGCTCCAAGAAATCCTCTGTTAAGAAAGGACTTAACGTCAAAACAAAAAAGAAGAAGGTATCATCATCAACCACCCCTAAGAAATCCACCCCACCTTCTAAAAAGACCAAAGTGGAGTTATCATCATCATCCTCTAAACGCTCCAAGGCGGATGAAAACAATGATGAAAGTCCAAAAAAGACATTCTCAAGGAGGAAGAAAGTGGAGGTAGTTTATGAAAAGCCCTCAACTCTGAAGAAGAAGAAGAAAGTAGAGGAAGTTAATGAAAAGCCCTCAACTCTGAAGAAGAAGAAGAAAGTAGAGGAAGTTAATGAAAAGCTCTCAACTCTGAAAAAGAAAGCTGCTTCTTCTTCCACAGAGAAACCTGGTATGCATTGTTCTTTCTGTTGGCTCTTCATGTTTTTTAAAATAAATAAATGACTTAACACTTACAAAATATGGTAGCAAAAAGAAAAGACAAAAGCTTCGGCTTCTACTATGTAAAATCTGAATTTGAATATTTAAGGTTGTTTCAATATAAATTCTTACCTTCGACTTCCACATTAAATATTTTCTTTGACTCTGTTTCACACTCTCATACAATTCAATATTTTCATCATTGTTCCTTTAATCAATGTTCTTTATTGTAAATTCGTGACTGCTTTACAGTATGCCTAAGGTTTATTACTATGTATAGGCAAGAAGGTAGTGAAAGGAAGAAGTAAAGCTAAAGATGAAAAACAGCCACCAAGTGATAGTGATCTCAAAGATGCAATCTGTGAGATTTTAAAGGAAGTTGACTTCAACACGGTAAGAATTATATTTGTATGGTAGTTATTTGAAAACTGATATTTGATCATAATCCCTAGCATAACCATAACAAATATGCCCAAATTTGACAATTGTTATTGCAGGCTACCTTCACTGACATTCTCAAGCAACTAGGTATGTATCATTATGTTTCCATAACTTATGAGTACAATTTTATCAATGGAAATGATGGAACCTTTGTTTTTTTACAGCTGGGCGATTCAAGATAGATCTAACCCTAAGAAAGACTTCAATAAAGCTCATGATCCAGGCCGAGCTGACCAAGCTAGCTGAAGAAGCAGAAGATGAAGACGATGATGATGATGTAAGTGACGACGATGATGATGAGAAACCCGAAAACCAACCTTCTCGCCCGGGTGTTAAGGCCTGATTAACTTTTAACAGCGATTAGCTTAGTTTTTATTTTTTACTTTGTTCATAATTTTGGTTTGTTAGGATAATTTGATCTATCTGTGTTAGGAATGTCAGTTTACTGTTTCAATAGATTTTAAAGTTTAAAAAACTTCTTTACACTGTATGTTGACATGGTAATTGTTTCCCTTTAAGCCATCCGATCAAGTTTATTTATTCATAATATTATAAGTTTATAACTCTTGAAATCTAATGTTTTATTTGAATACATTTTATTCAAATTCGATAAAAATTAAGTTGGTATATTTGTGTGGGAATAAATTCTGTATCAATAATAAGAGTTATGCTGTTTATATCAATTTGAATATATAGGGGATATTCTAGTTTTCTTAAATCTTTAGATTACAAAGAAATATGTGTAAAAAATTGAAATAATTTGAAAATAATATAAATTGTGTTTTAGTGTATTGTATCATGATTCCTACCAAAACGAGAGGGGAATATACTGAAAAAAAAAAAGAAAGTCAATTATGATTCATAAAATATTTTTTACTAAATAAGGAAGATTACACTATTATATTATATATTATGAATCATGATTTAAAAAATAATTTTAATAATAATTTAAAAGATTATCTGAATCATGATAAGAGTTAGTTTTATGTCAAATAATTTTATTTTTGTTATGAATTTTAAAATTGTAAAATTGGGTTAATTGAGTGCTTAAGATTTTTGACATTTTTTTTTCAAATCTTACCATTTAGAGTTTTTTATTGTTAAAATTATATAAAATAAATTTTTTTTTTACGGTTGTGACATTTATAAATATATACAAAATTTATATCATTAATTTAAATATAAAATTTTAACGAAGTAAAAGTTTTAATTACTAATTTTCTGAAATATAGTAGTTAAATTAAATTAGTGATATAAATTTTTTATTTATTTATAAAATTTACTTAAATAATAAGTTGTCAGTGATATTTAAAACCATAAATACAAAACCTCATCTTGAAAAATTCAATAATAGAAGTTCCAAATTATTATAATTTTGAAAGAAACAATCCAAATCCAAATTTTAATTCAATTTTTTTTTTAAATAAACCACTTTAAATGTATTAATGAATGTTGAAAGTACAGATTATTAAACCATCTCTTAAATCCGCCTTTGAAGTCCGGACCGAAATGAGAAAATATCATAATAATGTATGGCCCCCACTCTCTCTCTCTCACTTTCTACAACTTCAATTCAACGCGACTCTCAAAATAGGAAGAAGAAGAGAGAGAGAGAGAGAAAAGGAGAGAACTACCAGACCCAGACTCACTGTGAACAGAGTTTCGAGAAGGGAATTCCCGCTCGATTTTTTCAGTAAGTTTTACCCATTTCCTCTTCTGCAATTGTCTCTCAAATCACTTCATTCTCTGTTCAATTTTCTCTTTTCTTTCTATACCTCTCGTGTTTCCTTGCTTCCTGACAAGAAAAAGATCATCTTTTGCAGCTGGGTTTGTAGGTTATGTTAACAAATATCAGATATTTTCACTTGTGTGTTTTAAGTTTATCATTACTTCAGATTTCTATTTTTCATTTGCTTTGTTTTTTGTATGCAGTTGGTCTTTGTATATGGGTATTTTTTTCTATCTTGTTCTAGGGCTTCTAAAAGTTTTTGCTTGCTAACTTGGGTGCTTAGATTAGATTAATTTTGTTGTTGTTTAATTTTATACTCATAGAATGTCAAGATCGACCAACTGTTTAAGTCGTTCTCTCTGACATCCTTTAAACCCTAATTTTGGAGTTTGAGGCACAAGTTCTTAAGAGAATTCATGAGTCAACTGCATTTAAAAAAAAAGTAGGTTTTTTTTTCTTGCTTTATTTTTTTATACAAAATATGTTTTTACAATCATGACAGGATCATAAATTTGTAATGGGTGAGGAAGAGAAAGATCCCGTGGCTGAATCTAGTGTTGTAGAGTCAAATGGAGGTGCTACACTTGAGAAGGGTGAGGATATTGCTCAAGATACAAAGGGCGAAAAAAATGATGAGATAACTGTAGAGCACAAGACAGAGGAAGAAGAGAAACAGCCTGCGGCTGAATCTTGTGTTGAAGAGATAAATGGAAGTTCTATACCTGCGAAGGGTGAAGTTGTTGCTCAAGATGTTGATGCTGAGAAAGATAGTGAGATTTTGGAGACTAAGGACAATGGGGACGAAGAGCTGGAAGGGAAAGAAGAAGATAAGAAAGAAGGAATAGTGCCTAAAGAAGAAGACATAATACCCGATATAGAGATCAAGGAAGAAGAAAAAGAGAAGAATGATAATAATGAAGAGGATAATCAAGTGGATGCAATGGAAGAGGATGTGCAGACAAAAGCCGAAGAAGAAGACAAAGAGCCAAATGGAGGTTCTACACCTGAGAAAGGTGAAGATAATGCTCAAGGTACAAAGGATGCTAATAACGTTGAGATAACTGTAGAGCACAAGACGGAGGAAGAGAAAGAACTTGTGGTTGAATCTTGTGTTGCAGAATCAAATGGAGGTTCTACTACACTTGAAAAAGGTGAAGATATTGCTCAAGACGAGGAGGCGAAGAAGGATGGTGGTAAAATTGACGAGATAACTGAGGAGCACAAAAAAGTGGAAGAAGAAAAAGAGCCTGTGGCTGAATTTTGTGTTGCCGAGTCAAATGGAGATTCTACATCTGAGAAGGGTGATGATATTGTTCAAGACGAGGATGCAAAGAAGAATGTTGGTAAAAATGACGAGATAACTGAGGAGCACAAGAAAGTGGAAGAAGAGAAAGAGCCTGTGGCTGAATTTATTGCTGCGGAGTCAAATGGAGATTCTACATCTGAGAAGGGTGAAGACATTGTTCAAGACGAGGATGCAGAAAATGATGTTGATAAAAATGATGAGATAACTGAGGAGCACAAGAAAGTGGAAGAAAAGAAAGTGTCTGTGGCTGAATTTTGTGTTGCAGAGTCGAATGGAGATTCTACATCTGAGAAGGGTGAAGATATTGTTCAAGACGGGAATGCAGAGAAGGATGTTGATAAAAATGATGAGATAACTGAGGAGCACAAGAAAGTGGAAGAAGAGAAAGAGCCTGTGACTGAATTTTGTGTTGCAGAGTCAAATGGAGATTCTACATCTGAGAAGGGTGAAGATATTGTTCAAGATGAGGATGCAGAGAAGGATGTTGGTAAAACTGATGAGATAACTGAGGAACACAAGATGGATATTGATGGGGAGAGTTTGAAGACTAAGGACAATGAGGATGAAAATCTGGTGGAGAAAGAAGAAGACAGGAAAGAAGAAATAGAGCCTAAGGAAGAAGGCAGTATACTCGAGATAGAGATCAATGAAGAAGGAGAAAATGAGAAGAATGGTAATAAAGAAGAGGACAATGAAGTGGATGCAATGGAAGAGGATATACAGACAAAAGCCGGAGAAGAAGATGAGAATGAGGAAAATGTTGACAAGAAAGTAGACACATCTATTGAAAGAGACAATGAAAAAGAACCAAAAGAAGTAGAAGAAGAAGAGGAAGATAAGCAGGCTGAAGAAATTATAAAGAAGAAAGGGTCAAGAGGTAAGGGGAAAGCAAAAGATGACAACAAAAAGACAATCAAAGAGCCTAAAACACCCCTGCCTTCTTTCAATGGACGTCCTGTACGTGAACGGAAATCTGTAGAGAGGTTGGTTGCAACAATTGAGAAAGATTCAAATAGGGAAATCCTGATTGAAAAGGTATTCTTCCTTGATCACTGAACCCTTATATAATACTTTTATTCTCAAGTTTCAATAAGAAATGATTAATTTGCACTTAAATTTGAATTTCAGGGTCAAGGTACTGCACTAAAAGACATACCCAATGGTAGGTTGAGAAGGTTCTGGATTGATTCACTTCTTTTGAATTCATTTTGTTTCTCCAAGTTATTTATTTATTTGACCAAGTTTGTGAAGTAGACATCACATTTTGATGTAAATCTTTGCAGTTGCCTACAAATTGTCAAATACTAAAGGCGATGACATACTAAAATTGCTCCATACAATTCTCTTTGGAAGAAGGGGAAAGGTAACTGCAGTTGAAATTCTTTCATCATTTGTTCTTCTTTCTTATGCAGTGATTTTGATTTCTATTCAAGAGCTATGCGGCATGTGCACTTAGATTTCTTTTTGCTTATATTTGTTTTTGCTAAAATAATTGCTTATATTAGAAGTATGCATTCACCAATGTTTTCATTTGCTCAATCCTTGACCTGTAGGTTATTCATATGGACTCAATATTGAGCCTATTTGGAGACTAGTATTTTGTCACACTATGTCTCACAATCACGATCTCATTGGAAAATTGCCTAAGTTCAAACTGAATCAATATTGAGCATATTTGGAGACTAGTATTTTTTTTCGTTTGGTATAAGATTTTTCTGTATCATGATCATCTTATAATGATCCAGATTATACTATGATTTGTGCAGCTTCATTTGGTATATAAATCATTTTTTATATGGTGACCCATATTATAATGTAGTTTTTTTGCTTTGCTTGGTATAGAGATAGCTTTTCTTGATGATGATCAAAATATCTTTTGGATGATGATTAAGTTAATATTTAGATTCATGGTGTTTGTCAAACATAACAAAAGTTTTTTCCAGATCATGATCAATATGAAAAAAATTGATTCCAAAATAGCCCGACTAATTAATATGGCTAATTTCCTATATGATATCCCTTAACTTGATATTTGTGTCTTCTACAACTGCATATTTGATTATGTTTGAATTTCTTTGCTACTTGCTTCTAGGTCTGAACATTGGGTAAAAATATTCTGGAAGGCTGTAAATAACTCTGATCACATTTCTTGTTATTATGCAGGCTATTCAGATCAAAAGTAACATCCTCAAATTTTCTGGCTATGTCTGGAAAGAGAATGAGGTGAATAATGTTTTCTGCTCTCCTTCCACAGTTTCCTCTTTTCTAATACTCCTCAAATTTCATGCTACATATCTGGATTAAAGTTGAATTACCCTTTTAAACTTGTTATTATGTAGGAGAAGCAAATGTTGAAGGTGAAAGAAAAACTGGACAAGTGTGTTAAGGAGAAGTTGTTGGAACTTTGTGATGTTCTTGACCTACAAGTTAACAAGGCTACTATTAAGAAGGTTTGATTATTAACTCATAAATTAGATCAGTTCAAAGACATTCGTGTTTTTGTTGACCATTTTAATGTAGATAAGGCGATGTTCGATAATGCAACTTATCAATGATTAATTGCTTATTTGATAAGTGTGATTTAAAATAACTTAGTAATTTAGATTCAGCTCATATTAACTAATAAAATCTAGCTTAATTGGGAAACATATGAATGACTTAACTCGGTAGTTTACTAAGAGCACCAAAAGACAACTTTAACCTTGAAAATTAATCATTTTTTGTCATTATTAGGGTAAAATAGTCTTTTGAGTATTTTTTTGGACATTAGGTCCACATTTTATCAAATCACATACGTACCAAGTACATAAAAATTTAATTATTTCCGATTTATTCAACTTTTACTTTTTAGATGCTCAACTTATTCTACACTTAAAATTCATTATTTAACATTAACACTTATTTTTCAGTTTTATCTCATGCCCCTAACCCTAAGTAAATAGAAAATGTATGTTGTGATTGTTCATGGCATACTGAATTAGATCTCTTCTATCATCAATAAGTGAAATTGTTGATGATTTGAGCACTTGATTTGCATTTCATGCCGATAGAAAATTCTAATCTGAGATCGAGATCAATTCAACGTGGTAGGTCATGTGTTCAAGACATAGTATAATTTCTGTTTTGTATTACTAGAAGATTCACATTTCCATCAACTCTGTGAACACAAACTTTATCATTTAAAATGAAAAATTATAAATCCTAATCTAGTTTTGCTGTTATAGTCGAATATGTTTCATATACTCATTGCTGCATAATTTCTATCGCTATCTTTTATCTATTAGTTTTTCTGTATCCACAGGAAGACATTGTGGTGAAGTTGACCGACTTTCTCGTTGCTCCTCATTCTACAACTACTGAGCTACTAGCTGAGAAGGAGGAACAGGTTAGTCTCTGCTGCTACGACATACATTTAGAATGGCAATGAATATTTTTACAGCCTTTCATTTTCATTTTATTGATGTTATAATATTCTTAACAGTCGAGCAAAGGCAAAAAGCGCAAGAGGGCTGCCAAAGAGAGTGCTTCTGCAGACACCAGTCGTTCGAAACATTCAGCCAAGGTATTATTGTTCTACTAATGTTTTGAGTACATGTCATTCAACCTATGTGCACCAATATGTATTCCACAAATATCCAATCTGTGAAGTTTTATGACAGTATGATTTGTTCTGTATGACATATGGAAGCATCATGCGCACAGTGAGTACCACAGAACTGCTTGGAAGGTATCTTTTTTTGTGTGGAAATTCAGGTTATAATGGTCCCATTTGGACACACTCAAAATAGCTCAAGTGGTAAGAATCTTGAACTAAAGGATGAGGTTTCAGGTTCGATTCCCAAAAGCACCTTGATTGAAGTGTGTATTGTGTTATGGTGGTGGAATGATGTGCTAGTTCTTCCGGTGAAATTTTGTTTTCCTGGTCTAAAAGATGGGCCATTTGAAAACATTTTTTGTATCTGGATCTATCCAGATCTTGAGAAACAACCAATACATCATGCATATGTGTCTGTGTCTGACTAAGTTTAGTTTCCAAATGTCCAGATGAGGAGTGACCAATAACTGATAATTGAATATCAACTGCTATTTCCTCACCATAATTAATGATTAAATATGTACTTTTCAATTTAATGACTCAATAACTGATTATTGAATATCAACTGCCTTCTTATTCATCTACTGTATATTACAGAGTGGAAGAAAGACAGAGAACGGAGACGATGAATTAGATGAAGAGAAAGAGGTAGAGGATGATGATGAAGAAGAAGAAGAGGAAGAGGAAAATTTTAGTGATGTTGCTGAAAATGCCAAAGACGAAGCATCTGAACAATCTGAAAGTGAGGAGGAGGAGAGTGCAGATGAAACAGAAGACGAGTCTGAAGAAGACACTCGTAAGCGCAAACGAGGCTCCAAGAAATCCTCGGTTAAGAAAAGACCAATCGTGAAAACAAAAAGGATGAAGGTATCATCATCCACCAACCCTAAGAAATCCACCCGGCCTGCTAAAAAGACCAAAGTGGAGTTATCGTCATCATCTAAACGCTACAAGGAGGATGATAGCAGTGATGCAAGTCCTAAAAAAACATTCTCAAGGAGGAAGAAAGTGGATGTTGTTCATGAAAAGCCCTCAACTCTGAAGAAGAAAGTGGAAGTAGTTAATGAAACACCCTCAATTCTGAAGAAGAAACCTGCATCTTCTTCCATAGAGAAACCTGGTACACATTGCTCTTTCTATTGGTTTTTTATTTTTATAATATATATAAGACTTAATGTGAAGACTCTTAGCTCGGTGGTAGAGCACAGAACTCATATCTCCAAATCTCGACTTCTACTAATGTTATAATCAATATGGAGATACTTACAGCAAATGAACATTTTAGGATGTTTTAGTATTAATTCTTACTATAGGTCATTTTAGGATCATCATATAATTCATAAATCTTCCAAATCAATATTTTTATCATTGTTTACAATATGCCTAAGGTTTATTATTATTATGTGTAGGAGGCAAGAAGATAGTGAAAGGAAAAAGTAAAGCTAAGGAGGAGAAACTGTCCCCAAGTGATGGCGATCTCAAAGATGCAATCTGTGAGATTTTAAAGGAAGTTGACTTCCACACGGTAAGAAGTAATTTTAAAATCGTCTTGAAAGTAATTTTATTTTCGTAAGGTATAAGATTGTTTCATGGACAATAGAATGTATAATGATTGATATTTCATTTTGACCATTGTTACTGCAGGCTACCTTCACTGATATTCTCAAGCAACTAGGTATGTATATATGTTTCCATAGCTTATGAAATGATTACAATTTTATCAAGAATATGAAATGGAGCCTTTGTTTTTTTTTACAGATGGGAGATTTAAGACAGATCTAACCCTAAGAAAGTCTTTAATAAAGCTCATGATCCAGGATGAGTTGACCAAGCTAGCTGAAGAAGCAGAAGATGATGATGATGTAAGCGACGATGATGGAGATGGAAACCAACCTTCTGGCCAGGGTGTTAAGGTCTGATTAACTTTTATCGGCGAATAGTTTAGTTTTATTTATTTTAACTTTATATTTTTAGCCATGGTTAATGTTATCTATCTTCTTAAGGATGTTAGTTTACTGTTTCAATAGATTTTTACAAGTTTAAACATATTTACACTCTATGTTGCCATGGTTTTGTTGATGTTATTTGCTTTTGATACAATTTGGTTGTTGATAGGATTTATAGAATTTTAGTACATTGAAGGAACCCAACCTCGATACTTTCGGATTTCGATAATCTTAAATTGAAAGTCTTTGCAAGATGATTTGAATTTGATTATTATTAATTTTTAATCAGACCTCAATTCTTATCTTTTGTCTACTATAATGTTATGACACTTTTTTAGATTTCTTATGAAAGTTGAGGTATTGTCTTTTTTTTAAGCATCTTTGTGTATAAGGATAATTATAATTCGTTCTACTGTTTCGATTTTAATTGTTCTATTATGAGCGGTTTTTCTCTGATTTAACCGGTAGTTGATCGATGATGGGGCATTACACAGAATTCTAATGCCCCTTGGAATGTGTGGTATTAAAAAAAATTCGAAGTAAAATTGGGTATGCTTAGTAAATGCATTTTCTTCTATTCTTATTTGTATTTTTGTAAATTTCTTGGTTTTCATATCATTTTTTATTTTCAATTTTGTATAATTTGATGTAAGTTGTTGTGGTTTATTGATATTTAAAAAGAAGAAGCTATTGAATATGTAATAGGATTATAACAATTAACAATACAATTTAAAATAAAAAAAAAAAAAAATCATTTAAATATCTCTAGAAATTAAATCATTAAATTGAACAACCACAAACCAAAAACCCCAAAAATAAATCTTCCCCCACCAAACCTATCGGCTGAGTTACTATCAGCTGCCGCCTGATCATCGTCCGTCGACGGCGACGGCGACGGCGCCGGAGAATCCGGCGATGGAGGCGACGGAGATCTCGGCGAATCCGCCACAGGTTCCGGCGACGGCGCCGGAGTAGGCGCCAAACTAACTTTAAACAACTCCCTTGGCAACAAAACTTTATCAATCGTATAAATCGCAACCGGCTGTTCTTCAATTAGGGTTCCAGTAATCCTCGCCGTCACAACCTTCGTCTTCAACGTCACATCATTACCTTCATTCTTCACCTCAAAATCATACTTATTCGCTCCACTCGTAGCAAGCGTGTTCATCATTCCGTTACTAGATTTCAAATTATCCATCGTGAGAAACACTGACGTAGCGTGATATTCCATCAATGATTGTTGCTGATCCTTATTTAGTTTCTTATATATCGGTAAGAATTTCTTAAACGCATCATCTCCGGGACAGAAAACCGTCAATCCGACTTCAGCATTCTCGTTGAACATCTTCTCTGCATCTATTGCCGCTAGTAACGTTTCAGCGAAGATTTTGCATCCATGAGCTGACATAACCGAAGTAAGATTCATTCCTCCCTGTATAAAATGATAATCATTAGTTAACGAGTTTCAATTCATCATTCATATAACATATCAGTTATCAGAGATCTAACCGTAGTCGGCATCGGAGCTTCAGCATCAGGCGATGAGATTACATTACTGATATGAATAACAGAAATATTATACGGAATCTCCTTCAAACTCTTGACATAAACCGCATCAGTCTTTCCTCCATTATCCATCGTTCCAAACGATACTACACCTCCTTTCAGATCCGTAATGTTAACGAATCCTGACGCTCCTTGAGCCGAACCGGTAGCTTGAAACACCGTCGATGTTAAAGCCGTACCGTTCGCTAGATCGTGAAGCTTTAGGTTATCAAAGTAATCTAAAAGAACATGAAATGAGAGAACGTTCTTCATTGAATTGATCGATAAGTGTTTTCCGATTAGATTCGACATGCCGGCGTTGTTCACTACGCAGACCGTGATCGTCTCCCTTCGGTTGATTTCATCGGCGACGTGAGTAGCTGTAAGGTAACGGTTGAAGATGGAGAATTCCGGCGAGTTCTCAAGTATTTCCGTAATATTATGCGCTTGAACGGCGGCGATGAAGAACACCACGGCGGCGATCTGCCGGAGCTGCATTCTGACTAAAATACAGGTTTGATAAATAAAACTAATTATTTAATTTTTGTGAATAACTATATTTTATTTATAATATTATAAAAACTATTTATATAGACACATGTATAATATGAACTAAATTAGTAAATCTTTATATAAAGTAAAAAAATCAGAAAAATTATTAACCAAATCTATACATAAATGCAAATTTACTTTTTCTATTTTTTTATTTTAAATCACACCCAGCTGTCTTGCTTACATAAGAAATATGGACAGAATTTAATAAATAATATTATTATTTAGATTTGATTCACATTTGATTTATGAAATGAACTTTAATATATATGTATATATTACTAGGTTGTGTTGAATATAAATATTTAAAAAAATATTACAATAAAAACAGTTGTATTAAGATGTTAAAACTCTGTAAAGGAATTCTTTAGAATAGTATATTATAATAAATAAATAAAAACTTTTGTTTAGCAATTATGTAAAAATAGAAAAATATAATAATGGTAATATAACAAATTTATGTAAGAAGTAATATAGTTATAAATAAAATTTGATAAATGGATTTGTTTGCAAATAAGCACTCAATTAAATAGAGAAATAATTTGTGGATATGGTTTTTTTAGTACATTAAAACAAATCAAAATAATCAAATGTCTAGCTGTAATTAAAATTAATAATTTAATGATATTAATTATTTATTAAATTATACAAAAAAAAATGTTAATATTAGACTAGTTTCAAAAATCTCAAAAAAGAAAAATAACCAAATTAAAACAGTTGAAATTGAAGAACAAATAAATGGTTAGAACACTTTTAAAGTTTTATTTTGAATTAATATATATAATAATACTAGTTGGATAAACAAGTTTATAATAGACTCACTTTGATACAATGTCAACTAAGAGGACAATAATATCCTATATTTGTAAGTATCTGATTGTCAGATTCGGATATTTTAAATTGGGTTTGGGACCAAAGTTGAGTTTTGGGAGGGGAATGTATTCGGTCGGGGACGAGGAATGTGCGAAATCCGATGCCGACTATATTAATATTAAAATTAATTATTTTTATTAAAGTTTAATGTATGATTTTTCAAATATTTCATTATTACAAATACAGCATTTAATTTGTTCTTATTTACACTTTACTCTAACCATTGTCACAAATACACTACACTCTAACTTTAAATTTTTTATATTTCTTAAAAAATATTTCTTTATATAAATCTTGGGTTTTTGCTACCAAATATTAGGTGCCTTAGTTTCCTCCCAAAGAGAATGGGTAAAAGTGGAATATATATATTAATTTTTTTTGTACAAAGACTTTTTTTTTTTTTCTTTTATGTGAAAAGAAACAGTGATATCAGGGAGTGTTTGGGAGTACAGATCCAACCTTTAAATATTTAACTCCAACTTTTATTTTAATAATAAAATATTATTTCTTTCTCATTATTTTTTATATTTAATTTCTATTTTTTTTTTAATTTTCATTTTATTTTTTCTCAACTCTAATTTATTTTCAAAATCTAAAAAAATAAGTATATAAGTAAGTAATATTTTTATTTATATTTTAATATTATTATTTTAAAATCATTTATAAAGTTGAATTTTTTTGAGTATTCGTCGGGGATCGAGTACCCGATGAATCGGAAATAGGGATAGGAATACAGATACCTGTCGGGTTCGGGTAGTGAAATTAAAATCGGGTTCGAAGATGGGTACTTCACTCTCCGTCAGGTAAGGTACACGTTGTCATCCCTAATGCCAACTATCCAAAAATTATTGCGATATCAAATATGTTAGTTAATAAATTGTTAAATTGTTTTAAAATAAAAATAAGAAGTTTTACTAATCTGAATGTACTAATGTAAAATTTAAAGTTATAATATATTAATATTATAAATTATTAAACAACTATTTAATTGTGTTTTAATGTTTCAAAATGGTACATCAAATAGTTTAAAATGACTATTTTCAAAATTTTAAATTAAATAATTAAAGACTTAGTCCACTAAAAAAATATTAATTGTAGAAAAATAAATACTGAATATTTTGTTACATTTGTATAACCAGTTATTTTACAATATTTAAATTATTTCATATATGAAATAATTTTTCCATACATTTTATATATTTTATTCTCATTTAAACTATCTTAATAATTATTTTAAAATAATAATACTTTAATATTTAACTGTGAATTATTATTATTAAATTTGAGTTTTTATGTTATTTAGAATATTTATATTAATATATAATTATTTTAATCTATATTATTATTATTTATTAATTTTATATTAAAAATAAACTTAATTTAACAATAATTATACAAAAAAAAATTATTAAAAAAATATGATTACAACATTACGTTTCTTTTGTAAGGATTAAATTGATTAAGATAAATTTTTATTTTGTTAATATTAATATAAATTATTGAACTAACTCATAGTTTTCTTGTTTTTTTTTTAAAATTTAATATTATTTTATTTCAATTTGATTGATTATGTCACTTAATTTATTAATTAAAATATTTTATATTTTTAAAATATATTTTATATTTTTAAAAAATATTTTTATTACTATTTATTAATATTTTTGAAATATTTTTATCAAAACAAAAAAAAATATATATATATATATATTCAAAATCTCTACCCATCAAAAAAGCTAAAATAATAATGATATGGATTTAATAAGTTTTTCAATTAAAAATTTCCAAGGATTTTTTTAACATAAATGGTGATTTTCGAGTAAATTATCACTGGTTGGGATGATTTATATCCGATTATATTTTGTTGAACTATTTAGTTCAAAATAAACCGTACAACGTTTAGTTCAAAATAAACCGTACAATGTTTTTATTTTGTTTGACAAAATAAAATCAATACTATTAAGAAAACTAGCATTTAGCCTGTGCATTTGCACGAGTAATAATATAAAAACCGTGAAAAAAAATTACGGATAACATTTTTTATTTTTTTTTAACCGTTTTAAGTTTATAGGTGAGTCAACCCACAATCCGACCCAATTATCCATTTACTTAACATCATTATATATTAGTTAGTTAAAAAGTTGAACTTATATTAATATTAAAACGTCTCGCGTTTATCAAATTTGGTGTTGAATTTAAAATATAAAGTCTTTATAGCCTAGTTGGTTAAAATGTTGTACTTGTTTTGTTAGTTTGCAAGTTTGAAACATACCTCTAACATTTTTAATTTTATTTTTAACCGTTTTAAATTTAAAAACGGGTCAACCCATAATCCGACCCAAGTATCCAAATTAACCACAGCTCTCGACCCGACAATCCGGACACTTTAAAAATTAAGCATCATTATATATATATAGATATTTAAGTTAACAAATTAGATGACTATAGAAAAAAATTTATGCGCCCTATTTTTAAGATATGTGTAAAATTCCAACTAAATTATGAATGATTTTTAAATTTTAGTCACAGCTAAGTTCGACAGCCACAAAACAGGTATAACCCAAATGTTGTATTCGGATTGTCCATTCATAAATATAGTTGTTTCATAAGTTTGAAGAAACTAAACAAGATCATCTAGATAAGAACAACAGCAGATCAAATAAAGATTGAATGAAATTCCTTTTACAAATCACATAACTTGTCGATCAGCAGCTTCAGCAACAATAGGTAATCTAGGAACTTGACCAAAAGCACAAACAGACGACCCATAAATCAAACAAACCAACAAGAACAAAAACACAGTACTATCCAAACTCATCATCAAATCCAATCCCAACCCATCTTTCGGATTAAACGTCCTCTCCAAAAGATCCGGAAATATCAACAACACATCAAGAACAATAGCCTGCATAGTATTGAATCTAACATACCTGCTGAATTTAGGGTTCCTCACCACCACAAAGTATAGAGTCAGAAAAACCAAAAACCCATTAAAGGGGAAACTCTTGAACACCCTAATTGCAGGCACCAGTGGTTGGATTAAGGTTTCAATAGGTGAGAATTGGGTTATGACGTATTTTCCATACTGGATTCCGTCAAAGAAAGGGTAGAAGTAACAGACGCCGGAGATTAGACGGTCTGGTAGGTCGGCGGAGTCGCTGCCTTTGGATTTGACGGTTATTAGATTTAGGGTTTTGGGTTTTGATGGTTTTGAGATGGAAATCTTGGAGGAGAAAGATGAATAGAAGATAAGAGGTTTTGAAGGGGAGAGAAGATTGGAAATGGCCATTGTCAAATCTAAAGATGGAGAAGAGTTTTCTCATCCAACTAAAGGAGATCGTTTTCTCATCTCAGCCGTCCGATGAAAGAAGAAATGTTTTCATCATTTTTAATTTGGCCAGGGTTGATTATTCAATTTTTTTTTATTGTATATTTTGGTATGACAAAATTTAGATAGAATACAAGTAACATATAAATTTGTAATATACCAAAATTTAAATATGATATTAATATTATATCGTTTATACAGAAAAAATATTTATTTTATAATCATAAAAAAAATATCTATCGCTAAAACGACACAAAATTATAATAGGGATAAAAAATACCTTTAATAGTCAAATTTGTTTAGAGAAACAAATGAATTTGTTGCATTGAAAAAATACATAAAGAGATTAACTTCAAATTTATTTAAACTTTTTTAATCTATTTTAAAATAGAAATTAGAGCTTGGTTATTTATATTTTTGTTAATTATATTTATATATATATATTTTAAAATTTATAAATATTATTTTAGCGTATTGTAACGTAAAAAATTGACCATTTTCGATAGGAGGTTTTTATTACTCGATAGTCGTGCCTATCACTTACCTTCTCACAGAGTCACGAGGGAGACGAGAAACCAAAATTGTATACTTGACTATAGTGCATTTAAAAATATCAATTTAAACTAACTTTGACGTTGTTAGAGTTGCCAGTTATTTACTCCTCGAGAAATTAGGAAAACAAATATTTTGCGTGTTCAAACACATTTTAGAGATTTCGATATTGATTTAGTGTTTGGTTACATGTGAGAAAGAGCTATGTCGCAATGTCTCACGCGTCTGTCACATTACAGTCTGTACTTTAAACTTTTGGTCATTTAAAATATTATTATTCTACACCTTATTTATTTATCAAATCTTAAAACATCGTCTAAGAGTAAATCCAGTCTTAAACATGTGTCTAGTGTTGTGTCATTCTGTTCCTAAATCATGCGTTTATGTCATAGTCATAAATTTAAAAATAAAATGTTTGTACATATAGACGAGTAGTGAAACTCGAGAAATAATACCTACAAAAGAAATAAAAAGTTAGTTTAAAAAAATACAATCCAAACAAAATCTTATTCAAGTTTATTATTTTTATTTTTATTTTTTTTAGAAGTGATTTTGTGTTTTATATATATATTTTTATTATTTAAAACATTCTTAAAATAAAAAGAGAAGAGCAATGTTAGGAAAATACATAAAAATATATCAATTTAAAAGTTATATTTTAAATAAAAATCAAACAGTTGCTTAAGAAAAATACTTTTATATTTTTATTAGAATATTTCATCATCATTATTTTTATTACATATCATGCATTTATATACATTTTATATATATCCTACATTGGTCAATAACCATCCTTACCTATCCACACTTACGTACTAACTTTCTAGACTCATTTATCCATAAACATCATCTTTCATTATCACAACTTCCTTACTATGGAAAAATTGAATGAAATGACCCTAATAATGCATTCTTTTCGAAAAATGTCCATCGTCCCATAAATATTACGAAAATTACCACTTCCCTTGTGTTATGACGAAAATACTCCGTCACGTCACGCGACGGAACACTAATTATTTATTATAAATTTTCAATTTTTTTTCATTTTTTTATTCTCTATTCTCTCTCTTCTCCGCCTTCTCTCTAAACTCTAAGAGGTGACCAACCCTCGTGAACGACGAACGACGGACAAAACCCGTTCTAATATCATGTGATTAATTTATGTTCTTATTTCCATTATAGCTGAATTGAATATTTTTGTGTTTCATTTAACATATTCGAGACTTGATTCATGTGAGACGAGCTGGTTGCTGAATTGAATGGATTTGGCAGATGATCATATTACTACACTTTGTAAGTTGTTAGTTGGATGCAAATGATGATGAGGTTGGATGCGGTCTCACGTTGATTGACCTTGCAGTCGCGATGGTGGTCGCTTGATAGTTGGCCGCGATGGTACGCTTGTCTAGCGATGACATGCTCATCTAACGATGGTTGGTCTCATCTCGCGACGACAAGCTCATCTCGCGATGGTCAGTCTCGTCTTGAGACGACAAGCTTGTCTCGCGATGGCATGCTCGTCTCGCGATGGTCGGTCGCATCTTGCGATGGAAGGCGAAGAGGCGCACATTTATGCACGTGCCAAACTCTATTTATAAGTATGACGCGATAAAATATTTCATATTTCTTCACTCCTTCGTGTCTCATCTCTCTTTAGCCTCTGCTCATCTTCACTACTACCTGTCTCGACGACTCTTCCGGCTCGTCTTCTCGTTCCTTCATCGTCTTCATTAATAAGGTTAGTTTTAGTTTTTGGTTTAAAGTCTGTCTCGTCTCGTGATGGTTTATGTTTAGTGTTTAACCAAAGTTAGTTGCGTCTCGCGACGATTTATGTTTAGGATTTAGCCAAAGTTGGTTTTGACTATTGTATTTGTTGTTAAAGGTTTTCACCTGCATTGTTGTTGCTCCTTTTGTAGATGAAAGAAACCCCAGATTTTCTTGGTAGGATTTCTTGGAAATGTGCCCTCAGCCTTAAGAAGATAACTGACAAATACCAGTTCAAATACAAATGGATCTTATGGAGAGAGCTCTAAATAATCAATTCAAATATTTATTTAGAGCCATTGGCTTGCTGTTCTAAAAAACAATAGTCCATCAAATACTGCTTAGGAAGGTAAGGTCAAACTCGAAGGAGATGATTTTCAAGGTGAATGGGGAGGAACTGGTTTTTGGTATGAAGGAGTATGTCATGGTTACAGGCCTTAACTTCGACAGATTTCCTGTGATGAACGAAGAAGATCAATGCCGATGTTGTCCACCTTTATTGATTAAATATTTTAACAGGAAAATGATTGTAAGAATGAACGATTTTGAGTATTATTTTATGCCATACACTGATAAGGAAGATGCATGGAAGATGGGGCTAGTATGCCTGATTTGCCAGTACCTCTTTACATTTGACCCAAAGAGGATTGTACTTGTCAAAGTCCACTACATGGTGAAAGATGTGAAAGCTTTCCTCCGATTTTCATGGAGAAATGTGTCCTTTAGAGCCACCTTAAAGGGTGTTAACAAGAACATGAAACATTTCAGTTCTCTATATCTTTCCAAGAAAGAGGCGAGAGAGATTAATGATTCTTTTGCTTATAACGTTTATGGGTTTGCACTAGCATTTCAAGTATGGACATATGAGGTCATCAAAAGTTTTGTCCCTAAATTCGCCAGAAGGAAGGATCTTGATAAGCATTTACGCCCAAATATATTAGTCTATTATTCCAACAAGAAGAATACCATTTAGAAGATAAAGTCTGCCCTTCAGAGTATAGTGGTGACTAAGATTGAAGAGTCCTCCATGGAGAAGAGCTTGTATAATAGGGTTGGCTTTGAACAAATAGACAATTCTATTGATGATTTATTTGAGGGATTTACAGATGGGGGAAAGAAGATCAAGGCTAAAGATGAAGATGAAGAACCTACTCTCAAACCTGCCAATAGAAAGAGAAAGGCTGAAGATAAAGATCAAGATGAATATGTAGATACTACTCTTAAACCTTCCAAGAGGAAGAGAAAGCTTGAATATGATATAAAACCTACTATCAAACATGCTCCTAAACCTTCCAACAGGAGGAAACATGTCAAGATTCTTACTCCTCTCCGTAGTCCCATTAGTCCCCCACCGCGACGTCAATACCTGCATCACCTGTACCTGTTGTTGGATGTAAATGTGATCAGTTGAAGGAGGATGTCAAATAAATGAAAAAAGACATAATGATCATCAAATAAAATCAACACAATCACCATATTCAGTTGAAAAAGATGGTTCTTAGTATGGTCAGCTAGATGGCCAACCATGTGACCAACTAGATGACCATATTGTTAGCCAAACTAGATAAGGAGGAGGAGAAGAAGAAAAGGAAGGAACTGCATGAGAAGAAGAATAAGAAGAAGAAGAAAGAGATGAAGGAGGAGAAGAAGGATGATGAGACGAAATTTGATAAGGGCGTGTCGTCGGGAGACGCGACCGACTGTCGCGTCTCGCAACGGCACCATTGAGGTCATTTAATTGTTCATCTTCAATGATTTTGCGCGAGACGAGCACGCCGTTGTGTATCGCGACCATACCATTTGCGACTGACCAAAATGTTTTTCCATTTTAAATTAGATAGAGTTGAAGATGAAGGTTGATGATGATGAGCATGTTGATGATGAGAATGAGAATGAAAATGAGTAGATGATGAATGAGAAGGTAGATAATGAGAATGAAGATGAGGAGATGAAGATGAAGAATGAGAAGGTAGACAATGAGAAGGTTGATGAGGAGAAGGAGAATGATGAGGAGAAGAATTAGAACGTAGAAGATGAGGTGATGAAGGAGAAGGAGAATGAGAATGAGGAAAAGAATGAGAAAGTTGATGAGGAGAAGAAGAATAAGAACGTAGAAGATGAGGAGATAAATGAGAATGAGAATGAGGAGAAGAATGAGAAGGAAAATAAGGAGGAGAATAAAATGGTGCTCATCGAATTTATGCGATAGAAGGAGAAGGATCAGAAAGAAGAGAAGATGAAGCAAAAGCAAAAGCAAGAGGAAGAGGGGGATGATTTGAAAGAATTTATTACTCCTCCTAAAATAACATTTGGGCAAAAGAGAAGGATCAAAAAGCCAAAGATAGATGACTCATTCACCAACCTTTCGGGAAAACAGGTAAAGACAAATGATTCATTAAATATAAATCCCTTCTCAAATTTGAAAATCATTTACTAGTTGAATTGCAAACATGGATGAAAGATCCAAAAGAAAGAGGAGGAGGTAGGTTTCTATGTTCTAGGCTATTGTAATTCGTTTAGGACGTCAGTTATGTACACCAATGTCAACAATTAGTTGGATTGATAAATGCAATTAATTAATTTATAGCTCATTTACAGTTTGTATGGATGTTTGTTCAATGCTTGGTTAACATTAGCTGCTAGAGTCCTATGTAGATTGAGTCTAGTTATAGGAAGATGCTAAGTCTTGGCTAGCCTCATCTCTCAAAACTCTTCTCACCGGAATCTTCAAACATTGGTTGCCAGAAGAAGAACTATCGGTCAGTTCTTCGGAAGAATTCCAGGTCATCTAGTCGTTGCAGTGAAGAGTAACTGAAACTCTTGAAGAGGAGGAGAGCTCATATGTTTGTCGTGGAGCCAATGCTTCGACGAGAAACGAGTTACAGAAAGTAACTGTTGTTCGATTTCCAAATATGTAGAGGAATCATCATTCGATTCATTTGTTCTTCATTGATGTGCGTCGAAATGTCTCTATAAGGTCTTCAGTAGGTAAGCGAGCATCCGTAGTGACGTGTTCCAGTTCTCTAAGACATTGGTGAGGTCAAACGAAGTCCATCAGAAAATCATAAGTCTAGATCGGAAGACGAAGTCCGCCTCTATTCTTCGGTACTGTTGGATTCTGGTAGCATCCAAGCAGCAGTTAGACGACGATGAATACGAAGCTGATTCTGAGACGATCTCTATTAAGGATGGCAATTTGAAACCGCCCGGCAAAAACCGAACCAAATTTCCCCGTTTGGGACGGTTTTTCCCCGAAACCGAACAAGGATGGGGTGAGGATGATATTTGTGTCACCCTCCCCGATCCGCCCCGATTTCACCCTGATTCTACCCCGAATACCATAAATATAATTAAATATATTAAATCACCAATATATTTATTTATTTACTATATTTTATAAGAGTATTAAAATTATTTCTTTATAATAATATAAAATTTTAATATATTACAATATATATTATATTAAAAAATTCGTTTATATAATTTTATTATATAATTTTTATTTATTTTTTTAAATAAAAATTATTAACGGTGCCCCGTGGGATTCCCCGAAATAAAAAAAAAAACCGAATGGGGCGGGGATGGTATTAAAAAAATCCACGAAATTAAAACGGGGCGGGAATGGTAATTGCATTCCCCGCCCCGAACCGCCCCATTGTCATCCCTAATCTCTGTTGTTCAGTCTTTAGGTGAGGAATCTCTCAGAGCATCCATGGCCTCGGGAACTAGTGAAGGCAGAAGTAGACAAGGAGGAAGAAGATGGAGTCATGCAATTTTTTCTTTTTCGTTTTTTCCGATTCCTTGAAGTTTCGAGGTGCATTCAATTTGCCCTCGAATCTTTTATGTTTTTAAAATTGCCTAGAAACTTTAATTTCGAATTAATTTATTAATTCTAAATTAATTTGGCCCCTGAACTCTTTCTATTTTTTTAATTGGACCCCAGAATTTCCATTCCATTTAATTTTAACCCTAAATTTTAAAAATAAAAAATTAAATAAATTTTAATGTCCAATTTGTTTCTAGATTTTAACAAACGACACTTAAATAATGATTCAAGCGTCCAAAACAATTTTCAACATTCTTCAAATTTCTCAAAAATTCAAAAATATTATTTTCTTAAAAAACATTTATTTCTGGAATTTTTAGGGCCTATTTGGAAAACTCGAAACTTCAAGAGGCTATAACATGAGTTTCATGAGTACAAAAATCATAAAATTAAAAATCTAGCTTCTTAAAAATATTTTCGATGTTCACAAAAATTTTCAGAATTTTTAGGATTTATTTGGAAAAACGTCTATCTTCGTAGTGTAATATCTGGAGTTCAATAACTCCAAAAATTCCAAACTCGATTCCTTTGAGCCTCTAAAAATATTTTTAACCATAGTGTGAAGTTTCAGAAATTTTGAAAATCATTTTTGAAAATGACTCATTTTGACGTATTGTATTCGGAGTTTACTCAACTCTGAAATTTTCAAAAGGAAAATATTCAGGACTTTTGATAAATTTATTGTTCCTTCTTCATTTCAAAAGAATAAATTTCTAATCTTTGATCTGAATCCTCATCCTCCTCAATAATGATCATTTTCTCTCGAGAATCATGCATCATGCTCTTCTTTGCTTTAACCTTGTTTATGCTTCATGACTATTATTAGTCCCTCTTGTAAAATGGTTAAGATTTTCTCACACAAGCAAAAGAGTTCTGAACTTAAAACAAAAATGTAATAATCCTTCAAATATCAATTAGCCGATTACTTAGGAGTGAAGACTGTCTATGAAGACAGACGTATATGACATAGAGTCGTAGACCATTTCTTAATACGTAACCAAACACTGAAGTCTTAAAACAAATCTCTGATTTTCTTTTCTTTAGTTTCTTTGAGAAAAAAAACTAAAGTAGCGACTTTAAAGTCAATTAAATCGATACATCCGCGAGTGGATTGATTTAAAACATGTACGGATCAATTCAAAAGTACTATGCTAGAGAACTATATTTTACTTCCTCATCCCTTTCCACTTTTTTTACGGGATGTAGATGAATGTAAGTCAAGAGATTCTTTAACATAGCTTGTCTTAACACACGAAAAACGTTATTTTTTTAAAAATAGTGCATGGGTCGAACCTATCATAAAAATCCCTCATCTCCTACCGTGGGAGCATATGAGGAAGGTAAGGTATGGAGTCGATAATTTTTGGATCGCACAAACCGCCCTTAATGTCGAGATACTTTTTAGAGAAATGATCGAGGGAAACGAAAAAACGCGTACAAGTGGTAACATTGACTTTCTCATATTTATCACCGTCATCGAATTTTCTTTCTGTATAATTTGTATTTTTGTTCTCTCTTAGGAACGTTCAACAAAATTTCTTGATGTGCCATTTTTTTGCCCTAATAATAACACTTAGTATTAGAATTGTTACCATATTTTCTTTTGCTTATACTTTTCTCATTTGCGCCTCTATTCTTAGTCCTCCCTCTTCTTCCAGTAAGTAGGATATAAGAATGCGAAGAAGAACTTTGAGATTTTCTTCTCATATTTTTATTGAGGACGCTACTCTTCACCACCTCCATAGTACAAATACAATTTGCGGTTGAGTTAAATAGTGACGTTTTGAACATCTCTCAAAAGTCTGGCAGTGTACCAAGAATCCATAACCCTTGCACTTCATCATCAAACTTGATACCCATTCCATCTGGCTGATTAAGAATCCCCTGAAATGTATTCAAGTGATCGGACATGGTGTTTCCATCTTGGTACTTCAAGCCCATCATCTATTTGATCAGAAACAATTTATTGTTAATAGTCTTCCAAGCATATAACTCTTCAAGTTTTTTCCATAGACCCTTTACGTATATCTCTTTATTGACATGGTTGAGACCATTATCATTCACACATTGCCTAATGTAGTCACACACCTAACGATGACTCAAGGTCTATTGTTCATTAATTTTATCTTCTAGCTTTCATCAACAAACACAGGTAAATAATAATATTTGACGTAAAAAATATCTTTTATCTTCCCTTCCACACATGATAGTTAGAGCCATTAAGAATAATCATTCTACTCGTATTGCTCTCCATTATTATAAACAACACAAGGACTACAACCTGCTTTGATATCACTTATTGATAAAAAAGAACATAATGCGCTAATGATTCATTTTAGTTTTAGTGCTTTATTTATAAGCTATCAATATTCATTCAACCAAGTAGATAATGAAAAGAAAGAGACACGAGATTTAGCGTGGAAAACCCTTTAACAAGAGTAAGAATCAATGACCTTTAGGCCGCTTATACCGTTCACTATAATATCGTTTATAATGGATAATACAGAGTTCTTACAAAATAAGATTTACAATCTGAAAGATTACCTAAATCTTTAATAATTATCTAAAAAAAGAAGTGAAAGTAATTGAAGAAAAATGAGTTTTTTTTCCTTAATGTTTGTCTTCGTTTTGCTCTATATGTCTTGTTTCTCTCAAACTTGTATGTGTGACTGTAAACTTGAGGTCTATTATATAGTATAAAATATTATATAATATATCATTGTATAGGGTAGCGTTTGTTACGTGGTACAAATTATATAGAGTATATGGTGTATAGAGATATAAATTGTAACTATGTATAAATTGTATAGGGTAGTATAAGTTGTATAAATTATTGATGTTTGGTATGAATTATAAGAAATTATATAAGTTATATGTTGATTTATAATTTTGTGTTTGATAGGTAGTATAAGTTGTATAAATATGAATTTAAAATTATTATTATTTTTTATATTTACTTATATTAGAAATAATATTGTTTATTATTATAAATTATTAAACTATTATTATTTAATAATTAATAAAATTTAATTTAAATTATAAAAAATGAATTATAATATAAATTATAAATTGTATTTTTTTTTAATTTGAATATTATTAATAATTGTAATAAAATAAACTTAATATATAAAATAAAAAATATTATTTGTAATAAGTAAATATATAAAATAATAATGAATAAAATTATCGTTATAAAAATAAATATACATTCTTTAATTAAAATACGGAACTATTTGAAAATATATATATTAAAAATAATTATGTATAATAATAATATTAAAATTAAATATAATATATTATATAATAATAAGTTATATATAATATTAATAAATATATAATATTAATAAATTGTATAATTAAAAATTAAAAATTAAGTGATATAAAAAAGTATTATACATAAAGTTACTAGTTACAATTTTATACAAAATATGAGGTATAAATTATATAGAGGTATAAATTTATACCAATAGTAAAATTCGAACAAACAACATATAAAAACACTATTGGTATAGTTTATACTATACCAATAGTGTTATACTCCAACACCAACACCGTCGTAGTATAACCACATATTTTAGGTTAGCCCCCACTAAAAGCTAGCTACTTACTTAAATGGGCCTAAGAGCCCATTAAGTTATCAAACATTAATCATTATGTGTCATTTTTGTTGTCCAATTTTTGAACACTATTTACTCTTTCTTTAGTATAATTATAACACTTAAATTTTTCATTGTGTCATTTTATTAAATAATTATAGATTTGGGTTCCCATATTCAAAGTTTCATATTAACAACCTTCATTTTCAAAATAAAATCCAGTTTTATAGTATACCAAAAATTTATTTTAATTGTGTGACACTAAATTCTCGTTCTATGTTTTAGTCTATAATGAATGTTTAGTCGGATAGTAACTCTAATACCCTAAATAGTGGTAACCCAATTTGTTCTTGTTTCTTTTATAGAATTTGGAGTGAATTTTAAGAACATTTGCAATTGATGTATATATTATTTTTGTAAAATTAAGAAAATCAAGGTAGTTAAATATAGTATTATAATGATTAAACTTAATTTATTTTCATAATATCCAATTTTATAAATTAGTAAAAAACATTATTGACAAAAAATGATCAAATGGTTAGTATATGATCTAAATATAGTATAAATGAACAATATATTTTATACGAAATAATTAATAATTATATTTTGATTATATTAAAAGATCATAAAATCATTATTATTGAGGGGAGAAGCAAGACTTAAGTTTACAAACATAATTTTATAGAATTAAATAAACATAAATATAAAAAAATTTATCTAAAAAATTAAATGAATCATGATTAATTGTTACTTAAAAACCTTTTTAAGTTGGAACATAAATATATTAATGGGTTCTTGAAATTCTAGGCCACATTTTAAAATATTTATATATTACCCGCGTGTTCTTGGAAGGTTATATTTCAAAGCGATTTAATCGCTAAATCTTTAGGATTTCTGAATTTTCTTATTTATGCATTTACTCTGCTTTATTATTGTGTTATGTTCTTCAAAAATGGAAAAAAAGAAAAGTAATAAAGTTAAAGAGGTCAAAGAGTTTGTTATGTAAGGTTTCAAAGAGTTTACTAAAAAAATCATTTAAAAAAAACAAGATAAAAGTAAAGAAAAATCAAATGCTCTGGAAAATTCTGAAGAAAATAATACAGAAATGTAAGTGAAAAAGTTTCTGAAGTGTAGAAAAACAAAGAAAGAAGGAAAAAACCTAGAAGGTTGGTTACAATGTAAGAGTCAATCTGTTTGGCCTCAAAAAGCAAATCACCAAGTTCCTGATGCATTCTACAAAATGAGAGATTGTTATTAATAAGAAGAAAGTCCAGCAATAACAGTTCACCTCAATATTCATTATCTTTAGGATTGGAATTAACTGAAGAATGAATAATATGAAGAGATAGTAAATTGGTTAGTGACTATAATGAGGGAGCTGATGAAGGTCTTTAAATCGAAAACTTATATTATCAGGAGCAACTCTACCTGGAAAGTAATTAAGGTATGGAATAAAAATGCAGGAAATAAAGTTAAAGACCATACATACAAAGGGAAAATCTTCTTGGGGATATTAAAACAAAAGTGGAAGTACTCAATTCTCCTTTTGAATTTAAACTGCCCAATAAAGTGGAAGAAAACTGCATAAAAGAATGGGAAATGTGGTGGCAGAGAGTTATATTGGAAAAAATAGGGTATCATTCCCAATCACTAAAGAAACTTTAATGAAACAGTGGAAGGAAAAGGGGTTGGAGAAGATCTCTGTAAATATCCATGATCTATACTTTCATCAATTCAAGAATGAGTTGAATCTGAATGAAATTTTGGAAAATGGGCATACATATATTGAATCAAACTGCATGAAGATTTGAACCTATTAAGTAAACCTAATGAGACAACACATATATGGTTCAAACTTTGGAATATCCCTACACACATGTACAAAGCAGAAGTCATTTGTCATTTTGTAGGGTTATTGGGAAAACCATTATACATGGACCCAATACCAGAAGGAGGAGAGCATTTATTCTTTTCAAGAATTAGCATAGAGGTGAATCATCATAGCACATTCCCGAATAATATGACAGTGGTCGACATGAAAGGAAAATCTAATATCATGAGAATATTTATGAGTGGAGACCAGACATGTGTGCATTTTACAATACTTTCTAATATGCCAGCACGAAATGTGCTTAAGCTATGGAAGAAGAGAAGAAGATACTGAAAGACCGAAAAGCAAAAAAGTTAGGAAAAAAACGCAGGAGTCTAAAAGTAAAGAGCAAAATATGGAGGAAGAGAAAGAAGTAGAAATCAATGAGGACTCTGAAAATGAAGAAAGCAATGAAATTGAAGAAAAGAAGTTAAAGGGTTTCTATTGAAGAAGGGAATAAAGGTAGCGATGAAACAGGGAATGAAGAAGATGAAAGAAGTTAATTCTCAAACAAGTCAATTTGTAATTCAAGAATTTAGAGAGGAGAATACTCAGAATAATCAAGCTGAAGTATAGATTACCAAAGTTGTTGTAGAGGATACCATAGATGAAACTGAAAGAAGCAAAGATAAAAATTTTGAAACTCAAGTTGAGAACAACAATGATAAGAATCATGAAATCCTAAAAAATAATATTTTCTATCATAATAGCACGGGTTCATTCAAAGAAAGATTACACAATGAGAATAAGCAAGTT
The DNA here is from genome assembly GCF_907164915.1 of Impatiens glandulifera. NCBI lineage: Eukaryota > Viridiplantae > Streptophyta > Magnoliopsida > Ericales > Balsaminaceae > Impatiens > Impatiens glandulifera. Next base: position 5,658,901 of record NC_061868.1, on the reverse strand, counting down.
TCATCATCTTTTTCAATTCAATCTCCTTTCATCGCAAGAGGGAGAGACTAGGAAAGAAGGCCACATGACGCAGTAGACTTATATGGAAATAAACACCCTGATTGGGATAATTATGAGCTGCTATTAATTATAATATTTAGTTTGTAGCCTTTGTTGTATGATTGTATGAATGTTACTAATCAGATACTTTAGGGTTGGTTGATTCTCATCTTTTAATCATAACTAGAGTTTCTTACTTTTGAGATTTTTAATGAAATGATATTAATCGTTTTCAAAAATATATATATATATATATATATATATATATATATATATATATTATAATTCTTTCTAACTTTTAAATGTAAAAAAAAAATTCACTAATTTTGGTATGTAATAATTATAATGATAACAATATTTACGTTATTATTAATTGTTTAAAATTAATACCCTGTTCTTGGCTTTAGACGACGTGAATTGCATAAAAAACAACTAAAATTCTAGGGTGTTTGGCCTCCTTCGTGGGCTTAAGAGCCCGTTAGGTTATCGCATAGTGTACTAAATATATTTTTGATATGTTTCAACTCAATAATACATGCGATTAACTTCATGCTACACTACATATTTTGATATGATTGTGTATCTTAGGTTAGCGTCACAAACCCTAGCCACTTAAATGTGCTAAGTGTGCATTAGGTTATCGAACATCATATTAGATATATTTCATATGACTCAACTCAATAACAACGAGCAATTAATCTCAGGCGACGTCGCACGACAATCATAACTTAAATTCTACACGTGTCTTCGTTGATATGATTGTGTATTTAAGGTTTGTGTACTTAAATGGGCCAAGAGCTCGTTAGGTTATCGCATGAAGCATTTGATATATTTTATACTTACTCAATAACAACGAGCAATTGAATTACTCTGAAGCGACGTTCCTGACTTAAATTATATACCGCTGCCTTGGTATGACCGCATATCTTGGGTTACCCCGCCCAAACCCTAGCTACTTAAATGGACCTAGTAGCCCATTATGTTATCAAACGTTATATGTTTAAACATTTTTGTCGTCCAATTCTTGTACACTATTTATATGTTATTTCTCTAGTATAATTCAACTCTTAAATTTTTTCTTTGATTGTCATTTTTTTTGTTAATTAATTATAGATCTTGGTACCAAAATTCAAAGTTTGATATTAACACCCTTCATTTTCAATAAGAAAATCTCATTTTACAGTATACCAAATATTTATTTTAATTATGCAACACACTACATTCTCGTCATAAGTTATGAGTCTAAATGAATGTTTAGTCGCAAAATAACTCTAGTACCCAAAAATAGTAAACCCAATTTGTTTTTACAAAAAAAAATCAAGGTGGTTAAATATAGTATTATAAAATGTAATTTGATTAAACTTAATTTATTTTCATAATAATCAATTTTTTAAAATGAGCAAAAACATTATTGATCAAATGGTTTAGCATATGATCTAAATATAGTAAGAATGAACAATATATTTTATAAATTCCCCCCAAAAAAACAATATATTTTATATCAAATAATTAATCAATTCTATTGAAAAATTCATACAAATATTATTTTTGAGGTGAGAAGGAAGACTTAAGTTTAAAATATAATTTTATAGAATAAAATAAATATAAATATAAATAATCTTATTTAAAAAATTAAATAAATCATGATTAATTTTCGCTAAAAACATTTTAATTTGGAACGGAAATATATTATGATCTTGTTAACTTTCTAAATGGTAAAAAAAACATAATTTTCTATTATATACATGTATATATTTTTAAAAGATGGATCATAACATAAACAAAATTGCTTAAACAATATGTTTACATATAACTACAATTGACAAATGGCCGAACCAAAATTCTTCATACGAAGGAATCGAAAGGTTTTTCGGTCTTCCCTCCTACATTAGTACCAATACTCTCTTCTTTGAGGAACAAAGAAGAAAAGAGAGAAAGAGAGAGAGACCTCCCCTGCTTGCTGCTGGTCTCTTCTTCCTCACTTCTCTGATCATCCTTTGATAGATTACCCAGAAGCAAAACATCCAACATGTCTCTGGGTTATGCGGAAAAGCTCTCCTTTATAGAAGATGTCGGTAACGTTGGAATGGAAGAGTTTTTTGACAAACCTATGGTTCTTCAGGACAAAGTAAAAACCCACATTTTACTTCTTTATCGTGTTTTTCTTCTTTCTGTTTCTCATTGTTTCATCCAAAACCCGGATGATTTCTTGAAATTTATGCTTAATCCCTTGATGGGTTTACATGTTTGAGCAGTTCTTTACCTTCGGAATCATGTTATCTTCAATAAATTGTTGTTTATTCTTGTCTGCATTGAGATCTGGCTGCTTGATGTTAGCATTTGTCAGTGGGAGTTGTTGTTTTATATGTATCAGTGATTTGTAGCTCATTGAGTTTTTGTAAGAAATCAAAATCATGTTGATTGATCTCTTATTTGATTCATGGGTATTAATGCATTCTCTTCTCTATGTGACTTTTTCCTAAGTCTTAAGGTTTTGCTTGATGATGCTATCTTGTTATTTGATACATAATCCCTAGGAAATAATTTGATGTAGTGCCATGATCATTGTTTCTTCATGAATAATTTGATCAAAACCCTAAGGAATGTTGTAAGAGGCCCTAATTTTTGTTTCCTTGTTCATCACTTTTCTTTTGTCAAACTTGAAGTTGTTATTAGTTTATAGCATAATTCTTTTAAGATGTTATATAAGAATGAGTTCTTCATATAGAGATCGAATCTTAAGAACACCATGTTTTGCTTTTGGGATTTGGTTGATCTGGATGGCAATGAATAACTGTATATTCGATGATATCAGGGATGCAAATCATACTTCATGCCCTGGTCTCACAACATCTGTATCGATGAATTCTTTGTCTGATGTCTGTTGATTTATGCTTTCTTTATTTCTTGTTTTGTTTTGTCTTGTTCTTGGATGGATATTGCCTTAAATCATCAGTTTTGAAAAATTAAAAGAATATTGTACATTGAATAATTTTTTTTCCATTTCTGTAATTTAAAATCCTCTAACTGAGCTTGTCCTTCTGCATTGACAGATCGAAAAACTTGGCTTAATGATAAAAAAGGTTCGGACTTATATACTAAGACATGATCTCTTGTGTTGATTTTGCACTCATAACACATTATTCATTGCAGAGCAAACATTTGGTGGTGTTTACCGGTGCTGGAATATCAACTTCTTGTGGTATACCCGATTTTCGTGGTCCAGGTGGTATTTGGACTCTTCAGGTTGATATTTACGAACTTTGTCTCCACTTCAGAACCTCGAAAAGTATAATATTTGTTTATTTAAACCTTGTTTGCATTGATTTGCAGCGGGAAGGGAAATCTTTGCCTGAAGCTTCATTGCCATTTCATCGTGCAATGCCTGGCATGACTCACATGGCTTTAGTTGCCCTTGAGAAGGCCGGTATCCTGAAACTAGTAATTAGTCAGGTAACCTTCTTTGTGTTGTTTTTTGTAGCCTTTTGCTTCGTGTTGCTTAGAGCTCATGTTTGCTTTTGAGTTTCTTCTTGATGCTAATTCAAGTCTTAACTTGTATTCCAAGGTTTTTTGTTGAGGTTTTCACCATATTTTAATGAAATGGTTCTATCCTTTCAAAACCTACTTTGGTCCCTGAATTGACTTTATCTGTCGAAAAATCCATCGTCAATCACTTCTTCCATCAACCAAAATACTCATACTAATTTTATATCTTCCATTTTGTTACTTATGATTAGAATGTGGATGGTCTCCATCTTCGTTCTGGGATACCAAGGGAAAAACTATCGGAATTGCATGGGAACTCCTTCATGGAAAAGTGCCCTTCTTGTGAAGCTGAGTAAGATCTTTTTCTTTTCTTTTTTCTACCTATGTGTATGTTACGATTTACCCAAAGAAAACTGATCTTCCACTGAAATTTTACAAAGGTATATGCGTGACTTCGAGGTAGAAACTATCGGATTGAAGGAGACACCACGACGTTGTTCTAATGTTGGTTGTGGCGCTAGACTTAGGGACACTGTTCTTGATTGGGAGGTAATAATATTTCGGTTATGATCCCAAATATAACTTCTTTTTTATTTTAAAGATGTTATATTGGATATCCTCAACTTGATAACTGTTTCTAGGATCCATTACCCAAAAAGGAAATTGACCTTGCTGAAAAACATTGCAAAATGGCTGATGTTGTGTTATGCCTTGGGACAAGGTAACCTTTTGCAATGATTAATTGCATGTTTTGCTTCATGTTAATCTTTTTTTTTTTTATCGCTCTATAATCATGAATAGCTTCTGTTTATAGTTTGCAGATCAAACCTGCATGCGATTTGCCCCTCAAATGTCTTCGAGGTGGAGGGAAGATTGTAATTGTGAATCTTCAGGTATCTTGACCCCCCCTTTTATGCTTTCAAGTTTTCTGATATCCTTTTCTTGTAATACAAGTTTCGCGTTTCTCATCTCTTTCATTGATCATATAGAAAACTCCAAAGGACAACAAAGCAAACATACTTATCCATGGATTGGTAGATAAGGTACTTCCCTTATCTGATATTGAAACACTTTCTGGATCTAGATGAGAAACTGTTGATAAATTTCTTCGGAAACAATCTCATTGGATGTGGATGAAGATGAGATCACAACAATTTCTCATTTGAATCCGGATTCAGATCCAGGAAGTGTCTCCAAATGGGGCTCAAGATGCTAGTTTTTTTCAACAAAATAGGCTTTATTGATTGAATTGAGAACAGGTTCTTGCAGGTATCTTGGAACCACTCAATTTACGGATTCCTCCATTTGTTAGAATTGATCTTCTGCAGATTACTATCACTTATGCCGTGAGTTCAGGTAAAACGCCGTTTTTTTTTGTTTTTTTATTGTTTCAGATCAGTATTAACCAAGTCCAGGTATTTTTTTTCTTTCATTTTCACTAATAGATAAAAGACATATCAACTGGACTCTGAGGATCACCAGTGTACATGGAAACCGAGCTCCATTGCCATATGCAAAGTCGGTTGAGGTGAAATATTTGGACGAAAACTCATTTGCATATGTTCCTAGTTACATTGTCTATTATGACCCATGTTTCTGTTTTCAAGGTTTCATTCATGGAAGGACAAAACATGAAAGACGCGATTCTTGATAAACAACCATTCTTCATTAAAAGGTAAGGGGACAAAACAAAAATTATAGCAATCCTTTAATATAAACATACGACATGTTTTTATTCTTCAGGAGAACAATAAGGAAAACACAACTTTTCGACATTCTGATCAAACTCAACCTCATTGATGGATGTGGGTCTCCCTTCACCAAGATTACTGTTCCTGTAAATTTTAAGGTGATTATTTGTTTTTTGGTCCTTTTTTCTTGTTCCATCTGTAATGTTCTTATTTGAAAATGGAGTTAAATTTTGGACCTGCAGGTTCTTTCGGAAGATCTCCAATGCGACAAAGATGCCATCTTTGAGGAAATGAAGGAAAGTGCCATCAAAGGTCAATGCTGTGGACAGAATGCGGTTATTGAGAGGAGAAGAAGCTGCGTACCACTGAAAAGTGAGACAACAATCCATGCGGTTGTAACAAATGTAGTTTTTCATGACAAAAGTTCCTTCTCGAATGGAGCATCTTCTTCGTTGTTGAGTAACGAAATGGGAATGGGGAAGATGGAAATGGACAACTGGAGTGGTGGAAAGAAACGTAAGTCGCGCAGCAAGCGAAGAGATACAGAAGGCGAAAGTAAAGAGTGAAAACATAGAGCATAGCCTAGGCTGTGAATATCAATAGACTTTTGTTCATGATGGGTATTGAGTGAATTTTGGGTTTTTTCTTTTTTTGCACTCAGTTTCTAAAAGAAAGTCAATGGTTGGGATTTGGTATTTAATAGTTTTGGGTATGCAGCATTTTAAGGCTTCATTTAGTGGGGATCATATGATATTTTGATAACTAAAGATACAATTTTTTTTGTTCTGATTTGAATTAGAAGAAATTATATTTTGAAATTGATTTACTGTCACATACAATGTTTTGTTTGCTAGTTTCTCTTTTGGATGCATAAAGTGTTTCATGACTTTGAGTACTTTGTTTGTAGAATCCAGACATTAATAAATTTATTTTAAAATAATTTTATATGAAGTTTTTAATTCAAATATTCATTTATATTATATAATGTTTCATATTTTAATTATTTAACTTACTATAGTGTTGAAGAGGAAATGTATAATTATAATTATTTTATATAAATTATATATTTTATATTTATTATCTATAATTTTGAATATAAAGTATTTGTCTATACACTATCTATATGGAAAAAAAGTCAAAAATTTACAAAAGTTTGTGCATTATCACCTAAAATATTTTAAGAACAAAATTAATGAATAGCGAATCCGATGCTTTAATTAGGGGTGTTCAATATTTGGTCTGAACCGAATATCCAACCGAATTCGAATTTCATTTTCGGTTTTTAAATCGAATTTCAAACCAATTTGAATTCAAATACGGTTTTCGAATTGGTTTTCGAGTTTATGTTTCAACTCGAAAACCAAACCGAAAACCGAATTCATTTATTATTATTTATTCTTCCAAACTTAACTTTAAGAAAAAATTTAAAATAATCAAACTAGAATATTTTGAATTCAAGATTAAATAATAAAAAAAAAAATAAAGAAAAATATTAGTGGTTTAGTAGTAAAATAGTACCCTACCACCTGCCTCGGTACAGACCTGGGTTCAATTTCCGGCTGGTGCAATTATTTTGAGTTTATGAGTTTATGAAGGGAAGAAAATTGAATTCGAAATTCGAACCGAATATCAAATTCGGTTTGGTTTAATTAAAAATTCGAATAAACCGAATTGAGGAACTTGAATAACCCGAAAACGAACCGATGCACAACCCTAGCTCTAATTATCTTTAAATTGTACAAAATTACATATTTTTATTATTTTCTAAATATAAATAACAAAGTTTGACCTCACACTAATGTTTTATATTTATTACCTATACAATTCTTGATATCACAACAAAAAATACAAAAATTTGACTGTCAGACTAATATATATATATATATATATATATATATATATATATATATATATATATATTTTAAATCACATCACTCACCCTCTTTACTTTCATTTAATTAACATTGTTGAATTTTAAAATTAATGAAAAATGAACTTCAGATATTTTATTAGTATAAATAAGTCAAATGAAATAATATGCACTCTAAATAATAATTTAAAATTAATATATATATATATAAATATATATTTAAAAACTATTAATTATTTATAGTTAATATATTTTTAATGCTTCATAGTTGATCTACTTTTTCTAAATATTTCAGCTTAAATATATAACTAATTTTAAATTAACAAATTTACCTGTTAAAAATATATTTCATATAAATAATAATAATAATAATAATAATAAATCATAAATTAAAGTGAACTCTTCAGTGGATACGAGATTTCATAAAACATTTTTTTTAAACATAAAAATTTAACATATCCAATTTATAATAATATTAATAATTTAAAATAATATTTTAAAAATTTTAATTTAAAATAATTAAAAGGAAAGGTTAAAGTTAAATTAAAATTAATTATTTTGATAATTAAATTCTAATTAGAAAATTAATTAAAAGTCAAAAATAATTTGGGACTAAAATATTGTATTTATTTTACCCAAATTAAATTTAAAAAGGGGTTAAAATAATTTAATTATAAATTTAGACATATTTATAACTTAAAATAATTAAATATATCCAAAAGTAAAATAAATGAACATAATTTTTATTATATTGTCAAAAATATTTTTGTGTATTAATTTGGTAACGAAAAAGGTAAGAAAGAGTTAAAAAATTGATTTCAAATAACTTTTTAATAAAAACAAAAACTGATAATCTAGTGTAGTTGAAACCAGAGAAATAAGATATAGCCGAAAACTGGGCCATTAGATGAGCATTGGAAACTCATCCAACGACCCAGACACGCCCGTGTAGCCAGCTGTAACAAAGACAATGCGCGCCCGGGCTGCAACAGAGTAAGAGACGTCAGTTAGCTAGGATGCTAACGGAACGCCCAAGCGACCAATAGAACACAACGACGCATTTCATTTAAATGAAATGACGCCGTTTTGAGCATCTTTTTCGCCGAGACTGGACGAACGCCGGAAAAACGCGATGGATGCCGACGACCTTCTAGAAGTTTTATCTCCGCCATTACTCATCCTTATCCCTCCATACTTGGTCAACGTGCACGTATCTCCATCGCCTTCATTTCCCCTAGGATAAGAATTCAAACCCTACCCTAAAACTAGGCCTGCGAGGACAAAACAGAAACGAAAAAGAAGAATTTCAGAAGCCAAATTCAATATGAATTTGACTTCGAAACCGACCTAACTTGAGTATAAATACTCCACATGTCTTCTTCTTTCAATCCATCGAACATAATCCAATAATCATGACCTTCTTAAAGATTTTCATTGGAACTCCGGCGACTGGTTTTTAAAGAAATTATTCCGGTGATCTAAACTTTGATCTAGAGGTTTGGAAAGCTTCCTTCTGATCATAAGAGTGTTCTCCAATCACAAGTAAGCTTTCAGACCTTATGTAATTCAAATTATGATTCAAAGTTGAATTTTTTCAAGTTCGATCAGATTGATCTTATTTAGGGTTCAATTTTGTAATTTCTATAGTTGAAATCAATCCTTAGATGATGTCCAAGCTTTCTGTTGGACCGAGCCCTCTAAGACCGAGGACCGAGAGGTAGGATCGAGAATCCTCGGTCTTGACCGAGACTTAGGACCGACAAAATTGACCTAGGACCGAGACCAAGGACCGATGTTCTTGAGATATGACCGAGACCAAGGATCGATGTTATTGAGATAGGACCGAACCCTAGGACCGGTGTTCTTGAGCTAGGACCGAGTAATCCGACCAATGGTTTTCACCTAGGACCGAGACTCTCAAGACCCACGACCGAGAAATCTAGATCTAGGACCGAGACTCCTAAACCTAGGACAAAATAATCTAAGTTCAGGATCAAGCCTCCTGAAACTAGGACCGAACACTCCAGTCCTCTAACCGAGTATCCCGAGCCCCGATCAAGAGCTCCCTTAGTCTAGACCGAGCCCATCCGGTCTCCCACCGGTAAAAAACGGACTCAAGCCTAGGACTCCGGTCCTAAGGCCTACTTGGTTCCACTTTTAAAAACCCAAAATTATTTTTGTAATTTTAGAACCCCAATCCATTTTCAAGTAATCCCGAAAGGTAGAAAAATGATGTCAAAATATTTTTGGGATATTTCCCAAATAAATATTTTGACTAAGGCCCCGTTTGATGTTTATTTCTATACCCTAACTCCCTTTTCTGATTTTTTTCCAGGTTTTACTATACCTTTTATAACCGCAATCGCAGATACGCACATTTAAATAATTTTGTAAAATTATTTATTTAATCTAAACTTATCCTTGTATAGGACCTCCAAATTACTAATTAAAGGAATTAATGTTATAAATAATTTTTTTATAGCCAGACTTTTAAAAAATAAAACTGTTTTCAACGGGCGCAGAGGACATAGCGCGCAAGTTTTTTCCTAAGCGTAACTAAATAACGAACCTCTTATGAAAACTCTGGTATAAAGTACGTTTATACACGTACATTTTACTGATTTTTCTAAATTTAATTGGCGACTCTATCTTCAAATAAATAATATTTTCTTAAATTAATTATGTTTAATTAATTTAAACTGAATTTCAAGTCAAATCATCATTTGATTATAACAAATCCCCAGATTATGATTTGAATAAAATTGATTATTTTTACATAATTAATTTTAAAAACTGCCAAGTATTGTCAAAAATCTTTAAAAAATAATGTTTTATTTAAAAAAAATGTCTGGCACGCAAACCAAGGTTGAAATCATCAAACATCGAGCCACCTCGGATCCCCGTATTACCATGTATCCTTCGACACGTGCTAAGCTACGGACTAGGGATTTCTCGGGAGTTACAAATTTTTGGCGACTCTGTTGGGGACCTTTAATCTATAAATAAAACTGACTGTATAAATTTTGTTTATAATATTTTAAACTTTCATAATAGTCCATCTTAAAGGGTTCATCACCCCAAAGGGTACCTAGGTTCTATCATAACAATTGCCAGGAATCAAATGGATACATCACCCTGGACTACATGAATAAGTACTAGATCAGAACTCTATACTTCTACGAATTACATGAAGACCGATTATATCGGTCTATGACCGAGAGATATTGCATGAGGAAAACTTAGGAATCCAGAATCGATCCCTCCTTTAACTTTGATACATCCGTCAAGATGCAACCTTAGCGAGGTAAGGAGAAATTCCCAACCAAACCTCGACCACACCTTAACACACAAAACCCGGTTACTTTGTCCAACTGTTGTTTGACGTCCCCAAACAACAGAACCTCGACAAGTCACCTTGTACGTGCTTATTTATTATACATGTATACATCTATAATAGATATAATAAACACCTCTAAGCATATTTGATTTATCAAAATTAAACGGCATGTTTATCAAGTTGATTATACAATCGTAGAATGACCCTATTAGAGAACGAAGATCTGTTCCTTTGGAGCTACTATTTCCACGAGATAGAATGGAACTACCGAGGCTACAGACTAAATATCGCCCTTAAATACACTCACTATCAAATCCACCATAATTTATGATAAAAATACAGCGAAAATGGGACCTAATACACAAGGCCTTCATTATAGTAGATCGCCAAATTTGTCCAACTATTGAATAATTTAAAGCAATCATGATGATTGATAATAAGAACATCATAAGGCTCAAACCTTTTACGGAGTCCTTGTCTCTCAGGAACCTTTTTCATGAAGAATTCGGTTATACTAAGATCACGACGGACAAAATCCTGACGAGAACATACTTGGACCTTCCACGCTAGGTAAAACTGGTCACTTAGAGCGAAGAGATTCTATTGAATTTCAGTACATCCCTACTCACAATGACAATCATGATGACTCACTTTTTCTTCGCCCCATCAGGCAAACCGTCCACCATCCTCAAAGGTATTGGAAGTGGCTTACCACCTCAGGGAAGGAAACAACGATCTTATTGGAATTATCTTAGCTAAAATATTGATAGGTTCAAATGAATCCTACTTTACCTATTATCTAAGAAAGAGAGTGGCTCCCATTATTATCTACATATGGTTCTTAGAAAAGCAGAAGTGTATACCTCCCCCGCTTCCCGGTAGTGAGATGTGTGTTGTTGTTCAATACCGACGCATTATGAGTACCACGCCAGAAGTACCAATTCATGACAATGATTCCATACACGAACTCCTACCATGGTATGACATTAATAAGATGTCCTATCTAATGGACGATCAACCCGTAGTTATGCTTATGGGTCTTGAGAGGATCACTTACTATTACACCAACGAGCTTTTCAAATAGTTCGGAAGAGACTGCATGCCTCCCTATCGTGATTGTGTGGTTGCCATAGATAGACCTATAGACTATAATGCCTACGTGAGCTATCTAGAATTGTGGAATGATGTAGTTAAGATGAGTATCCCAATGAATAGAAAAGATTATCTAGACTAGATTATGGATGAATACCGACGTCAATAAGAAGAATAAAGTGAAGGTTCCGTCACCTCTACCTATTGCAGCAGGACTTGCTCCCCCTAAAAAAGCTCTAGTTTTACCACTGTTATATAACCGAAGGAATTAGAAAACATTAATTTTAGTTAATGGAACTAGTTGACCATGTAATACGGAACTCCGAAATTTTGAACCGTATAAAATCAGAGTTCTATAAAGCAAAATATATAAAATGCTTATGAGATGTATGTTAGAGTATAATATAATATATTTGTAAGATATTATCACAATATTATAAATTGTGATAATATCAATATTATATTATTTAGTTTCCTTATATGTCAATTATAATATCTATATAATAAACATAATCTATGTAACCAAAAATTACAATTCAATACAATATTTCTCTCTTTAGTTTAACAATGTTTATATTATAAGTCATGTTATTTGCATATACATTTGCTCTTGTTTTTATAATTACAATACTTACCTCTTCTATAATTACGACTCGACAATCGCAGTACAGCCCCACAAAGAAGAGATCCAAAAACTAGACGTTTTATGCGTCAATAGATGGCCGAAAGAACTCCAAAAGTTGATAAAGTTGATACAATATCTCCGACTAAATTTATTGAAATGAAGACTACTCTTTAACAAGTAACATAATAGTTGGCAGTATTAACGAATTTAATGATCAAGCCTACTATTCCTGTTCAAGATCAGCCATCCTCGTCACAACAAATTATCCCACCTATCTTCACGCCAATTATGATTAATCTTCAAACTCGTTGTAACATAGAAGAAGCATCTCTTTATGATGAGCTTAAATATGAGGATAATAGATCGACTTGGACCCAACCAGAAGCTTCCGATGTTGACCTTAACATCCAAGAGGTTGTAAAACCTACGATTATTCCTCCTACAGAATACAAGGTACAAATGGCTCAGTTGAATGACAACCAAGCCAAAATTAAAGCTTAGTTAAATCAATTAACCAAATGTAGCATGGATGAACACCATGCTTGGAAAAATACTATGAAGGCTATTGAACAAGTAGTCATCCCTTTTGGTGTAAAGTTACCATCCTTATCAAAATACGTGGACAAGAGTGATCATGCCGTCTTCTTCTAGATATATATAATAGCTATGACACCTTTATATTTGGGAGAATCGACAACCCTCCATATATTTCCACAATACTTAGATGATGCAACACTATCGATGAACTCGCATAAGCCTTTATAGAACGGTTCAATATGCATCTCAGCTTAAAATGGCCTAAGGAGAAGCTCAAGAACGTGAAACAATGTGATAATGAGAAATTTTTGGTTTTCATCGAAATGTGGAAAGTTATTGCTAAAGAATAGATTCTTTACCCAGCGAACAAAGACAAATTGATATAATTTTGGATAATGTTAATGGCCGATATTCTATTGGATTTACCGTTAAAACCTCCAAAACATGAAAAAACTTCTCAAGACTAGTAATAACCTCAACGAAACCTTTGAAAAGGAGGGGAAATAAAGTAAAATCGTAAAGACATATGCTGCTCCTACACGACCTCAGAGAAAAGACAAAACTGAAGTTCATCAAGTCACAACTGCCTAGCAAGCTCCAACCTCTCCTAAGCCAAGTCTAAGCAAACTGGTATTGGCTATAAAAAAATACCCCGACAACATCTAAACCATCAATACCAAAGTCCCCGAGACCTTCCAAAACTTTTGATGATTTGGGTATGACCTTGAGTGAAGCTTTTGCTCTCTTCCAACAAAGGAATCCAATCAAGCCCTTAACTTCTAAGGAAGATAAGGAGTTCCTTGGAAATTTCGAAAGTGCATGGTGTGCATACCATTAGATGAAAGGTCACTTTACTAATAACTATAATTCCCTTAAGAACCAATGCCAAAACCTGATTGATTAGAAAATCATACTTAAATCCGAGATCTTGAAAATCTGTTACCCGATCACTATGTAAATATGATCTCTGTGGATGAACTTATTGGCAATTTTGAAGTTAATATAGTCAATAAATGGTCTAAAAAGGCGGATCGAACAATTCCACCTCCACCGGCAGTATCTCGAAATTGGTGGATCCCTGATGATCCCGACACAAATTCTCCAAAAAGAAATGTACGACATGAAGTCTTAGCGACCCGTAGCGGATTTGACTTCCAACCCAATTTTATAAAAACATCTCATACCAATACAACTAATCTTCCTGGTCCATCTAATGTCCTAAGAAAGGAAGATGAGCCCATAGCTCAAAACCTGGGCAATAGTCTTTTTACTCAACTAAAAAAAGATCAATGCCAATATTTTCATATGGGAAATCCTGATGTATTCTATAAAATACAGAAAGGTTGTGCTAAATGAGCTAAGCAAGGCTAGTATACCAGCTAACACAACCCCTGAAGAATTAGTTGGAATTATTTCAGCACCTTCATAAATTAACATGATAGGATTTGAGGACAAAGATTTACCTGCTCCTAACGAAACTCGTGTTAAGAAACTTTACATTTCTGTGAAAATTGGCGATAAAGTTATTTTTATGACTCTAATCGATAATGGTTCAACACTGAATATATGTCCATGGAGGGCCCTTCAAGAAATCGGAATACCTACTAATAAAATCGTTCCATCAGACATGTGTGTCCAAGGCTTTGATAATTTTCGTAGAGAAATTATGGGTAGCTTCCGAATGATGATTTACGTAGCTAATATAACATTTGAGGTAGAATTCTGTGTAATAAATATGCAACCATCATATAACCGATTTTGGGAAGACTTTAGTTGCATCAAGCTAAGACTCTTGCCTCTACCCTGCATTAAAAAATACGATTTGTGGCTAACGGTAAACTCATCACTATAGAAGGTGAGAAGTATGTCATGACCATCGTCAGTTCAACTCATTCCACCTACCCAGGAGTTGAGTTAAGTGGATTTGATATTTATCCTATGTTTAGGCAAATGCAGGATTCATCTCACATTTCCAACTTTACATCATATAGTGTCATGGCCATGCGTCTCATGTAGAAAATGAGATATTTTCTAAGAATGGGTCTAGGACTAAATACTACTAGAATACCTTATTTTCCTTGGTCCTATTATAACTCGGATAATTTCGGTATTGGATATACTCCAACAAGTTATGAAGGTTCTAGAAAAGGTAAAATATTTAAGCAATATATACATATCCCTCAAACCCTAAATGAACAGTTTGTGCGAGAAAGGAAGTCACACTGTGTTTTGATTCCACTGAGCTATTTTTCAATCAAGTTTTGCAAATCCGCTCTCCATGTTTTGAAATCATTTTAGATTGTTCTTATAATCCTAATTCATCTATTAATATGATTAGGAAAATGACTATTTACTAACACAAAACCTTGGAGAAGCTAGTCAGAAATGATCCCTATGTAATAGAAGAAGATTCGAGTGATGAAAGTTCTTGTGAGATCGACTCCGCAAACCTACCAGCATCTAATAAAGCTCTTGTGATCAACCTAAGAGTTTATAGTTATAACACCCCCTTTTATACTGTGAAAAAATGTTTAATGTTGTAATAAATAAAGAAGTTTGTAACGACAATCCTGATGGGATGTCCTCTTCTTTTTTAATAAGAATCTAATAAAATACCAGAGTATAGTTTTGAATACATTTTAGATGATGAAGTTTCCTTTCAGTTTGATATTAATTTCGAAATGAAAAACATTTTGGAACATGATGACAAAATTGTTTTCGCTGCTAAAACAATAATTGAAGTAAACCTCAATATGACAGACGATCCTCAAAATGTATTGATTGGGCAGAGTCTAAATAGTGACGAACGTCGTGAAATGATGGAATTGTTAAAAGCCAATAAAGACATATTTGTCTGGTCTTATAAGGATATGTCCGACGTAGATCTTGGCATTGTCTGAAATCATATTCCCCTCTATTTAGAGGCTAAACTCGTCAAACAGAAGTTAAGACGAATAAAAACTAAGGTTGTAACCAAAATAAAAGAAGAAGTTCAAAAGTAGTTGGAAGCAAGATTCCTTGAAACTGTGGACTACCCCACATGGATAGCCAATGTGGTTCATGTCTTAAAGAAAGACAGAAGGATGCATGTGTGTATAGACTAACGCGATCTGAACAAAGTCAGCCCTAAAGATAACTTTCCTTTACCTCATATCAACATTTTAGTCAATCATGCCCCGATAATTAGTTATTTTCTTTCATGGATGGTTTTTCAGGATATAACCAGATCCTAATTGCTGAAGAAGACAAAGAAAAAACTACATTTATAGCAGAGGTAGGCACGTTTTGTTCAGGGTCATGCACTTCGGTCTTAAAAACGTCGAGGCTACTTACCAAAGAGTAGTAACTATGATCTTGCATGGCATGATCCACAAGAAAGTGGAAGTGTAAATAGACGACATAATTGTGAAGTTTAAAGATCGTTAGAGACACATTCCTAACCTGGACAAATTCTTTCAAAGAATTAGAAAGTACTGGTTTCGGTTAAACCTGAAAAAGTGTGCATTCAGAGTCATCGCTGGTAAGATGCTAGGTTTTTTTATTACCCAAAGAGGAATAGAAGTCGACCCATCCAAAGTCGAGGCAATTACGACTATGCCTACCCCTCAAAATGAAAGAGAAGTTCAGGGCTTTCTCGAAAAATTTAAGTTCATTAGTCGGTTCATTAGTAAATCGACCCTCACATGTGATCCCCTTTTCAAGTTGCTGAAAAAAGATCAGAAATTTTAGTGGGATGAAATTTTCAACAAGCATTTAACAAAATTAAGGACTATCTAAAGTCACCACCGGTCCTTATGCCATCAACGCCTGACGTTCCCTTAATTCTCTACCTCACGATGACAGATTCGGTTATGTGCAGCTTGTTGGCTCAAGAAATCGAGAATAAACTCGAGATCGCCGTTTACTATCTAATCAAGAGAATGACCCTATGCGAATTAAACTATTCGTCACTTTAAAAAGTATGTTGGACACTTGCATGGGTCACCAAAAGACTGAGACATTATATGCAAGACCACCCTATCAAACTGGTATCCAGGTTGGATCCAATTTATTATTTATTTCAGCGAACGCTGCTATCGCCCCAAACTCGCTAAATGGATGATGATAATTTCTAAATACGAAGTATTGTTGCAAACTTCTTGGAGGATCAACCCATTACGATCGAGTCTTCCTATGAACTCGACTTTCTGGATAACAACATAATGACTGTCACTTCGGATACATGGAAATTAATGTTTGATGGAGCTTCATCCAAACATGGATATAGAATTAGAATTTTATTAATAGATCCCAAGGGAACATATAACCCCATTTCTATTAAATTGGAATATTTCCTAACCAACAATGAAGCCGAGTATGAGGCATGCCTCTCATGTCTCAAAATTGCATATGAACGAGGAGCAACTAAACTTGACGTAGTTGGTGACTCTAACATGGTTATATCACAGGTCAACGGAACATGACAAGTATAAGGGGAAAACCTTAAACTCTATCATACCTACCTAATCCAGTTTATCGACAAATTTGATCAAGTGTCTTTTGTTCATATGCCAAGAAGCCAAAATCGCTTTGCCGATGCTTTGGCTACGCTAGCGTCTATGACCCAAATCCCTATTGGAATTAAGGTCAAATCTCTGAAAATCCGGCAGAAATAGAAGCCCAATTTCGAAATCGGAAAGATAACCTCCATTCAAGTGTCCACCAAACCATGGTTCGACATTCTTCAAAATACATTGAGTATAGAGAATATCCGTCTCATTTCCGAGCTAAAGAATGAAGAGCCCTGTGCCAGTATTCCACTAATTACGCTTGGATAACTAACAAGTTATACAGACAATATTTTGATGGTCAAAATCTACTCTGCGTCGATGGTCCCGAAGCATGACAGATCATAGAGGAAGTGCACACAAGAGTACGTGGTCCACATATGAATGGATTAAATCTCGCCAAGAGAATACTTTGTCTTGGATATTATTGGCAAAATATGGAACATGAATGTGTCACCAATGTCAGGTTTATGCTGACTTAAAATATTTTACAGTATGACATCACCATGGCCCTTTTCTACATAGGGTATGTCATTGGGAAAATTTATCCCCATGCGTTAAATGGACACGAGTTCATACTCGTAGCTATCGACTATTTTTCTAAATAAGTCGAGGCATCATCTTACAAGATTCTAAAATCTACCCAAGTGGAAAAATTCATCTGAATCAATATCATGGCCAGATACGAGGTACATCATGCCATTATTTCAGATAGTATGAGACACTTTCAGGGAAAAGTTTTATCCTTGCTCAATGAATTTAAATTTGAGCACCATAAATCATCGCCCTATTGACTCTAAACTAACGACGTAGTGGAAGAAGCTAACAAAAATGTGATTAGGATCATCAATAAGATGACTATCACATACAAGGATTGGCATGAGAAGTTACCATTTACCTTATGGGGATATCGTACGACTGCTCGGACATCGACGAACGAAACTCTCTATTCTCTAGTACATGGTATGAATGTTGTACAACCTATCGAGATTGAAATCTCTATATTGAGAGTCCTTTAGGAATACCAAGTCATTGAAGAAGACCGGGTAAAATCTCAATATGATCAGTTAACAATAATGGAAGACCACATATTAGATGCGTTATGCAAAACTCAGATTTACCAAAAACGAATGGTCAATACCTTTAATAGAAAGGTCAAGACAGAAACCTAAAATAAGGTGACTTGGTGCTCAAACGAATCCGAGAACTGTTAGACCCTATAGGCAAGTTCTAACTATAATGGGAATGACTCTTCCTAATTAAGAAAATCTTCTTTGGAGGTGCAGTTCGCCTATCTACAATTGAAGGTGAAGAGTTTATTGCTCCAATCAATTTAGACGCACTGAAACGATATTATATCTAATATCAATACGTGCAAAGAACGGCTCATAATCCAGCCTTAACAGGATTATAATGGCTCTAATCCAGCCCTACCAGGTATAAAACGAAATTAGTCCCCATCCTCGAATGGACTAATCGACTTCTAGTTTTGTATAACTACGTCATCATCAAAATAAAAAACTACGTGAGACCTGATTTTTCTAAAGGAATAAAAAGAAAAAAATCAAGGATAAAAGGAAGATACGTATGCAGCCTATATATAGGTCCGTTCTAAATAAAAAATAATAAATAAATAAATAAATAAAAGGAATGAACAATTCCTAGTTTTGTCTCACATAAAGTCTAAAAACGATAGGAACCTCGATTCTTTTTTCCAACAGGTGACAATGATTTTAGGAAATAAGTAGGGGAAAATGTCAAGGGCATTTCTGTTAATCAAATAGTGATTGACCTCCCGAATATGACCCCGAGTTTTCAGAAAACTTTAATCGATGGATATTCTTAACAAGCTCATTTTCATGTTACGCGATTATCCAAGATATTTAACCCTCTATGGAAGGATTTTGAAAAAAAGAATTGGAATAAATCACCAAAAGCCAAGTCAAAATCGCAATTTGAGAAATGACTCATTCCCTTTTGTACAAAAGAACAAGGAAAGCTAGACTCAATGCTTCAATATATATATATATATATATATATATATATATATATATATATATATATATATATATATATATATATATATATATATATATATATAATAAGCACTCTCTTGTAGGTTGATATGTTAAAATCATCATTTATGCTCACTCGGGTGGTTATCCCGATGACTATCTCAAGGAAAAAATATGTCGATTCTCCCAAATCACCCTGGAAGCTAAAAAAAGAGAGAAAAAAGATAAAGAAATTTTCCGAAGCCAAAAAGTTAAAACTCTCTCGTGACTATACCCAAAATAATCGAACTTTTAAACGATTGAGGCCCGTGACAAAAGCAACCAATTATATAGTTGGACGAAACCTCACGTCTCAGCCACCTTCCTTGTGAGTTAAGAGTTTGGATAATCATCTGCATGAAATTGAATTTATCATTTATATCTTAACATAGGAGAAAAAGAATTCGGGCTCTTTAAACAAGATAATTTATACCAATTGCAGGAATGCTCGTAACTTAATCTCGAACACATTTCGAATCCGAGTTACCATGATTTGTGGATAGAATCAAGGTTTCTTCTGTTTTCAAAACATCATTTGAAACAGAACTAGGAATAATCATGCCTGCTTGAATATTTCCATCGGAGCTCCGACAACTTGTTTTTTAAGAAATTATTCTGGTGATATATGCTTCGATTCAGAGTTTTGGAAATCTTTCTTATGATCGTAGAAGTGTTCTCCAATCACAAGTAACCTTCCAAACCTTATGTAATTTAAGTTATGATTCAAAGTTGAAAATTTTCAAGTTCAATCAGGTTGATCTTATTTAGGGTTCGTAGAAGTGTTCTCCAATCACAAGTAACCTTCCAAACCTTATGTAATTCAAGTTATGATTCAAAGTTGAAAATTTTCAAGTTCAATCAGGTTGATCTTATTTAGGGTTCAATTTCGTGCTTTCTATAGTTGAAATCAATCCCTAGATGATGTCCAAGCTTTCTATTGAAAAATATTTCATCAATTCAACCCCAATCAAAAAAACTCAAAATTGATTTGAAAATCTAGAAAATTTGAAATTCGTGTTCTTGAGCTTTTAAACTTGAATTTTGATTCAAATAGCTTCCTAACATGTTTGTAAATATATTAGGATGATTTTCAAAAGTTATTACATACATCACGATCATGTTTGATCGAACTGAAATTTTTTAAAAAATAAAGTTTAAATTTTAGTTTAAAAATTTGTTACAAAGCTTGTTTGATGTTCTTGTTTTGGTCATGTTCGATTATAAACATCATTTGTAAGTTGTTGGAACAAGAATTAGGCTATTAGATGGCCTAATTCTAAAGTTCCCAAATTTTCTCATAGAATAAATAATTCTAAAATCAATTGGCGACTCTATTTTCAAATAAATAATATATTCTTAAATTAATTATATTTAATTAATTTAAACCGAATTTTAAGTCAATTCATCATTTGATTATAACAAATCCTCATATTATTAAAATTTGAATAAAATTAATTACATAATTAATTTTAAAACTGCCATGTACCGTAAAAAATATTTAAAAAATAACACGTAAATCAAGTTTGAAACCATCGAATTTCGAGCCACCCCAGATCCCCCATATTGCCACGTGTCTTCCTTTGACATGTGCTAAGCTATGGACTAGGGATTCCCGGGGATTACAACTTCTTTCAAATCTCACAATTTAGGGATACTTATTGTTAAATTTATATATGTGTTTTGTCTTAACGAATTCAAACATCGTTAACTTATTATCTAATAAATAAATGAGATAAATGATAAATTTAGGATTGTAGTTGTAGAGTTTTGTCAAATTTAGGATTCTCCTAATTTTTTATCATTTAAAGAACTCTATTTACATTATTTAGTTATATTTAGGACTACCACTAAATCCGTTAAATAATTTAACGTTGTTGACACATATCATTTACTTTTTATTATATTTTATTACATCAAACAAATATAATCTAATTTATTTATTATTATTAAACAAACAACTTAACAGGCCGGAGACTTCCTTTCTTTATTAGTATACCAAAGAAGGGCGGTCACAGCGGTGAACTCGGTGACAGTTATTCGCTGGTGGAACTAGGGATCACTGGAAATGTTAATGAGGAAGTTGAATTTAAGGGCCCTAACTACGAAGATCATGAAGATACCGTTGCCGTGGAGACTTGATGATGAAGACGAATTAGTGGAAGAGAAGAAACAAGTGGATCTATTAAGGCTAAAAGTAAAGTAAAATATACACTAGATTCAAATAAACATCTTTGATTTGATCATGTACAGTAAATATAGAACTAGTTAATTGATGATTCCTGAAATGTTAATTATCCTTATCTTAAAACAATATAAGATTGATCTATTCAATTTCATTTTTTCATATCTCTGAGTTTAATCAGATTTTGATATCAATCGTTAATCGTGAGTTAAACAAATCTATTAACTCCGCTCGTGGCATTATCGTGAGTTAAACAAATTTCAAGGCAAAGCTCTCTTTATTTTTATATATATATACCAGTTGAGTAGTATAACAGAATAGAAACAGTTTACTCGTTTATCTGTAAAAGCAACACAAGTTCCCTCTTCCCAGTTCCACTTCGCTTTGTTGAAGAGAAATCCACCTCTTCTCTGTCGGCATCCTCGACTGCTGCTTTTATCTTCAACATTCAACAATGATGACGGAGACAACAGTGATGGTATGCATTCGCAGTCCAATCACTTTGAACAATTCTAGTGCAACTCGTCTTCTTATGGGCTATGATGATGGGAGAAAGAGAGGAGATTGAAATTTAGAAATTCGATTCCAGTGAAAGGAGAGCGATTTGGAGATTGGAGGAGTCTCGGCCGGTTAGTTGTTTGTTTAATAATGATAAATAAATTAACATTCGTTGATTTGATATAATAAAATATAATAAAAATTAAATGAGATGTGTAAACATCGTTAAATAATTTAACGGATTTAGTGGTAATCCTAAATATAACTAAATAATGTAAGAAGAGTTCTTTAAATGATAAAAAATTAGGAGAGTCCTAAATTTGACAAATTTCTGCAACTACAGTTCTAAATTTATCATTTATTCCATAAATAAATAAATAAAATATTCATGCCACTAATTTAATTATCGAATTTTAGCTAATTAAGAGTTTTAAATACCGAATTTTAAAGAATTGGTAATTAAATTAGTGATATGAATCTTTTATTTATTTATTTATTATAAATGTTTCGTATATAATAAGTTAATGGTGTTTGAAATTGTTAAAACAAAATCTCGTTTTTGTATAAATTTAACCGTAGAGAGTCCTAAATTGTGAGATTTATTTAAAAATAAAAAAATACAAAATTTTAATTATCTAACACCAAAATTTTAAAAAAAAAAAAATCATGTTATATAAAATGAGTTGAAAAATAAATTTACCAAAGCATGATAGATAATTGGTTAGAGGTCTGAAGAAGTAAGTATGTTTGTGTGGTTGATTCTGATTTCAGACACTTGTTAGACATATCGAACTTTGAAAAGCTTTTTATCTTTCTTCAATGGTAACCCTAACGATCAAAGTTTTTCTTCCTCCCTTTCGCTTATTCGATACCCTCTTTCTAGCGCCACATGTTTTACGGAGGAAGAGCTGTCCACTCTTTATCTCCCTCAACACTACTAGTGCTCATTTGCTAAAGCAAAACCCTAAAGTTCTGATCTTTGGGTCTTCAGGTGCGCTTCTTACATTTCATTATTTTTTCATGTTTTTTTAGAACTGATCCTTCGTTTAGTTTGATTAATACCATCTGGGTCTTTCTGGGTTGGAATATTTTTGTGGGGATTTCATCTGGGTCTGTACTGAGATCCGTCGCATCTATTTCAGTCTTCTCCATTTTCTGATGAATAATTATATATATGTTGTCCGATTGTTTTGTAAATTGATGGTCATCATTAGTAATGCATATAAGATTCTATCATTAATGTAAATCAATTTGTTTTATGTTGTCTGATTGTATTATAAGCTCCAGCAGCTGCTGCATGAAATCCGGAAATTTATTTTAACCAATCAATGTAAGGGTTTCGTTGTTCATTGCTTAGGATTAGTTTTAAAGCTGTTGTAACCTTCTGACTTCTTAAATGAGTATGCTATTTGGATGAAACTCCAGTTTATGATGTGAATGAGGGCTTTGATTTGTTCAAAACTGAAATACAGCTTTGGTTTCAATCTGGAAATCGTATTTTATTATTGTTCTGTTTCTGGTTTCATTTGGATTAGGGATACTATGATGTGTTTTATTGCAGTTGAATAGAAATAATATTCTTCTACTGATAATTACATTTTGTGCTGGCACCATAGAAATAATATATTTTTATGTAAAATCCCAAAAATCATAAAACAGAAACTCCAAAAAAACAAAAAAATAGTTGAGAATGAGTTCTTGGTACATACTTCTTGATTTAATTCTCAATTGTGTATGTTATTTAAGACTTTAATCTCCAAAATCAAATGAAGGTTGCAAAACCACATTTGTCTTTCTGTAATTTCTTCTTTTTTAGAATTGACATGATTTGAGCCTCAAAGTGAGTTTCAAATGAAAAATGATGTCAAGTAAATATGATTTGGATGATGATGAGCTCAATTGTATTCTTCAAGTGATGATCTTAAATTGATTTGAATGAATGAGTTGATTGTGATGATCAAGTGCAATATCATGGATGTGCTTGCATGTTATGCTGTGTTGATTGGATTGAAGGCCATGATGAACGATGCTATGAATGGATTTTAAGATGAGTTGATTTGCATGCAATGATTGAATTTGAATTCCATGCTTTGATGAGGATATGAGTGTTGATGATTGATGTTAGGTTAATTTGATTATGAATTGAGCTTGGATTGATGATGCCTATGATGATTACATGGGTAGAATGGAACTAGGAATTGGACTTTGAATTGCAAATCGAAGTATGCATGTTTAGAAATTATAAGTTGCTATGCATGATTGATTGAATTATGGTTGAGGATATGCATGCTTCTTTATGACCGTCTTTGATATTATTGCTACCTTTATGCTCTGTTATTATCATGGTGATCGTTTACTAGAATGGATGTTTATTTCTTACTCTTGTCCTCATTATCTTCCAGGTCACATAATCAATGTTTTTCTCTTTTCCACTTTCCCGGTTTCTTAAATACAAAACTGTTGTGGTGACTATTAATATTTCGAGAAAATGGTATTTAAATGTTTGTAGGCCTCCATATATATTTGTGTTGCCTGTTATTAGTTCGAAACTCGTCCGTTCGCTTGTTTAATCTGGTCCATTGCTGTTAGGGTTGAAGTGATTAACCCAGCCCTAAATTGTATCTGTAACAGTTACTTTCATGACAAGCCTTAAAGGATGTTGTACAATTAGCTTTTATTGCTCGTATTAAACACAATTCTGAATTTGGTGTCTAAATTTGCAGTTTTAGAAGATGGCACTCATTTTAGAGGCTAAAGACGCTGATGACTGGATATACAGAGGGGAAGGAGCTGCTAATCTTGTTCTTGCATACAAGGGTTCCTCTCCTGCTATTGTATGCTTCTTAACTAACCATTATGTTTCTCTTATCAAATCAAAGCACAAAAGACTTTAATTTGGTTACTAATACATTAATTTCAATTATGAATGTAACCCTCTTCTTCTACTTTGAACAAAATGAGAGATATATCAGGGTATGTTTCTTACGTCATTGTTTACTTTTCTACAAAGCTTGGCAAGGTCCTGCGGATACAAAAGGCTGATAATAAAAGCTTACCTAGAAATGGACTTGTATGTGATAATGCCCATTTAGTCCTATCCTCGGATGAGTGCCTTGTCTGGAACAAAACTCTAGGTCTTGAGTCGAACCCTTCAAAGGAAGTTGCACAGCAAGTGTACATTCAGCGTATAATGCAGCCATTGCTGGGCACTGAACATGTTGATGCTGGGGTATGCTATTTAATTTCAAAAAATTATTCTGCACTTTGTTGTTAGTTCTACGTGAAACTAAGACATACCTTTTATAGATTTATTTCAAGTATTGCTAATAAAATCTTGCTCTTCAAGTTGTCAATTCAAAGACGGGCCATAATCTATGTTTTTACTTGAAGGAATTTCTCCTTTTACAATCCTTTTTAATCAATCACCAACCCAATGTTGGAAACCCACTAGGGTAACTCAAGTGGCAAGAGTCGAGACTAAGAGACCAAAGGTCATGGGTTCAATTCCCACTTAGAATGCTTCCTAAAACTAAAAAAACAACCAACCCAATGTTGGAGAAAATTGAAAAAGAAATGGCCTTTCCTAAATTTCCATCAAACTGTAGGAGTTGTTCTATTTTCTAAAGGCAATGGGTCCATCAAATTTATCTATGTTTTCTCGTCCAAACTCAAACCTAGATCCAGTTCCAAAACATGTTTCAAAACGCTTGTAAATATTATCAGTATTTTACTCAATACTTTTTCTTTCTTATAACTGGTCAGGTTCAAGTCCTTGTTTCTCGTGAATTTCTAGAATTGATTGAAAAAAATGTTCACCACGAGCGCCCTTCTTGGCGAGTTGATGCATCCAAAATCGATACCCTCTGTGATTCTGCTGTTCTTATTTCAGATCATTGTATTTTCCCCACTGGTAAATCCTCTCTTGAAGTCAGCTATCAGAAATAAGAAGTGCTTATTACTAATTTTTTTCTTCTTGCAGTCACTCTAAAAGAGAAATTGTGTTTCTCTGTTGAGATAAAGGTAATTTTATTCTTTGCTTGAGTTCTGAGTATTATTTATCATGCAAGAAGCATAATTCCCTCTCCTACTATAAAAATTAAAAATAATTACTTGTCTCTCCTTTCCACCATTCTTGTAAGAGAACAGCCAAAGTGGGGATTTCTTCCAGTTTCAACATTTATCGCAGAAGAAAATGCTATTAAAAAGAGCATATCTCGTTTCAAGATGCATCAGGCATTAAAATTTTACAAGAATGAGGTAAAATTTCCCCATGTGATTGATTACCTGTTCGTTTTCCCTTGTAGTAATAAATCTGTGTTCGTCTTTTTTTATTAAAACTCAGAAAGGATTGGATTGAAACTTCTCTCAGGTAACAGAAATAAGTGAATATGATCCACTTGATATGTTTTCTGGGTCCATAGACGGAATTCATAAGGCAATAGAGTCTCTCTTCAGAACGCCTCAGAATAACTTTCGCTTCTTCTTGAATGGTCGTCTTATTAACACAATTAGTGTAGAATTTGAAGATGTACTGAAGGGTCTCATTAGAGCAGATGATAGCATTCCGAATTTCATACAGCTTTTAACTGAGGGGTTGTATAAATCTGGATTGCTAGACCGACTCTTGGAAATTCAGAAGCTCGATACTATTGACGTAGAAGGGGCTATTCATGCATATTATGATGTTATCTCGAAGCCTTGTGTGGCGTGTAATAAAGTTGTACAGGGCGTTGGCTTATCTGAGAAATTTGCTGTTCTGCATTCGTTTTCGTTGGATGAAAAACTTAAGATTGTTAGGGATTTTCTTATCTCGGCAACTGCAAAGGACTTGAGTATGATGATTACGTTTGAATTGAAAGAAGATGGAGGACTTGTTGAATCTTCCTACAATAGCTTGTTTCTTGCGTCAACTAACCAAAGTTTCTATTACAAGGTATGTCTCGCTTGAATATGGATAATTTCTTGATGTTTTTTGGTCCAAACCCAACCCTGATCCAGATTCAGTTTCAGATTGGCTGATTCATTCAAATTTATTACAATCTGTTGTAATTACTACTACTAATAGAAGGTGCAATGTATGTACTATAGGGTTCATTCATTGACCTGGATATGAAATCTTTGAAGAAAATGGATTATTACTATGAGTTGGATCAACGGATTGTCACCTTCTACACAAAGATGTTGAAGAAAGAACCAACCGGTTGAACAAAGTCTTGTAGCGAGATCAATCATCAGGTACACTATTTTCATGTGTGTTTTAACCATGATCTTTAATATGTCATGCTTGAGTTTGGTGTTGTTGTAAGTTAGGATTTACATCTACCCACTAAGAGAAAAATCTTGATTATTTGGATTGTAGTGATTTGTAATAAAATAGTGGGAATGATTTGTAATAAATTGTAGAAAATTGAAGTTTGATATCTATATAAATTACTATTCTAACCTAGAATGGAAGTCTCATGTTGTTTGGAAACAAGTTTGATTGTATGTAGGGTTGTAATGAGTCATGCTGAACAGTTTATGGCTTGAGCTTTGCTGGTTTAACATATATTCTCGAATTTGATATTTTATATTAGAGTTTGAGCTCAACTCGTATGTATTTAGTTGAGCTCAAAAGCTTGTTTACAATCTAAAAGAAGTCTTCAACTTCAGTGAACAATAAAGATTTTAAATTTTAGTAAATTTTAGTAATGTCCTTATTGAGAAAAAGATTAGAATAGAGATTGCATCATCATAATAGTTTAAAATTATGATAGAGTTTATTTTCAGTCTCCTAAAACCTTAACATATACAAATTATGATACTAGTTTATATAGATACTTTTAAGACAAAGACTTTAAACTTTGACAAATATTTTTAACAAATATATTATTTTAAACGATAATATAATCTTAATAAATATATAATTCTAACACATATATAAAATATTAATATATATAGACTTAACAAGTATAGTTCATGAACGAGTTTTTAAACGAATATATTTACGAGTTCATAAACGAGCCTCTAAACAAATATTTTTATGAGTCTTTAAACAAACATGTTCGCGGGCCCATAAACGAGCCTATAAATGAACATGTTCGCAAGCGCATTAACGAACTTTTATATTTTATACGAATATTTGATTCGTTTAAATGTTCAAGTTTTTAAATATTTTAAATGAATGTTAGGAGCTTTTATATAGTCTAAATTCGCATAACTCACAATTTATTTATTTACGTCCTTAATTGTATGGACAATTATTTTCTTATACAATATTTTAATTAATCAATATTACATCACTTTAAAATATATAATAATAATAATTTGTTAACTTTAAAATATATAATAATAA
The DNA here is from genome assembly GCF_907164915.1 of Impatiens glandulifera. NCBI lineage: Eukaryota > Viridiplantae > Streptophyta > Magnoliopsida > Ericales > Balsaminaceae > Impatiens > Impatiens glandulifera. The sequence goes on along the minus strand of NC_061868.1, from coordinate 5,630,609 downwards.
TAATTTGTTAAGCTAAAGGAAGCACATTATCAAATCAATTTATATATAGTACTTCAAATTTATATTTTTTTATTTAACTTATTTATTATTATTATTTCCATAATTAAAATTTAATATTCCATCATCATTTTTAATTTTAATAAAAATAAAATAGAATAAAGAGTTTCTTATCCTCTAATCTTTATAATGCTTGACAGCTGGCTATAATGTACAAATTTAATCATGTTCTTTTTAGAAAAAGTTGATCTAATTTTTTTTATATAATTTATCAAAATTTCACTTTCTTAATTTATTTTTATCTTAAAAATTATTTAATTACTTTCACTTTTTTATTTGAAAATTTCCAAAAATAATTAAAATATTAATCATAACATTATTATTTTAATGTATAGAAATGGACCATGAACCTTGATCAGTACTAATTTCTTAAAATAAATAAATATATATATTAATTTTAAGTATTAAAAAAAGTATTATTTTCTCTAGCATTTTAGAATCTAGATACATATTAAAAATAAATAAAATATTTCAAAATAGGATTAATAATTAATATAGTGAATTAAGGAGATATAAAAAGAAATGATTTTAGTGATCTTCTTCTTCTATACATAGCTATCTTTTCGATTTGATTAAAAACTCAATCTTTATGCTTCCGTACTACTCTGTAAACATTACTCATAGTTCAAAACCACAGGAGGAAGAAGACCCAGAGGAGGAGGAAGAAGAAGAAGACTAGGGTTTATCTTATTTTCTATTTCGATGGCAAGCAGTAACAGGGACGAGTCTCTTCTATTCATGAACCTTTCGACATCATCTCCAGTTGCGGTTTCGGAAGGAGAAAGTTATCTTTATGATACCAACACTAGTTACCAGATCGGCAGTGCTTCAGGGAGCTTTCAGAACAACGAGGGTTTCCTTGATGGAAGCGAATCAGATTTTGCATTTTCTCGTTCTGAGTTTCGTCAGTCTCCGTTAGTTGGAACTGTTGAGACCTACGATCGTCATATCTTTCTCTGTTATAAGAATCCTAAGGTTTGGCCTCCTCGTATTGAAGCTGCTGAATTTGATCGATTGCCTAGGCTTCTGTCTGCTGCTCTTGCTACAAGGAAAACGGAGATGAAGAAACAGGTATTGTTTCAATCTTCTTTCTGGGTGTTTAGGGTTTAGGTTTTTTTTGGAAACTGTTCTTGGTACTTCAATTCAAATAAACACTATCATCAAACAAGCTCATATGTATTCTAATGGATTTCATATCTATTTCATGAACTTTGGAAAAGACTCGATTAACCATATGTGAAGGACATGATGGAACCGAGACATCAAATGGTGATGTTTTAATCTTTCCAGAAATGATCAGATACAGGTCAATTTCTTTTCTTTCTTTTATCTGTAAAATCTTGTTTCCCATTTTAGAAGTTGATAGTTTTCTTCCATGAAAAATGTAGGAGACTGACACACTTTGATGTCGAGACATTTGTTGAAGAAGTTCTTGTTAAAGAACGAGATTGGCTTCCAGGTATTCCTGAGGCTTTAAGTGGCTTCTATGTTTTCGTTTGTGCTCATGGGTCTAGAGATCAGCGTTGTGGCGTTTGCGGGCCACTTGTGATTACTAGGTTCATGGACGAGATAGAATCGCGTGGCCTTCACAATAAAGTGACTGTTAGCCCGTGTTCTCACATTGGAGGTCATAAATATGCTGGGAATGTCATTATATTCGGACCAAATGTAGAAGGGAAAGTGACTGGTCACTGGTAAGTATTGCTTTTTTTGTTATGTTTTGAGTTCACACACCCCTGTTAGCTCAATTGATGGGAGACTTGAACTAAGAAGCTGAGGTTAAGAACATCTTGATTGAAGTAGAATGTTATTAGCTTCTTCCCACGTTTTAACCTTCTTTTTCATTTTTTTTAACACCATGGTTTATTTTCCGAAAGAAATATAAGTCTCGAACTAAGAGGCTGAGGTTTCTTGTTCAATTCTCACAAATTGAATGGGAGGGTTATGGCGGTCGGATGCTGTGTTATCCTCCTCTAATGTTTTTTCCTTTCATTTTTTGTTTTAAACTTTTATCCCTAGAGGAAGTATAAGAATCTTGAACTAAGAAGCTCATGTTCGATTCCCACTAAGAAAATCTCGATTAAAGTGGAGAGTTGTGATTGTGGGATTTTGTGTTAGCCTTCTCTACAATGTTTTTTCTTGTTCTTTTTTGAAAATCATGGTTTATTCTCTAGAGAAATGCTAGCACGACCCCAGTAACGTGAGACATAATAAAACTCTTTACACTGAGCTATGTGAGCTAATATTGAAATAATGGAATGTAGGTACGGGTATGTAAAACCCGAAGACGTCCCTTTCTTGCTCGAACAACATATAGGAAAAGGAGAGATCGTGGATTATCTTTGGAGGTAAAATAAAATAAAATGAGATTTCATTTCATTTTAATTTAATTTAATTTAGTCTCAGTTGTATCAATAATTTAAGAAAGAATTTCAACAGGGGACAAATGGGGTTATCAGAAGAAGACCAGAAGATAGCACAGGAATCGAGACGAAAACAAAATGGGGATGACAATATTGGATGTAACATCGATGAATCTGAATTGAGAATTGAATCTAACGGCTGTTGCCAGACAAATGGGAGTCTGAAATGCTGTCAAGTGAATGGAAATGGCAAAAAGGTGAAGAAATCTGAGAAAGATATTACAAGTAAGAAGAAAGTGATCAATTATAATAGTGATAATAAAGGATCTTTTACTAGAAGAGCTTGTAATATGCCAACATGGTTTGAGAGTTGGGAACGAGAAGACACATACGCGAGTATTGCTGTTGTTGCTGCTGTTATGTCGGTTGCGGTTGCTTATGGATGCTATAAAAGGATGAACTAGATTCTAATATTATGGTCGCTTATTGTTTATATAGGAGGTTTGCTTCTTCTTGAGTTTGTAAAGGAAGTATCTCCACTTTGTAATTATTTGATTATGTTGCTTTGTAATTAATCTATGTATTTCCCAATTTATCAAATTTCTAATTCATATTAATTCAAGGGTTATTATTTCTTACTTTTTATTCAGTTAGAATCAATTTATTCAGTCTCTTTTGGTTTGAAAGAAACCCGAGCTCCTAAGGTATAAACTTCTAATTCATATTAATTCAAGGGTTATTATTTCTTACTTTTTATTCAGTTAGAATCAATTTATTCAGTCTCTTTTGGTTTGAAAGAAACCCGAGCTCCTAAGGTATAAACGAAAACTGTTGTCTAATTGTATGCTAATGAATCAGAATTGCACCTGTAACCATGAATGATAACCTTCTCTTTTTTATATAATTCAACTCTAAGAAAGCAAACAATTGTACGACCAAAACACCCCGCCATAACTAACCCATATGTCTATTGAGAGTCTTCGATTCATATTCAAAATTAATTATAATACTCGTACGATATCAAATTGACTTATAAAATTGTAGGAGAGAGTTACATTGACTGACTAATAGAAAATTACAGCACATAAGTTCGTGGTAGTAACATTGTGTAATAAGTAATAACAGATCTGCAAATGGGGATATCATTACATATTAAATGAGAAATGAACTTATTCTCCTAATTCCTTCCAAATCTGTTATAAAATCTGCCATCATTTTAGAGATCATTTTGATGGCCAAACTTTTGACACTCTGTCTCAATCGTTTCAACAATCTTGACATCATCCGGGTTAGGTTCTGGGAAACCGATATGCAATGATCCTTGTCTGGTCGGTCTAGCAGGTCTTGTTAGCTCAGCTCGACTTTTAATGTAATTATAAAGCTCTTGATGAAAATCATTGTCCAATGAATAACAATCATCACTCAAATTGCGTGATGATCCAGATCCAGATCCTTCTCTTTTACAAAAATGCGGGAGAGACCCATAATCCATTATCTATGTTTGGAAACAACCAAATTTATATAAAAACAGATAATTGAGCTAGTGAACGAGAAATAAAATATCTTTAATACCTTCAACAACTCGTCTTTGCCAGAACCTTGAAGAACTTGTACCTTTTTCCTTGTTCTTTCCTGCAATAGCGGTTTCACAACCTGAAAATTGTTTTTCGAGCGTCAACAAAATAGCTAATAAATAATTTTAGAAAATAAATAAATTAGAAAACCTTCCAGCAAGCTGAGAATATGTAAGGGGCATTGACAATGTAATATGTTTCTGTCTTCTCAGGATAGTTCAAATCATCGATGTTTGAAATGACAGTCAACAACTGAAAATAACACGATAAGATTAACGAGATGATTAACTAACTTCTAAAATTTATTTGAAAACGATACCTTAACTTGGTTCAAAGCTGAAAGCTTTAGACCAGTCATGTCTAGAATCTTTATGCAGGTTGAAATATGCCGTCCAAATTTTCTAGAGGCAGATGGCTAACATTCGAAACAACAAAGAATCATAATAGTCACGACAGGAAAAAATAAATAAAACTGATAAAACCCCTTTTCACAATGCTCACCAACATTACTCGATCCCTGTATTCATTCATCTGGATATGTGATTGGACATAGTAGTTCACCTATCGAGAAACAAGAGTCACTAAATCTTGAAATTTGATGGTGAATGAAGTTCGATTATGTTCATATATCCTTACAGAGGCTTTATCATACGTACTGAAGCCAGCACCAATAACAAAAACCGGATGACCCTGTTTATATAAAATATTTCTCAAAAATCTAAAAAATCAAACGATATAATACAGAAAGTGAAAAGAATTTGAGGAATGAAAAACATACTTCTTTAGTATAACCAGATAATCCAACTAGCTGAGTATCGCGGATCGTTCTATACAATTCAGTAGGACTGATTGGTTTCTGATGAAACAAAACATATCGATTTTAAGACTTCTTCATATCGGTTTCAAGGAAATCTACTTGAAACCAAATGCTAACCGTCAATATGTCGTCAATGTCATTCTGTATCCTCCAGTCTAAGCAATCTACAAGCTAACGATGAAATGAACAATCAATAGCTATAACAAACAACAATTGTAATAATCAAAAGTCAAAACTTATCTAAATTCTAACCATTTTATGGGCTTTACTCAAGTTCCCATCTCTTGCTCTGAGAAACCGCTTTAGTGTTCCAGTTGGATACCCTTGATGAACATTCTGAAAACCAAGTTTTCAAAAAAACTTGCAATTTGAATGATGAAAATAACAAGTTGTAAGATTTCTTGTTCATCTAAGTAAGAACAAGATCTACTTTTGAAACCCAACTTTTTTTTAAACAAAAAATTCAGAAACCCTAGTTAAATTTTGCGATTAAGTATGACCTAAACAAGCAAATCGATTTGTTATACACAGAAAAGACAAGAGTTTAAAGAAGGAAAAAGAACCTTGAATGTATCTTTATGTCGTTCATCAACTGCAACCAAGAAAGGAAAGAAAGAGAAGATGAAGATAAGTAAAGAAAAGTCAAATTGAAGTAATGGGAACTGAATTGAATGGGGAAGAACTGACTTTCTTCCATTAGTTTGTGGAACTGTTTGGTCATCTCCTCCGTTACGATCACCATTCTTTCTCAGATCCAAACTGGCCGTGGAAATTAACCCAAGATTTCAATTTGGCTGGGGATTAGAGTCACCTTACATCTACCCAACTAAGAAAGCTAAGCTCTTTCTCCATTTTCAAGCTTGGTTTGGCATTTTTATCTTTTTTGAAAAAAAGTATTTATTATTAAAAAAAATAAGCAAAAAAGTCCATTCAATTATTAATTTTACACTTTGAAGAGAAGAGAGGCATGTAAACTACATTCATTCAAGGTCCATCAAAAATCCGATTCTAATTATACTTAATTAAAGAGTTATATATATATTTTTAAGTCGGTTAGATTGTAAATTCGAAATATACTTATAACATTTTTTATTTTATTATTAATCGTTTTAAGTTTATGGTCGGGTCAACCCACCATCCGACTCAAGTATTCATTTACTCTCACGTATATATCCAAATTAATTACAGCTCTCGACTTGACAATTCGAATACTTTGAAATTAAGTATCATTTTATATATACATAGATTAGCTAGTTAAAAAGTTGAACTTATATTATTAAAAATGTCTCGCATTCATCAAATTTTGTGTTGAATTTAAAATATAAAGTTTTATTAGTCTAGTTGAATGAAGGATTGTACTTGTTTTTGTTAAGGTTGCTTATTAGTCTAGTTGGATGAAGGATTATACTTATTTTTGTTAAGGTTGCAAGTTCGAAACATAGATATAACATTTTTAATTTTATTTTTAACTGTTTTAAGTTTATGTGCGGGTCAACTCACAATCCGACCTAAGTATCAATTTACTCTCACATGTATATCAAAATTAGCCAGCAATTCGGACACTTTAAAATTAAGCATATTTTATATATATCTATATCTAAATATATATATATATATATATATATAAACCTTCAAATTATTTTTGAACATTAATAATTGCCCTTATTATTTTCTTTTCTTTTTATTTAGTCCATTATTTTCTTTTTTAAATAACCGACTTTTATGATGAATATATGATATTTTATTTGGTTAATTTGCATTTCTTTTTCTTTTGTGTGGTTGAAAGTTGAAACTTTTATAAAGTCATTTTCATCCTTAGAATGACAAGCAAACATCCAAACCATTATTATTGAAGCTAGCTAATGTATTATATATAATTCTTTTTATATATATATATATATATATATATATATATATATATATATATAATAATGCTTAATTTAAATTTGTTTAATTTGCCGGATAAATAGATAATGTTAATTTTGATATATATGTGAGAGTAAATGAATACTTTTATCGGGCGCATGAACTTGAAACAATTAAAAATAAAATTAAAAAACTATAGGTATATATGTTTCGAACTTGTACCATAACAAAACAAGCACAACATTTAACCAACTAAACTAATAATAATATTTTATATTTGTCAAGGTATAAGATGTGTATAACAAATGATCATGAAGTTACAAGATTAGAGGTCGATTGAGATTGACGGTTGATTTACTAAATGATAAGAGGCATGAAAAAATGTGATTGAGATTGATGGTTGATTTTCTAAGAAATAACATGCGTTTGAAAATGTGATTGAGATTGGTGATTGGTTTAACGAGGGATAAGAGGCGTGTGAGAATATGATAAAGAGGCATATGAAAAAATGTTACTCACAAGATGTCGACTAATTAACTAATTGATAATAAATATTAATACAAAATATATTTACATACATAAAATTATAAAATTATTTCAACAAATTCAAGTGGTCTAGCGGTTAAGGTATTCACATTTCATATTTTAAGACAGGGTTCGAATCCAAAAAACTACAAATTTAAAAGTGAGTATTATAAATATGTGAGAGATCAATGTTTTGTTTTTTTTTTTTTTTTGAGAACGCTGGGTTCCGCTGCTCCTATGGAGTGCGACTAATCCCCGCGGGTTAAGTACATAGCCCGCAAACATACTTAACCAATTAACCAGGCACAGAACTTACCGCCTGACGGGCTCGAACCCAGGATCTCATGGAGGCCTGGGGGATATCCACCTCTTATTGCCACTAGGCTAGAAGAGGGGATGAGAGATCAATGTTAAAGAATGCATCATTTGAAAGTGTGAGGTCACGAGATGGAAGTCGGGTGATGGGTGATTTGTCAGCCGAGAGATAAAGAGACATAAGAAAAAATATAAGTCATCTTATGATGGTTAATAGTTGAGTTGACGATGTATATAACAACTTTCTGGTCAATTGGGGTATTATTTGTTGAAGTGAGGGTAAAAAATGTCGTCTAAGATTGATGTGTTATTTGTTGAGGGGATAAAGAAACATGTGAAAAAGTGTGAGTCATAAGTTGAAGGTCAATTTGGGGAATTAATTATTGGTTTGACGATCATTTGAAAGTGTGAAGTCACGAGATTGAGGTCGGGTGGTGGGTAATTTGTCAGGCGAGGGATAAAGAGACATATGAAAAAGTGTAAGTCACAAGTTGATGCTCAATTGAGGGTTTAATGGTTGAGTTGACAATGTATAAGATGTTTGTGATCAATTTGTATTATTTCTTGAAGTGAGGGTAAAAGATGTCGTCTAAGATTGATGGGGGTTATTTGTTGAGAGGATAAAGAGACATATGAAAAAGTGTAAGTCATAAGATAAAGATCAATTGAGAAAATTAGTGGTTGGTTTGACTAAAGAGATAAGAGGTGTGATCGATTGTAATTGATTGTTGATTTGTTGAAGTGAGGGTAAAAGAGTTCGACTAAGATTGATGAGTGCTTTGCCGATGGGATAAAGAGACATATGAAAAAGTGTGAGTCATAAGAGGTCGAATAAAATTTGGTGGGTGGTTTTCCAAGTGGATAAATATGCATATGAAAAAGTGAGTCATAAGAGGTCAAGATTGGTGGGTGGTTTGTCGAAGTGATGGTAAAATATAAAAAGGTCTTCTTAACAAATTAGATATTAGTGGTTAAAAATATATGAATGAGATATTGACTGACCGAAGTGGTCAATTGGGGGATTGATTGTTGATTTGTTGAAGTGGGGGTAAAAGAAGTCATGATAAGAGTAAAAATATGATGAAATGCGATTTAGGAATTTGTGGTTGATTTGTCGGGATAAGAAATCGATAATAAAAAGAGATATTGACGATTAAAAATATATAAATGAGATGTTGATTGACCGGAGTATAAACGTGTGTGTGAGGTCAAGAGATTAGATATCGAAATTAGGATTGGTGAGTAGTTTGCCGAGAAGATAAAGATACATATGAAAAAGTGTGAGTCACAAGATGAGAGGTCGATTGTGGAGATTGATTTTTGGTTAGATGATGGTTAAGAGGTGTGTGAAAGTATGTAAGGTCATGAAATGAGATGTCGATTGAGATTTGGTGGTTGGTTTGCTAAAAGTGAAGCATGATTTAAGAAGTTGATAACAAATGAGATATTTAGTGGTTAAAAATATAAGAATGAGATGTTGATTGACCGAAATGTAAAAGTGTCTGAGGTCACGAGATTAGAGGTCGGTTGTGATTGGTGATGCTATTTGGTCGCGGGGGACAAAGAGACATATGAAAAAGTGTGAGTCATAAGATGAGAGGTCAATTGAGTGATTGATATTGGTTTGAAGAGGATAAGAGGTGTGTGAAAGTGTGTGAGGTCACAAGATGAGATATCAATTGAGATTTGGTGGTTGATTTATCAAAATGGGGGCAGAAAAAGAGGTCGCGGTAATATAAAAGATGATGGTAATAAATGAGATATTAGTGGTTAAAATATATGAATAAGATGTTGATTAATCGAATTGTAAGAGTGTGTAAGGTCACGAGAATAAAGATTTATTAAGATTTGTGGGTGATTTTTTGAGTGGATAAAAAGGAATATGAAAAAATGTGAGTCACGAGATAAGAGATCGATTAGTGGTAAAAGAGGTCGCGGTAAGGATAGAAATCATGAGATGAGAGGTGAGATTTGTAGGGATAACAGACTAATAATAAAGGAGATATCGGTGGTTAAAAATAATATGAATGAAATTTTGATTGATCGAAATGTGAAAATGTGTGAGCTCACGATACTATATGTCGATTGAGATTTGGTAATTGGTTTGTCGAGTGTAATAAGATGCATATAAAAATGTAACTAACAAGATAAATGGTGGTTGATTTGACGAAAGATAATAGGTGTGTGAGGTCACGATATGAGATATGAATTATGCGATTGGTGGTTGGATTGTCGAAGTGGTGGTAAAAAAATCGCAGTAATGAATAAGAGGTCAATAATAGTGTAAAACGCGTCTAACAATAATTTAGATAAGAACAAGATGAATGACACAACTTTAATTAAAATTTCTAAATCGATCTATAATAATTTACGAGATAAATTTTATAATTTATTTGATTCTTACTAACAAGAAATCTATTAAGTGTTTTTAAACTCATAAATTTTTTTTTTTTTTTTAATTTTAGATATTTAATAAATTTTAAAATATATATTAAAATTAAAATTTGAATTTAATTAAATTTAGTTTTTACAAACTAATTTTAATTTGTTAAATTTGAATAATATTAATTTTATTTAAAATATTTATAGATAAATAATTTTATTTATATTCTTACCCGGATTCATGTTAGTTAATAAGAATTTTAACTTATACAATTCTTCAATTAACTTAAACAATAGTATACTAGAAATATAATTTACATTATATATACCACATGAGAAAAACAAATATAAAACCATGAATATATAGTTTGTAGGCTTACTTATAGGAAATGAGGGCTTGTGTAACATCATCTCCAACCCACCTTCTTTATAATAGATTTTAGCCCTCCAACTCACCTGCAAACTCAGCTGTATTTTGAATTTTTCTGTAAATTCTCTCTTCTCCAAACCCAAATTTGTAGAGACACCGTTCACATACTCAAAAGTTTTCAAAACATTCATTTCAGTCTTTTAGTTTGTTTTTAATTAATTTACATAACTTATTTATATTTTAATTTGTTTACATATTTTATTTATTTATATTTTAATTTATTTATATGATTTATTTATATTTTACTTTATTTATATGTTTAATTCATGATAATTTTAATTTGTTTATATGATTAATTTATATTTAAATTTGTTTATATTTATAATTTATATTTTTTTAAGTATTATAAATTTATAATAATAAACAATATTGATAAAAAAAAATAATAAAAACAATTTTAATAAAATAAAAAACATAGAAAAAACGAAAAAATACAATAATCCATTACATAACTAAGAAATTGAAAAAGACATTTCGATTACATAACTAAAAAATTGAAAAAGACATTTAAAAATACATTCCGAGAATTGATAAATCGTCTATTTTATGTGTGGAAAGTATGTTTTAATAAGGTTTGATTTTTTTTGTTTTTTTTTGTTTGTGAAATGTAATTTGTGTTTATTTAATAATGTTTAATTAGTTTTATGCAGTTGTATAAATAATTGATTTATAACTAGAATTTAAAAATAATTAATAAATTGTTGTAAAGTTATGGTTCAATTTGTAATTTTAGATAAATATATAAATAATATTGAAAAATTAAAAATTATTATAAAAAGGAATATTCTTTTGAGTTTGAGTTTGAGTTTTTGAGTTGGAGATGTACTGTTTGATGGGATTTTTACTGCATTTTGAGTTTGAGAATAGATATTTAGGTTGGAGATGGCCTTAGTAAAATGAGGTTTAATAAAATGAATGAATGATGGAGTATTGTATGAGGTTTAATAAAATGAATGGTAATCACATGTGATTAGTATTCAATAAATAGGGGAGTAATTTAATTAATAAAATAAATATAAAAAAGATTGGACAACGGATTAAGTATTGTAACCCGCATACACGATTAATCAGACGCAGAATTTGTCGTTTGACAGCTCGAACACAGGAACTTAGAGTTAATATCCACATTTTATTTCCGTTAAACTAAACTAGAAGAGGGAATACTAAAATAAATAATAACACAATAATATATAATTACAATTTAATGAATATATGTGAAATTATTGATTCCTTCCAAAGAGATAATTGATCATTCAAAACATAATATTGATATTTTAAAAAATGATTGATTCAAAGTGTCTCTCCATAACAATGAAAGAATGAAACATATAAAAAATTCGAATAGTTCATAACACTGCTATTGAAACAGACACACTATTTTTGTTTGTTTTATATTGGTCTATTTGTTACTTAATATTTGTTTTCAAAATGAAATATATTAAAATTTTGAAAGAAAAGTATATATAGAGTCAATAAATAATATTCTTATCTTATTAAATTGATAATCGAAATTTAATAATATTCTACAAATAAATTAGTTATGCTTATTCAAATTCTTTAACTTCAATATGTTTTTAATCCAAATAGTTTACTTATTCTTTGGAGTATTTTTTATTTGAATTCTTACCATGCTTATTAATCTTATGCATAATTATGTCAATCTAAATAATAATTGACTTATGAATATTTATGATGATACTTGTATGATTTATTTATTTGAGGATATTAGCTGTATGATTTCCCAATAAGAATTTAAGACAGTATATTTTTACAACTTTAATTGAAGATATAATATATATATTTTTGTAACTGTAATTGTTATAACACTTTGACCAACTTGATTTTTTTTATTTGTGACAATTCTAACAAAAATAGTTATAATTTGTGGGTTTTGTGATACTTATTGAATAAAATACATTATCCATAGTGGTCACAAAAGAGGCATGCTTAATGAATAGATGATAAAAAAAGATATTTATTATGTCAATTTGAGAGTTTAGACTTTTACAAGTCTATTTAATTTAAAATTTTAGTTTTGATTTAAGTAATTTTTTACTATTTTTACTTAAAAGTCTATTTGATTTAAAAAATTATTTGACTTTACAGGTCTATTTGAATTTTTTGTTTGTTTTTTTTAATAAATCTAAAATGCAATAATGCATTTTTAAAAATTAAGTTTAATGTTAATATTACAAATATCATGTTTCTTGTAATGGCTATATTACTATTTTCAATTAAAAACACTTAAAACTGAAGAAAAAAATTGAATATAAAATATTAGTTAGAACATTATTTCATTTATATAAAATACCTCACAAAAACAAGTATTTAAAATAAATTTATAGATATATTTTTTTTCAAATCGAGATACACTTTTCAATCCTCAATTTATCTAGCGTCCTAAACAAATTTAAACCCAACCCAAAAAATAAAAGTTATTCCCTATTTTATATATTTTAATCTTTTAAAATAATATTTGTTTTAGATGTTTAATGATCTTAATATAAATTCTAAGTGTATATATTTTTTAATATAAATTAACTAAATGTATATTTTTTAGAATTTATTTTACAATAATTTGAAGCCCCTACCTCATGCTAGAATGAGATTTGACAAAAGGAAAATAATATATATATATATATATATATATATATTATAATAAAAAATCAATAAAGAACACTTTTATTATTATTATTGTTATTCAATAAGAATAATAGAAAATAGAACTAGCTAGTGCATTAGCAACATACACTAATAATCTATTGAAAGCATTACACCAAATTTATGCTTTCTCCAACACAAAATCAAAATATGTAACCCTTAACATCATTAAACTAATACAAGATCAAAAAAATTAAAATTAAAAATAAAACAGTTCCCAAATCCATTCATCCATCCATTCCAATTATTTTCAAAAGAAATCAAACTCAAGATAATTCTCTTTTTTCTCATGAGTAGCAACCACTTCGGATTTATGGCTCGACGATGCAGAAAACCTTTCAACCTCCACGGGCCTCGGGACTTCGGGTGGGCTTGCACAACGAATCAACGCCCAATTCACGCCTCGGAAAAAAGGATGTTGTTTTATTTCAGTCGCCCCTCGTTTATATGCAAGCCTATCGTGCGGATCCTTAACCAACAACCCCTTTATAAGATCACGAACCGCAAATCCCACAACCGGAGTGTCAGGAAACCGAAGTGGCTGCCCGACAACATTGAATAGAGTTGCCCGGTTTCCCGATCCCTTAAAAGGCGTTTTACCATACAATAACTCATACAAGAAAATCCCAAAAGTCCACCAATCAACAGCACTCCCATGGCCTTCTCCTTTAACTATTTCAGGCGCTAAATATTCATGGGTCCCGACGAAAGACATCGATCTAGCCCCGGATGGTTCGGCCATAAGCTCAGGCAACGGTCTCACTTGGTTTCCAATTTCGTTTTTTGGTTTTTTCTTAGAGAAGAATCGAGGTTTGAAACACGAAGTTGGCAAAACACAAGACGGTTGGGAGGATTGAGCAGAGCTTTTACGAAATTCATTCTTGGTGATTGCAGATTTCACGAGAGTCGGGCTGACATTACATCTTAGAGAAAGATCGAAATCAGAGAGCATTATATGTCCATCTTCTCGAACAAGTACATTCTCTGGTTTGAGATCGCGATAGATAATCCCAAGCATGTGAAGATATTCAAGAGCTAGTAGAATCTCAGCAACATAAAACCTGTCAAATTAAAACATGGAAATCAAACAAAGAATATTAAGAAAAAAAAGTGCAGGTTTTTGGTTCATACTTAACAGCTAGTTCTGAGAAATGCTTTCCAGGTTGTTTTTGTCTAAGTGTATGTAGATCACCTCCAGGACAGAACTCCATAACAAGACATGAAAACTTGTCTGTTTCGAAATGAGAATACAAAGTTGGTAGAAAAGGATGATCCAAACACTGCAAAATCTCTAGTTCTGTTTGAGATCGAACAAGTTTCTTACGACTAGCTAACGATGCTTTGTCCATCACTTTCATAGCAAAATAACACTTGGTACCATTCAATTCCGATAGATAAACAGTTCCAATATCGCCACAACCCAATTTTTTCAACAATCTGAAATGATTTAAACCCAACATTCCCTCTTTTGTTCGAATTGCTTGAATTGCTTCCCATCTTACATCGTTTGCTTTATGAGGTTTATTAACAGCATTGTTACTAAGACTGCTACAAGAGCTTTCATCGCTGCTTATACTTTCTCTGCTAAAATTACTTGAATTAGGTTCTGATCTTTTCGATTGATTATCCATAGATAACACTTAAATCAAAACCTTAATCTCTTGCATTCATGATCTGCAAATGGGAAATCAACAACAAACAAACAACCATGAATTTGATTCTTTCAACAATATGTCCATCAATAGACAGACAAATCCAATCAAACGATGAAATCTTCTAATCAAAACAACAATCAAGTTAAATGAAACAAAATCATGATAGAATCTCAATATACACAACATCAAGACCGATCTCAATACATACCCAGATCAAATCCACAAAGACCCAGATGGTAGAAATCAAAAAAACGAAGAACCCATTTCTTAAAAGACATGAAAGTAAGAAATAAACGTAAAAAGAGTATACCTGAAGTATCGAAGATCAGAACTTTAGGGTTTGGGTTGAGCAAAAGATAGAAACAGTGTTGAATGGGGATAGAGAGTGGAGAGTTATTAGAATGAAGAGGAGGATATACATATTACACATACAGCAAACGAACGAAAGGGAAGAAGAGAAACTTTGATTGTCTTTCAAAAGAAGAGTTGTATTTGTTTGGGATACCATTGAATTAAATAAAGGTTTTCAAAGTTCAATTATTTATTTGAATTCTTTTTTCCAAAATAACAAGTGTCTGAAATGAATCAACCAAAACATATGGGCCTTCTTTATACCTCTAACCAATCTGTCATGCTTTCTTCTATTTTTTATTTATTTTTTTTTACCTCATTTTATATTATATATTTATGGAGTGGGTCAATTTTTAATTTAAAATTAGTTAATAGAAGCTATAATATTATAAGCAATTTCTTAAACATAATAAACTGTAATAATAAGTAGTAGAGATGATAATGAGATGAATTGGGTGCGATGAATTCATTATTTCGGTCCCATTTTATTTTATAGGATATTTTTTTACTTTCATTAATGTCTAGTTCGTCTCGTAAATTTCTCAGGGTATTTTATATTATATTCTTTAAAGAAAATTAAGATAATTATAAAAAATAATATTTTTATTTGGTAGGATATTAAAAATTTATATTATTATAAACTAATTGATTATATATTATATATTTAATTGTATTTTTTAGTTGATTTGAATAATTTATCATTTCATATAACTTATATAATATAGTCCATGTCTAAAAGATTAAAAATTAAAAGTTAAAAGTTACGGAGTTTGATTCTCAGATTAATGTAATGTTTTATTGATCTAACAAATATTATGGTCACAAATTTACTATGCACATGACCTATCTTACTATGTTGCCTTTGAATGAGATTTTCTTACAAATTATTAATTTACATACCAAATAAAAAATATTTTTCAAATGATCATTGAAATAAAAATAAATAAAATTACAAAATCATAAAAGATCAAATGTCAAAATGGTTCAATAAAAAAACAAAAGTTAAAACGTGCAATCTTACAAGATTGGGTAAATATTAATAAAAGGTACATAGCTTTTCCTAATAAAAAAATGTAGTCAATAAACTAGTAAAATATATAATAACAAGAAACAAGTAAAAAAATTAATAAATAAAAAGACAACATTACAATAACCAAAAATATATATATATATATATATATATATATATATATATATATATATATTATAGAAGGATAAATGTGAATGAAAACATAAGTAGAGTGAACAATTTGTCCACTTTTCAAGCTTTACAATTAACTAGAATTAAATACAAAACTAATTAAGTTGTATTTTAAAATATTTGAAATGAAAAAAAATGCAGGTTTTTTTTTATATAAATTTATAAATAGGAAAAAAATAGAAGGAAATTTAAGAATGTTACTTAGAAAAAAATGTTGATAATTACCCTTGTTCTTTTGTTTGATTTTATTTTGTTTCAGTTGTGAAAATAATTAGTAAATGTTTCTACTTCTTTATTAAGACAATATTCATTTATTTTTTAAAAGCAATAACAAAATAAAAAAGCATATTTAATAATAAGTTTCATCCTTTTTAAAAAAATAAAAAATATAACAAAAATATTATTATAATTTAAGGTAGATGTCAAGCAAGTAACACAGATGATTAAAATCATTAGATTTATTTTGAAAGATCGTACACCATACTTAATCAGATCAGATCAGATCGTTCACAATATAATAATAATAATAAAAAGTAATTCATTTTTCTTGATAGAGATCACTTTACATTATTGATAATCTCTTATAAATTCAGAGTTGAAAAAAATGTAACTTATTTGATATTAAGAAAATAAGAGTGAATCTAAATGATAAATATGTCATCTAACCAAAATGAAGAGATTTTCTTTTTGCCAAACACATTATCAATGAAGATGAGTCATGAATATACTCACTATATATATATATATGTTAATTAAATAGACTATTTTTAAATGACAATACATATCAAGTATACTAAAAAATAAATTTATTTTCAAATAAGCTAATAAAAATAAATTATTATATCTATATTAACAAATTAGTGGTCCCAAAACACTATCCCTTTCTTTGCCATTATTATTTTTTATTTAACATTATAGTGATAAAAATTAATAAGAGAGGGGACACATGGTCCAATCCAATAAGTTGATGCTCATCCACAACTAGCCAAAATAAATGTTAATATTAAAGTAATAAACCTTGGTCCACAATTTCATTGTGACAAGATTTGGCCACATATTATGAGTTAAGAGCTTGTTAGATATAAGATATGTTAATAATAACTTATCCTCTATATCTTACATGAATAATTCAATATTTTGAATGAGAATTGAACATTAATATAAGTTTCTTTCCATTGAGATAATTAAGGTGATCAGTTAGAAAGAGTGATTAGTGGTGAAATATAAAAAACAATGCTTAAGATTGTTTGATTAATCTAAATATGCAATTGAGATGATGGTAAAGTTGTATTCAATAATGGGTATGTACTATAATGCTTAATAAGTATAAACATTTGTGGATAATGGAAGTGGGTTTTTATTTTCTTCACTTTTTTTTGTTCAAAGAAAGGGAAAGAACAACTAATGCCACTTTCTTTTCACAATTACAAAAGGTGTAAAGGTGCACCATTTTTATACATAAACTTTGGTAAAAGCTTGACTCTCACCATCAATTACAACTAGCATATATTGCAAAGTTGGTCATTGTGTTCTTTCTTGTGTATAAGTTGTTTAATCTAACTTTTTGGAATAGATTATTATAATTAAGACATTCAAAATCGATAATTTATTTAAAATGGTTGGACATTTGTAATTCGTATAATCGAGAATTTATTTGAAACAGGAAGAATTTAGTTTAGTAACAAAATATTAGTTATATATATATTATTATTTATATAATTAATTGAAAAAATAATATTAAATAAATGATAATCAAATATGTTATAATTACATAATCAATTTTGTAAATTTATTTATTTAAATAAGTACTAATTTATTTTTTAATATAAAATATAAATTAACTTTATTTTTATAAAATTATAAAATCAAAATAATTTATAAATTCGTAAAATTTTAAAATCGTAATAACTTTAATTTTCCTATAATCTTAAAATCGTATCTTTAAAATATTCTTAAAATTTTAAGAACTAACTTTAACTTTAATTACAAATAAAATAAAATAAATAAATAAATATATATATATATATATATATATATATATATAATTTTGCATATTACACCTAGTAAAAATAACTTTGCCTTTGTAAAATAAATATATATATATATATATATATATATATATAATTTTGCATATTACACATAAAAATAAAAAATAGAAAAACAATAACACAAGTTATGTATTTGAGATACTTTAGATATATCACAAACAAAAAATTATTAATTAGCAAACTTTCTTTGGAAACAAAATTCCAAGTTACAAAAATAAGTTAACAATTTTAAGAACAATGCATTTATACACTCCAAAATCAAACATTCCATAAAACGTTGTTTGTTGTTCACAAGCTTTTCGATCAATCAAACATTTGAATTCGAAAAAACCATCATCCTAGGAATATCGCTACACGAAACATATCAGTGTGTTATTGTGACACCTTCATCTGATCCATCGTTTTTAGAGTCTTGTGATTGGCTATTATCGATTAGCTTTTTATCAGGCGTCAAGTATCGTCCAGTCATGGGATCAACTAATCGAGTGTCTCTTGGTCCGCCTTTACGACCCATCGCCACCATAGGAGGTGGAGGTAACAAACCGGTTCTGAACAAAAGGCGTTCTACGGGTTCAGAAGGCTGAGCACCAACTGAAAGCCAATACCTACAAGAAAAAACAAATCATATTTTAGAGTTAAGCCTTTGTTTGATGTGGGTTATTTGCGATTATCTCACTGTCCAATCAACAATCAAAATGCATAAATACCCACTATTTAAAAATAAATAAGTAAATTATTTTTATAACCCTAATGTCTTCCTACCCAAATAACCTGACATGCAATAACCTACATCAAACAAGGGTTGTTTCGAAATAACCACTTAATTATTAAAATAACCCAAGACCAAACAATGACTTGGAGAAATCAAATGAGATTTTCAATGGATACAAAGTTTTCATGTATGATAATTGCTGATATTTGCACTTTAAAATTATCCGGATGGAATCTCATTAGGAAATGGAGGGTATTTGAGATTCAAATCCATTTACACCTAAAAAAAGGCATTTACAATATAATTTTTCTTTCAATGGAGTTAGTTTCACCATTTGGAAACACCTTTGTTTCTATATCTGAATTCTATACCTTTGATCCCTCAGAATCCACACCGTGATCATTTTGACAAAAATGGTGTTTACAAATGACGCTGGTGTATGATAGAGGCTAAAAATTCCCTTGGAAGAGATTTACAAACTGTCAAAAATTTCATGGAAGATGATTGAAATCATTAATGATTACACATTTTCCAGTGTATCTCAGTCAACCACAACTTTAATACCAAACATATTGGAATGTGTATAAAAGAATGAAAGAGAGCTCCTAATAAAATGAATAGATTAGTAAGAATGAAAGAGAGTTCCTAGTAAGAATGAATGATATACAATTGTGTCTATGGCAATTAGAGTAACATCTTCTTTTCTTACAACAAGTTCATACAATCACTAACACTTCAAATTACTAATACATAAGCAAGCCATTTGAATTCAATAACCTGAAAAATGATTCCAAATTGTAAAGGAAGAAGACAACAATGACTTACTTCACTCTGTCAAAGTTAAGTCCCATTCTCTTTCCACCATCTTGCACTGCACAAGTTCAATAATATTGATTCAGAATCAGTAACAATCAGTTCCATTTTTATGTCATCTTCATTTTTAATTTTTCCACATATAAATTCCTAAGAAAATAGATCGAAAGAGCTAAAGAGTACATAAATCAATATCTATCAAAGGCAAATGATCGAAACTGAAACAGATCTTGAAACGAAGGATGATGAGATTGTTACCTGGGATAGGGTTGTAGTATCCCAAAATCTCGAGGTGCTTGCCGTCCCTTGGTGACCTGCTATCCGCCGCCATAACTCGATAGAACGGCTTGTTCTTGCATCCCAACCTCGATAATCTCAATCTTACCACCATTTTTCTCTCTCTCTACGAGTTTCTAAGCTTCTGTAACAAATGAGGGTTTTGGATGGAAGAGGAAGGGAATGTAATGGGCTTCATATTGGGCCTAATCTTTAGTCAGAATAAAAAATATATATTTATTTTTATTTTATATATAAATAAATAATTTAACTAATGTAATTTTTAATTATTTTTTTAGGAAGAAAACAAATAGAGACATATAAAAGAAAACGTATATTAATATTTTTATATTTTAGATATTATATTTTAATCATATATATATATATATAAATAAGTGTAAAACAATATTATATATTTAATGAAAATGACACATAAGAATATCAATAATAAATTAAATATATTTGTATTTACTATATTCAAATATATATTATATATTTAATAGAAGATAATAGTTACATAAATAAGAATGTGAATAATTAATTAAATAAATAATATATATTTAATTAACTTATCTATAATAAATAGGAAAAGATCTAAACAAACAATATACATATACATGTTTTTCCATTCCATATATTTATATATAACTAATTTAATTAAAGAAAAAAGAAATACATTCGTATTTTTTTCATAGATTTAATTTAATTTAATATATATATATATATATATATATATATATATATATATATATATATATATATATATATATATATATATATATATATATATATATATATATATATATATATATATATATTCGCCTTCATTTCTTCTATTTCAAATAAAAAATTCAAAAAATATGGTTTGACTAATTTTGAAGCATAATTTTAGGCAGTGTTTTATTAGTATTTTATTTGAAATTATATTTTAGTATTATCTTATAAATGTTTATAAAATTAATTTTTATTTTTCATGTTAACAATATAGTTTTTTTCGCTGGTAATATTATTAGGACAACAAATAAATCGAGTTATCTATTTATTATAAACTCGGCTTGAAAATTTTGAAGTAACTAAATTTTTAAGTTCGAATTCTATTTCAACTCAAACCAAAAATTATTTTCAAAACAAAATATTAAACTTCTATACCTGTTCAACTGTTGAAAGACATAATTGAATAACTTGGGTTTACTAATTCTCGAATGAAATAAGATGAAAAAAATGAAACGACAAAAGAGAGAAAGTGCTTTTGAATAAATAAGAAAAATGATTGAAAAAAAGGCACGATCGGCACAATCGACACGATCGGCACGAACAACATGGTATCGACTTTAATAACTAGACCGTTCATTCATCTGCAAAGCTTAGTTGGAAGGTTAGAGTTTCTATTTTACCATGTTCTATAATAGTTAGAGTTTCTAGTGTACCATATTATTGCTCTATTTTGTTGTTGTGTTCTGCTATTCATCAAAATAGGAAGAAGAAAAAAAAATAGTAAGAATAAGGAAGTCAGAGAATTTGTGATGGAAGGAGTAAGGGAGGTAGCTGATAAAGAAATTGATAGGATTGCTGAAGAAATTATCCATGAAAAGCAGAAATGCAGCAAAGGTAAATAACCAATTACTAATATAAATTCTGAAGAAAGTGCAGTAGAAAGACAAGGGGAAAATGAAGAAATATGGAATGTTGGGTATAATGAAAGAGCAAACCTTTTTGGACTTAAAAATAAAATCACAAAACTACTGATGCATGCAAAGAAATGAGAGATTATTCTCAACAAAGAAAAAATACAACAAACAACCGTCCAATTGAATATACATTATTATCAAGATTGGAACCTACTGAAGAAGGAAGAATACAAAAAGATAGTAAACTGGCCAGTAGAAACAATGAGGGAGCTAATGAAGTCCCAAAATCAAAGAGCTACACTATCAGGAGAAATTCCAACGGAAAGGTAAATGAAATCTGAAAAAAGAATGAAAAAAAAAAGAAAAAGATCATGCATACAAAGGTCAAATCTACTTGGGTGAGTTTAAAATAAAAGTTGAGATTCTCAACTCTCCTTTTGAATTTAAATTGCCCACTGAAGTGGAGGAAAAATGCGTCAAAGAATGGAAAAATGTAGTTGTTAGGAACTATATAGGAAAGAACCGTGTATCTTTCCTAGACACTAAGGAATCACTAATGAAACAATGAGAGCAGAAAGGACTGGAGAAGGTTTCTGTAAACATCTATGATTTCTATTATCTGCAATTCAAAAAGGGAACGAACTTGAATGATATTATGAAAATTAGACATATTTATATTGGATCCAACTGTATGAAGTTTGAGAGATGGTCTGAAGAATTGAGTATTCTAAGAAAGTCAAAGGAAACAACCCAAATATGGTTCAAACTTAGAAACATCCTAGCACACATGTATAATGCAGAAGCTCTAAGTCACTTTGCTAGTCTATTGGGGAAACCATTATATATGGACCCAATTACAGAGGGAGGAGAACACATTATTTTTGTTAGAATAAACATTGAAGTGCATCCTCAAAGTAAACTATCAAAGAACATGACAGTTGTTGATAGGAAGGGAAAACCCACAGTAATGGAAATCTCATATGAATGGAGACCAAACAAGTGTGCATTCTGCAATACTTTCCAACATTATAATACTAAATGTGCAAAAACAATTGAGGAAGAACAGAAAATCATGAAAGCTCAGGAAGCAAAAAAGTAGGAAAATGAAACAGAAGAATCAAGAATGGAAGAGCATATTGTGTAAGTCAAGGATAGTGATAAAAAAGAAAAAATTGAGGAAAATGCAAAGGAAGAAAGTAAGAAAGATTGTGGGAAAAAGGAAATGGGTGAAGGAAAGAAAGTAAAGGGAATCAAGGTGAAGAGAAAAAGAAAATTTTCTATAATGCGAACGATCAAAGTGGAAATGGAAGATGAACCTCAAGTTGTTGTTGAGGAAACTCAAGAGTAAGATACCTAAAATTTCAAAGCTGAAACAGAGAATTCTAAATCTGATAATGAAGATTTCAAAACCAATGTGGAGTCTTAAGCTAAAGCCCAAGATAATGAAGACAAGAACACAGAAATTCAAATTGAAGATAACAAAGATAAAACCCTGAAATTCTCAGAAACAATTCTTTCTATCAAATCAAAACAGACTCGTACAAAGAGAGAATTTAAAATGAGAAACAACAATACTCATTATCATCTTCAATACAACCTCCCTTTATCGTCAGAGGAACGGGAAAAGGAAGAGGAAGAAGGTCTCTCAATGAAAACGGATGGTATGAGAAATGTCAGGCATTGATAGTTAAGTTTGAATGTAGTATTTTAGAATGTTACCAATCAATTTTTTATTTTTTTAGGGTCTTTTGATTGTCATCCTTAATCATAACTAGAGTTTATCTAACTTTAATTTTTAACCCTCCCACTTTTGAGATTTTATTAAAATAGTTCTACCGTTTTAAAAAAAAAAATTAATAAAAAATGAAGAAAACGGTTAATAAGTGAAAAAAAATTATAAAAAAAATACATCCAAATATATTATAACAATCATCATAATATATACATACAGAATATTAGGATTTATATTTTTGATTTTTTTTAACAATATAATATAATAGAATAATGTGAGTAAAAAAAGAGGGTGAAAAAAAAATATTTGTTTTAAATTTTAATATTAAAATAAATAAAAAATATATTATATATTATTATACTCGAAAAAACACAAATAATATATAAGCTCGAACTCGCATCAAACTTGGTAAGAGTCAAAGCTCGAGCGCCTCATTTCCCACCCTAATTAGTATAAGTATTTGCATAGTTATAAACCCAAATTGCGAAAAATCTTTAATCTATTAGTCTATAACTATATTATGGACATTAACCATATCCCAAAAAGTCGGAACTAATAATCAGTGAAGTTATACATTGAATATTTTTCTCCTGAAATGATTGACAAAGTATTGACAACCTATTTTGTTTAATTCAGATCAAACTAAATATACAAATTAAGATCATAACATAGCTGTTATCAAAAGGTCAGCTCACTTTGAATGAAGGCATGAATCATAGTCTGTGCAAGATATAGTTGTTCTGGCGTACCCGATACCATCACCACACCCTCAGTTGCTCCGGGGCTGGGATCTTGAATCTCCACAATCGCGCCAGAAATCTAGTCAGCACACATTCGAAGGAGAGATATCTTATCAAAGTTGTCGAATCAAACCAACCACTATAGGATTAGCTAGTATCATTACCTGTCTGATATGACCAAGGTTGCAGTTCCTATCTCCGGAAACATGTCCTAAGAACATACGAGGGATTACAATCTCGAGGTTTGTGCTTGCAGCATTACGCACCTGATGATTACCACTGCACGATGATACTACTTTTAGAAAACTAAAAAACATACAATTCAAATGTTTCCAAATCCCCATTTTAGAAACGAAATTTGGACACAAGACAGGAACCAAAATTCAGTATCCCTGATCTTATCATCCCAACAGCTTTGTTTCAATTTCTCATGCTCATGTTTATTAATTGTACTTTGGAAGAGTAGTTTCGCCAAACATTCTATAAGATACGAAAAAGGAATGAAAAAAATTAATCACCTTCCCATGGGACCATTTGCCATTACAAATCCTCCTGTATTCATGTTCTGAAAAGAAAAAGGAAAGGTAATTAGAATTAACACAGAAAAAAATATCGAGTAAAAAGGCATCGAGAAAACCAATATTAATAAACGTATTAATAATGAACGGATAAAAGCTTGATAGAGAAAAAATGGAAGATCTACAGTGGATGACTGAAAGGTGCAAAGTCTGACCAGAATAAAACCCTTCAGCTATATGTTGACCGGAGCTCATTCGAGAATCTCAAATTGGAATAATATGAATATCTCTTTTGATTTATGCTTCTCACTTTATAAAAAGAAAAGAAAATTTTCTTTTTGTGATTCTTTGTGAATGTGCCTAAACTAAATCGCAATTCTTTTTTTCTTTTCAGAAAAAAAGCGACAATTTCACTGTCAACTGAAATTGCAAGAACTAACCTGAGGAACCCAACTCCGTGGTGAGCATTGTGTATCAAAAGAGGGAACATTGGGAGGTCCACCACCCTGAGTATGTGCAAAACGCTCAAAATAATTTGGACCCGAATGATCCATTCCATGAGAGTGTGGTTGTTGATCAAGGGGAGGTCCAGCTGGAGAAGGATATGCGCCAGGAAACGATGGATCATGCCTAGGTGGCAACATAGGCAGTGGCATCTCCGAATAAGGGGGCATGAAATGTGGACCGCCAGAATTTGACATGTATGGTTCAGTAGGAAGTATGATTTCCCTAATCCTACTTGTAATTTGAAATAAAACATCCTGTACACAGGGCAAGCTTCCCATCACCTAACCAGAAAAATGAGAATTTAGTACCAAGATAATTTTACATTCATTACTTCTACATAGCATTGGATTGGCCCTATTTAAAAAACACCAAACCATCAATAAATATTTGAATGTGTTGGACTAAGATCAGTTTCCAAATGTGACCCATCTTAACATAAATGGTGTTTCCAAAGTGAAACTACAAGCAAGACGAGGAAGCATTTACGGCCAATACATTTGGTACTAGATCTTTTAGATTATCCCAAAGTGAAACATATATATTTATGAAACACTTTTTTCTCTCACGTTTAGAAGCATACACAAATTCAAAAAAATACAGGCAAAATTAAAAAAAAAAACTCAGTAAAGTCAACCAAGTTCCAGATTTTGCTCAAAACAACATGCAAGCAAACCAATCAGTACGTAGTTGGATTTTCTCCAAAACAATATTCTGATGTATCTTTGTTTTTAAAGCTAAGAAATTCCCTTACTAAATGAGGCTCAAGGAATGGAGATTCTCCGACTGTTTACACCTACATAGGCATTTTATGTCCATAATTGAACTCTGTTGGAAATTTGAGAGCAAAAGCCAAGGAAATTAAGGGTTAATAAGCCCTTATCCCATCATATATCAAATCATTCAACTGATCAACTAAATTACCTCTCTTCTTAATATTTTTTTCATAATTTTCACTGACATTTCAAAGGGCATAATAAAAACTAAATCCTGATTATCTCATATCCCTTAAAAAAAATTCTCAAACAAGTCTCCAACCTTCTAAACAATTCATGCTTTTGCCTTAGTCAGAAATCATTAATGTTCTGAGCTAATTGAGAGGCACAAAAACATCAACTTGCATTAAATTTCAAAAGAAAAATACTATATAAAACAAAAGAATTTACCTGCACTACATCGTCGCTTACTTGCCCATAATTAGCCACTTGTTCTTTGTGAAAAATGTTAATGCTAGCACCAGTAACTCTTCTAAGTTCAGGAATTAAACCCCCTTTTCCCATAAGAAAACCCACTAGGTGAGGATGTACAAGAAGCCTGGCAACAACAGGAGCACCAAGTTCAAATCCCACCTCTGTGATTCGGTTATGAGCACGAATAACCGCTTCCTGTGCTGCAGAATATCGTTGTTCTGAATTCTGCCAAGAGTTTAAAGCAAAACAAGAGGTAGGTCAATAATGGTGGTAATAGGAAAAAGAAAATGTAAATTATTTCAAATTCCCTATCTCACATGCCTCTCGTGCTGATATAAGAACAACTCGTTCAACAACTCGCTCATCCAAATCAGTAGTCTCGTCTCTTATTTTTATTGAGGCCCCAGTATCGTTCTCAAGTGCTCGTATTACGCAACCGCCTTTCCCTATGAGAGCTCCAACTTTGTCAGCTTTACATAACAGTTTAAATACAATCTCCTCTTCAATAATCTTCTTGTTCGGCCCTGCGCTCCTATTTCCTGCAATAGGAAATGTTAACGGGATCAGAATCAGATGAATAATGGATAATGGAATTCCACTTCATTTAAAAACGTCTTGGTACCAGCAGCATGCACTTGACTATCTTGAAGGCAGCTTGAAACATACAAAAGTGCTTTCTTTACAGCCTGAAAGTTTCCTGATATCTGTATTTCAAGCACAATATCAATTGCAAACTGTGTAATAACATATAATTATCTGAAGCCAATTCTACCTCAACTAAATATTTTTTTTTTTCTTTCTAAAATTAGTTCAATTTCATAAGGAAAATGAGTAAAAGACAGTACAAGCAAACAAAAGGAAATAAATAAAAAGACAGAAATTCAAAACGAAAACCAAATCACTGTCTAAGGCTCTCAATCAAGTCCATAATATCCCACAGAAAAAGTTGCAGACACACGATTGAAGTGAGGATAGATACTAGGGAAATTTCTCTTCAAACATGACATAATTTTTCTTGAGGATGTTCCTTTTGTTCCATAAGATCAGATGATAACATGAATGGTGTATGAATATGAATCTTCTCTACATCAATGGGTTCAGAGCAACCAAAAACCATCAATTGAGTAAGCATACACAACAATTAATACTATCCCCATTTGGAGACACTTCCTAAATTTGTTTCTGTATCTGGAAACACATAAATAAATTAAGTCTCCATACGTATCTATATCTGGATCCAGATGCATAACCAAAATAAAAAGTGTTTCCAAATGGGGATGCTCAAATATTCCATGAAGAATGAGATTTTTGGTAAATACTTGTGAACTGTCAAGCTAAAATTGTCTCAAATGCTTATATCTACTGAACCAGAGAACTAGACCAGTCTGTCTCAATACATTGAAATCTTGATTATGGACATCAAAATGAAAGCATGAATTAGAAATTTACATGAATTAATTCGTCACCAGGAAATGAACATGGAGGAATCTGATCACTGGATAAAACCCTGACTTTGGCACCACTATCATGCCTTATCCTTTCTATAACATTTCTTCCTCTCCCAAAAACACAACCCACCTGATTACCAGGAGCCAGCAACTTACAAACTATAGGCGCAGGTGGCGTTACAGCTCCATTGACGCCTACATCACCAACAGATTCTTGTCTCTCCTCTCCTTTCTCATTGCCCTCTGTCGAAACCCAATTCCTATCAGCAACAACCTTCGCAATCCTCTCGAACACCCTAACCAGCCCCTGTTGGGCAGATGAACCCACATGTTCGGTATTAGAACCAGTTTGATTTGCATCGGATGTGGAATTGGTTTCTCTTTTAGACGAGTCGCCAACAATGATAATTACGCGTTCTTCAAATTCAGGATCGGAATCATCTATACGAATCCTGGCACCAGTTTCGTCGCAGAGCTGGCGAACAACGGCACCACCCTTACCGATTACTAAACCTGTCTTTTTGGCAGGGCATAGTATGCGGAATACGGCCTCGTTAAAGGCGATCTTGAAGAAGGGTAGTGGTTGATGATGACGACGTTTCGCCGGAGGAAGTTCGGACCAATCGAAAGTTGAAGTGTCCGGTGGACGTTTTGGAGTGAATGAATCCTCCATCGACTGAGTTTCTACGAAAGCAATAATATCTCCTTCTCTTCCACTTCAGTAGGAAGAGAGAAGAAGAAGATGAAAGCTCCAACTTTTTTCTGAACATCAATTTTTATTTTTAAATGCTCCATGAATTGTGATAAGTATTTATTATATTAAATATAAAAATAATAAATTATACAAATATATATATTTATTTATTTATAAAAAAATACTAATATATATATTTCTTATTTTTTTCTCTATTTAAATTATTCAAATAACTTAAAATAATAATAATAATTAAATATCATTTTATTCTTAAACTTATCTATCAAATTAATCAATTTATTAATCAAATTATTAAAATTCATTATATTTTAAATTAATATTTTTATTTTATTTATAAATATCAATATCTTTTTTAAAAAAATATCTACATCTCCTCAAAATTATCACTAATCATAAAAAAATTATCATTTTTTTCCGTGAATTATTTAAAGAGCAATGATAGAGGGAGCTAAATATTTGTACCGAAATGACACGTAACTAAGTATTAATTTAAAATATTTATTTTATTTTTAGCTTAAATAATAATTTCCCTCCCTTCTCACTATTTACAATTTATCTCTTCTCTTCATTAATAATTTTTCTCTTTATCTATTAATTTTTAAATATATGTTTGTTAAACAATTTATTTATTTATAAAATTTTGAAAATAATAATAAATTGAATAAATATATCAAATAATATAAATACATATGTTTAAAAATATATATTATATTTTTCAAATAATATCATTAAGAATGAATAAATAAAATAATATATATATATAAGAGAATAGAAAATTATTATTTGTTTTAATTCAATTTATTATTTCTCTTATTTATTAATTTAATTATATATATATATATATTAAGTTAATAATTAATTTAATAGATTAGAGAAAATTTATAAAAGATTAGTGAAAATTGTTATTGTGGATTATATTATATTGTTAGATTTTGTAAGAGTAAATGTTAGGATACACTTTTGAAAAGTATTTAAATATATGTTTTTTGGGTAAGTTTATTTCATTGTTACACTTAGATTTAGATGGTATAATTTATTAACATAAAATAATAAATATAATACACTTAATTATATTTATTTTAATTTGAGTAATTTTTATTATTAAAAATAAATTGTTTTTTTTTTTAATAAATATGAGAAAAGAATTTATTGAGTGAGAAAAATAATTTAAATAATTGGCATATACAATAATTTATAAAAATAATATTTATAATAATAAAAATTTAAAGATATAAATTATTAAGTATTTTTAATAATAAAAATTGAAAAAGATAAATTATTAATATATTTTGATATTTACAATGTATGAGAATGATATGTGTGATATTTATAAAGGGACATGTACAATCTCACATCATTAGTTGCCCCTCATTATAAATATTTCGCTCATCTATCACTACTCTTATTTAAATAACTTCTACGAATTTTGACGAAATGACCTCAATAAAAGGTAAGATTTGAAAAATAACACAAGGTCGATAATGTTGGTAAAAATGACATTTTGAATATGTAAAATGTCATTATTATCGTTCATCGTCACGAACCTATTTGTAGTTCGTGACAATCTTGTAAGTTCGTGACGATTTGATGTTGTACGATTGTACAACGATTTGAATTCAAGATGAACTAACATCTTCTGAGTATTAAATGGCAAGCCGTCTTAGCTCAGCTGGTAGAGCGCATGGCTTTTAACCATGTGGTCGTGGGTTCGATTCCCACAGACGGCGTGATGTTTTGTTAAATACTTTTTTTTGCATGTTCAAAGGATCTAAGACGAACGTCGTACAATATCAAATCATCACGAATTAACAAGATCGTCACGAACTACAAATAGGTTCTTGAAATGTCATGGAGATGTATTATAATTTACTTTCACAATTCATTTGATTTTTCTTTCCTTACAATTAATTATTAAGGTCCTAATTTATTTATTTATGATTTTATCATATATATTATTTTTTTTTGTTAAATTATTTATTGGAGAAATTCTCTTTTTGCATGCTCAAAGGATCGAATCTCAAATGGAACTGAGCTAAGACGACTTGTCATTTAATACTCAAAAGACTTAGTTCAACTTGAATCTAAATCGTCGTACAATATCAAATCATCACGAATTTACAAGATCGTCACGAACTACAAATAGTCACGAATTTACAAGATCGTCACGAACTACAAATTGGTTCGTGAAATGTCCTGGAGATGTATTATAATTTACATTCACAATTCATTTGATTTTTCTTTCCTTACAATTATTAGGGTACTAATTTATTTATTTATGATTTTATCATATATATTACTTTTTTGATCCTTTATTGGATAAATTCTCTTTTTGCATGCTCAAAGGATCGAATCTCAAATGGAGCTGAGCTAAGACGACTTGTCATTTAATACTCAAAAGACGTTAGTTTAGCTTGAATCTAAATCGTCGTACAATATCAAATCATCACAAATTTACAAGATCGTCACGAAGTACAAATAGGTTCGTGAAATGTCCTGGAGATGTATTATAATTTACATTCACAATTCATTTGGTTTTTCTTTCCTTACAATTATTAGGGTCCTAATTTATTTATTTATGATTTTATCATATATATTCCTTTTTTTATTGTTAAATCATTTATTGGAGAAATTCTCTTTTTGCATGCTCAAAGGATCGAATCTCAAATGGAGCTGAGCTAAGACGACTTGTCATTTAATACTCAAAAGACATTAGTTCAGCTTGATTCTAAATCGTCGTATAATATCAAATCTTCACGAGTTTACAAGTTCGTCACGAACTACAAATAGGTTCGTGAAATGTCCTGAAGATGTATTATAATTTACATTCACAATTCATTTGATTTTTCTTTCCTTACAATTATTAAGGTACTAATTTATTTATTTATGATTTTATCATATATATTACCTTTTTTTTTGGTTAAATCCTTTATTGGATAAATTCTCTTTTTGCATGCTCAAAGGATCGAATCTCAAAATGGAGCTGAGCTAAGACGATTTGTCATTTAATACTCAAAAGACGTTAGTTCAGCTTGAATCTAAATCGTCGTACAATATCAAATCATCACGAATTTATAAGATCGTCACGAACTACAAATAGATTGGTGAAATGTCCTAGAGATGTATTATAATTTACATTCACAATTCATTTGATTTTTCTTTCCTTACCATTATTAGGGTCCTAATTTATTTATTTATGATTTTATCATATATATATATATTATATTTAGAATAATTTTTTATTATATTTTCTCATCATATAAATATATTATATTTCATTATTAATTTTATATAAATATTTTATTCTCGGTCTATATACCTTAGCATATTAAATGAATATTTATTTAAATTAAAATATATTTAAAACAAAATGAAATTAATAATTCAAAATTTATTTAATACAAAATATAAAAAAAATTATAAAAATATTAAAATTACAAAATGAAATTAATAATTCAAAATTTATTTAAAACAAAATATAAAATTAAACGGTTAAAAATAAAAAAATGTTATATGTATATTTCGAACTTACAACCTAATAAAACAAGTATAACCCTTTAACCAAATGTGATTGAAATGTGATTTGCCCAAATTTATTTAATACAAAATATTAAAAAATCATAAAAATATTAAAGTTACAAAATGAAATTAATAATTCAAAATTTATTTAAAATAAAATATAAAATTAAACGGTTAAAAATAAAATAAAAAATGTTATATGTATATTTCGAACTTACAACCTAACAAAACAAGTAAAATCCTTTAACCAAATGTGATTTATCGATGAATAAGAGACCGGTAACAAATGAGAGTGGTTAAACCTAACAAAATAAGTACAACTCTTTAACCAAGTGTGATTGAGATGTGGTTTGCCGAGATATAAGAGGTCGGTAACAAATGAGAGTGGTTAAAAAATATGAATAAAATATTTGATTGACCAAAATGTGAGGTCACGAGATTAAGTGTCGATTGAGATTGGTGGTTGGTTTACCTAGGGATAAGAGATGTGTAAAAATGTTATTGGGATATAGGTTGCCGATGGATAAGAGACCGGTAACAAAGTATCATGAAGTCACGAGATTAAAGGTTGATTAAGATTGGTGGTTAGTTTGTTGAGGGATAAGAGACGTGTGAAAGTGTGATGTCACGAGACGAAAAAGTTCATTGGAATTGATGGTTGGTTTGACAAGAGATAAAAGGCGTGTGAAAGTAATGAGGTCACGAGATGAGAAGTCAATTGGAATTGAGGTTTGGTTTGTCAATGGATAAGAGACCAGTAACAAAGGATTGTACGGTCACGAGATTATAAGTCAAATGTGATTGATAGTTGATTTGTCAATGGATTAAAAATATGTGAAAGTATGAGATCACGAGATGAGAGGTCGATGTGAATAGTGACTGGTTTACCAAGGGATAAAATGTCGTAAGATTGAGATTGGTAGTTGGTTTGCTAAGGGGTAAGAGACCGGTAAAAAAGAATCGTAAGATCACGAGATTAGAGGTCGATTTTGATGAGTGATTAAAAATATATGTGAATGAGATGTTGATTGACTGAAGTGTAAAGTCACAATATTAGAGATTGATTTATATTGGTGGTTGATTTGTCGAGAGATAAGAGACATCTGAAAGTGTGAGGTCACGAGATGGAGAGGTCAATTGAGATATCAATGGTTAGTTTGGTGAGGGATAAGAGACACGTGAAAGTTTGTGAGGTTAGAATATTAGTAATAAGAGTTGTCCAGTGGAAAAAGAAATATTGGCGGTTAAATGTGTCACTAATATGGTTGGTTGACCGAAGTGTGAATGTGAGGTCATGAGATGAGAAGTCAATTGGATGGGTGATTGATTTGTTAAAGAGGTCACAATAATGATATGAGATGGTTGAGGTACAAAATACTCGAAGTGATGTCACAAGTTTAGTAATGTGATTTTCATTGGAGAACAAAAAATATTAATGGTTAAATGTATGAATGAATTTGTTGTTTTATCGAAGAAGTTAGAGTAAAGAGGTTGGTTTACCAAAAGTGATGGTAAAATATGTTGATACTATTGAGATGGTTGAGTGCAGAAGTGAGGTCACGAGATTAGTAATATGATATGTCTATTAGGTAAAAAAGATATTGTTGATTAACCGAGAAATGAGAGTAAGAGGTCGAAGAGAAAGATGTCGGTGTCAATGAGAAAAAATTTTATATGAATGTATTCTTTTCAAATTTGTTATCCTTTTCTTTTATAAATAATGATAACAACGTTGAATGAGAGGAGGACGACAATCACTAGGTTGTCCCAACTATTGAAGTCCCCTCATGTTCAGACCATAAATATTGACGACGAATAGGATAATGAAGACGATGAAACAATGACGATGATGACGACCACAAATAATTGAGTATTGTTTATTCAGCTTTATAAATGTGATTTTTATTTATCTTTGCGTTGTAAGGGAATTAGGCTAGTTGTCCTAATAACTCTTTCCTTTGTTCATTTAGGATTCTATTAACAATTTGAAGTAGACAAACTTTTTGACAACTCTAACTCCTCTTCCATCAGATTTATGTTTTTCTATATTACAATTGTAACGTCCTGAACCCAGGTAGCGTTACTCGTGAGAAAATATACTATTAATACCTTTTAGCAAACCACCACAGCCCATGTTCAAAAGATATCCATAAATGTAACTATAGTCCATTTCTCACTCTTATAAGGAGTTCATATTTATTATGAATTCCGATGTAAAGACATCACAATAATCTATTTGACCGATTATTTTGATATTTATGATAAAATTACAACTCATTTCTTAATTATTATCTAAAAAATTGGGGTTATACCGTCTAAACTATGTGAATTTCTAATCGTAACTCCCATATATTAAGAAATCATGAAGTTTTATTATTGATTAACTAATTATATATATATATATATATAGAAGAAGTCACTTTTAAGATCGGAAGAACAAATAAAATTAGGTATCAAAGACTTTATTTTAAAGAAAATTTTCAACCCATTACCAATTTCTAAACAAATTCTTAAATAGAACTACACAATCGTTCAGTTTAGTTCAGCCTATTAATAATACTATTGGTTCTAGGCAGTCATGAGAAATTTGAGAAGGTAGATGCTAGATTGTGGTAGGAAGAGAACAAAGCTAGAATGCAAAAAAAATCATTGTGGAAACGATTGATCTATTCTCGTGCAAATTAATAAAAAAGAAGCATATAGAGAGGAGAATAAAATACAATAGATTTCAGGTTTAATTAGATTCTTAATGTAAGTTTAGCTGAAATATAGTTAATTTAGTATAGAGAAAGAAAAATTGATCCGAACATATAGAGCAAAAGATTGAAGAATAAGTTAAATCAGCTCTAGATGTTTTTTTTTAAAAAGTAAATATATATATTAAAATAAAAAAAAAACGTTTAAACATACAACAACAAAACATGATATAAAAAAAAATTGTATTCAATAAATTATCGAGCTTGTAAATTAATCCTCGTGAAGAACAATTAACTCCCCAACATACTTTACTGACTTTCTTGAACAAATCTCAGAAAACGCCATAATAATAGTATTATGAATGATACACATCGAACGACTACGATCATTAAAAGTTCGACGATTTATCTCAAACTAGATAGTCTACCAAAATATAATTGGGATAGTAACCCAAAAATGTAGGCTTGCCATATCGTCCCAAAATCTAATCAAGAATCACCCCCATAATGAATCTAGACTACTCACGATTTTTTTATACATAGAATAAATTTTCCTCCAAATGTTATACCCCGTTGGATAGTTATATATTTTGGTGAACCAACCAGACCAATCATTACTATACTTATATCAGATAATCGATGCCCAAAGGCTATTCGACCCCGTTGCAAATCTAATACACCATTTTGATAGAAGAGCCTTATTAAAAGAAATAAAATCTCAAATATCTAGACCTCCTTGATCTTTAAAACATTTAACCTTATCCTAATTAACTAGATGACAAAACGATGAGTTAGAAGATCAATATAGTAATTTACATATTATTCTCTCCATTTTCACCACCACAGTCTTGGAAAGAATGAATAACGACATCATAAATGACAACATACTCTTAATGAGGATTAACCAACCCCTTTCGAGATTATCTTACTTTTCCATCTAGATAGTTTATATTCCATTTTATTAATAATCGATTCCCAAGAGATATTGGATCGTAATTTAGTACATAATGACATACCAATATATGTTAACGGAAGACTAACAATTCTGAACTCCAACACATTTGCCAACCTCTTCCTTTTTTTATTCGAAATAGAATTTAAAAAAAGGATGTCTGACTTATTAAGATTATCTCAAAGACTGGAATATTCACCGAATAACCATAAAATATCCCGAAAGTGTTTAAAATTCCTATAGGTAGCCTAAATCATGCATAACATATCATCAGAGAAAAAGTGTGATATGCCAAAATGATATCTTTTTAACCCACAACTCACTTCACGAATGAGTCCCGAGTTTTCTATGAAAGCCATCATTTTTTAAAGATCGAGAGCTACCATAATAATGACAAAAAAAAGAGAGTGGATCACCCTCTCTGATCCCTCTAGAGCTCTCGAAAAATCCCCGAGAACTCACATTAACAATGATAAAAAAATTAATTATTGAGAGACAAAATCTATTCCAACTAATCTATTTCGCACCCATTTCCATTTTTTCCATTACATTTAACAAAAACTCTCAATTGACATGATCATAAGTTTTTTTGATGGCTATCTTGACATTAACACATTTCACCTCTTAATATATCATCATAAGATTTGACAGCTTTTGATGAATGCCATCTAATTATTAGATATGACAGTCTCTAACACCCTTCACAACCTATTGGCCAAATATTTTGCGAAAATCTTATAAAATGACGAAACAAGA
The DNA here is from genome assembly GCF_907164915.1 of Impatiens glandulifera. Taxonomy (NCBI): domain Eukaryota; kingdom Viridiplantae; phylum Streptophyta; class Magnoliopsida; order Ericales; family Balsaminaceae; genus Impatiens; species Impatiens glandulifera. The sequence goes on along the minus strand of NC_061868.1, from coordinate 5,594,168 downwards.
CTAATATTCTTAAAATTCTTCACATCAATAGTTCCTAAAGTTTTACGAATGAGACATATCAAAGTAGAGTTCCAAGTCTTATCAAATGATAAAAATGATCAATTACTTCCATAATTATAGTCTTAATGAAATGTCATGCCTACTTAAAAAAAGCTAAAGTAAACCCGTCATATCTCAGCGCTTTATCACTTTCACACCCCTTAATGACCTCCTCAACCTATTTTAACGTAAAACGTAAAACGAGCCTCCAACATATCTTTTTATGAAGAGTTCATGAATATTGTCATCTCTATCAATATAATTAATTTCATTACAAGTCATTGATTTTAGCACAAAATAAAGCACGATCTCTCACAAACCAACTTTATAGAAGCTTACGCAAATTTCTAAGTTCATAAAGAGATTAATCAACGGAGAACCAACTGATGTCTGATTCACCCACCATGATTGCACACGCGGTATAAAATCTTCTTTGATCAACCATTTATTTTCGAATTTAAATGGTCAACATGTTCTCTCCATCTTTCGGCGTTCCATCAAGATCGGTCGGTGATCTGAACAACTTCATGGAAGGACCTTATCAAATATATCAGAAAATCCTTGAAAGATTGATTCACTAATAAGAAATATATCGATACGAGAATGAATGTGACCCTCACTGTCATTATCTCTCCTAAAGGTGAATTAACCACCTTCCAAAGGCAAATTGATAAGTTTAAGTTCTTTAATTGTCTTTAAGAACTCGCGATTGACCCTTTTTCTTTTAGACGAGAATCCAACTTCATTCATGTTGCCTGCAAAAATAATTGGTAAGTCCTATAGAGTATCCATGTTCTTCATCTCATTAAAGAACTCTGTTTTAAATTGTTAAAGAATCGGTCTATAGACCGCATAAATTACCCAAAGAAAATTATCTTCCTAATTTCTTAATTGAATGTTAAACGAGTATCTACCCAAATTAATATCCATTTTCTCATATATGTCTTCATTCCATGCAATAAGAATTCTACCCGATGCCCCTATATATTCAAGAGTCTCCCAACCACACAACCGTCAATTACATAAATACATAACGATCCACCGATTCATCTTACGAATTTTAGGAGCATGGGTCCATGGATCTAGAGGGCTCGATCCTGGATTCGGGAGTCTCATCCCAAACTCGGACTACTTGGTCCTAGGGTTTAGAAGGCTCAGTCCTATACTTAATGTGTTCGGTCTTAGGCTTGGGAGGCTCGGTCCCAAGTCTAGCTTTATCAGCTGTGGACCTGGGAGTCTCGGTTCTAGGTCAGACCTCTTGGTTCTAGGTTAGAAACCTTGGCTGGAGTTCTCGGTCCTTACTCAAGAACACCGGTCTTAAGTCTCGGTCTTGACTCAAGAACATCGGTCCTTGGTCTTGGCTAGGACCGAGGATTCTCGGTCATATTTCTCGGTCCTAGGCTAAGAACCTCGGTCATTTTCCTTGGTCTAAGAGGACCGAGTGTTCTTGAATTGGTCAAAAATTGCAGGTCTTATATATTTTGATACAAATTATGAAATCATGATCGGTAAGTTGCAATTAACTCATATGATTGTGGGGATTAAAGCCTAAGCCTAATCACGATTAATCGATCTCTACAAAGATCAATTTCTTAAAAACGTTTTTAGGTCAAAGAGATCTTTTAAATTAGGTCATCTCATGGCCTAATTCTTGTTCCAACATCTTTGAAATGATGAACATAGTCGAACACAACCAAAACAAGAACATCATTCAAGCTCTGTAATAGATTTACAAACTAAAACTTAAATCCATTTTTTTCAAAATTTCAATTGGATCAAACATGATTAGGATGTTGATAGAATGATTTGGAAATCATCCTAACATGTTTACAAACATGTTAGGAAATTATTTGAATCAAAACTCAATCCTAAAAGCTCAAGAACATCAAATTCAAAAAATTCAGATTACTCAAACTAAATTTTCATTATTTTTGTATAGGTTGATTAGATCAAATATCTTTCAACAACAGAAAGTTCATACATCACAAATTTAACTTGAAGAAATTCAATTTTTATTCACAAATCGAAATATAAAGGATCCAAAAGCTTACTAATAGTAGGAAAACACTCCAATGAAGTGTTAGAAGCTTTCCCGAAGCCTGGACCTAAGCTTGGATCGCTAGAGTGAATTTAAAAAAAATTAGTCTTGCTGGAATCTTTGATTCTTTGATTTAGATTGTGACATGTGATTCTTGTTTGATGGATCAGAAGAGAATGACCTATAGAGTATTTATACTCAACTAGGTCGGCTAGCTTGGACGAAATCAACTTCGATTTAGCAATCAAAGTTGTTCTTCTTCGTTTCTAATTCAACTTCGGCAGCCTAGTTAGATGATAGGTCTTGACTTCCTAGTCTAGGGGAAATTATGGCGGAGAGGAGACGTGCACGAGGGTAAAATTTCGGAGAATAGGGACGACAAATGGCGAAGCTAATCCTTCTAGAAGAATCGCTGGCGTCGATCGTGTTTTCAGCGATCCCCTGCATCGACGAAGAAGACTAATCAAAATGACGTTGTTTTCTTTAACCGAAACACGACGTTTTGGCATTCTATTATGTTCCGTTTGTGTCTGGGCGTTTTCGGCTAACTAGGTTGACGTCCCGTTAGTTGATTCCGTGTGGCCCCGGGCGCGCATTCGCTTTCTTACAACCGGCGCTCGATGAAAATCCATCGCTGATCCGATGGCCTAAAATCTTGCTGCAATGAAATTTCTTATTTTTGGCTACACTAGATCATCAGTTTATATTTTTAATAAAATGGTTATTTGAAATTGAATTTTTAACCATTTCTTGTGTTTTTTCTTCACAAAAAATATTTTTGGAAACATAATAACAATTATGTTTATTATTTTTATTCTTGGGTATTTTTGAGTATTATGGGGTATCTATATATATATAATGATGCTTAATTTTGAAAGTGTCCGGATTGCCGGGTCGAAAATTGTGGTTAATTTGGATATATATGTGAGAGTAAATAGATATTTGGGTCGGATTTTGGGTTGACCCGCCCATAAACTTAAAACGGTTAAAAATAAAATTAAAAATGCTATAGGTATATTTCGAACTCGTAACCTAACAAAACAAGTAGAACTCTTTAACCAACTAGGATATTAACACTTTATATTTAAAATTCAACACTAAATTTGATGAATGCGAGACATTTTTAACTAACTAATCTATATATATATATAATGATGCTTAATTTTAAAAGTGTCCGGATTGCCGGGTCGAGAGCTGTGGTTAATTTGGATATATATGTGAGAGTAAATGAATATTTGGGTCGGATTCTGGGTTGACCCGCCCATAAACTTAAAACGGTTAAAAATAAAATTAAAAATGTTATAGGTATGTTTCGAACTCACAACCTAATAAAATAAATACAACTTTTTAACCAACTAGGCTAATAATACTTTATATTTTAATATCAACACCAAATTTTATGAACGTGGGACGTTATAACAATATATTATTATCCGTGTGCATTGCACGGGGATCTTCCAAGTTTATATAATTGTTTTAAACCATAAATTATACATAATTTATGTTTAAAATCATAATTAAATAATTTAAACCACTTTGGGTTAATTTGATAAAATAAATACAATATTTTAACCTCAAATTATTTTTGGATTTTTATTTAATTTCTTAATTAAAGTTTAATTATCACAATAATTAATCCTAATTTGATCTTAAATCTCTTTTTAATTATTTTTAATTTAAAAATTCAAAATATCATTTTAGTATTATTATAATTTAATAATATTATTTATAAAAATAAGGTAGGCTACATTTTCTTATTTACAACTAGATGCGGCTGTTGAACTTTCTGCTCAAGGACACCAACCAGCAATCATGTTCATTTTTTACATTTCACCATGACAGAACTCGATGTTTTGACGAAACACTTTCTTGTAAGGGAGCTCTTTCATTTTTGTAGCTACTTAGTTTTCTACCTTTATGTTACATAAGTTTATACAATTGTAAGTAACTTATCGAAGCAAAACATCGAGATATTAACTTATTTGATGCGTGTAGAAGGATTTAATGTTAAAGTATACGATTCTTTCCTTCCACGACACATTTTCTACAAGCTACTTGGAGTATGAAGCCATTAATTGTAGACTCGTAGTCCCAGGGGCGGAGCCATGCATGGGCTAGGGTGGGCTCTAGCCCCACCTAAATTAAAATCTTAAAATAAAATTTTTTATATATATATTTGATATTTTGACTCTTAGCCTAGTTGACTATGTAACTAAACTGTTAAAATGAGGTCAGGTGATCAAACATGGTCTCACCTTTAATTTATATCTATATAATTTATCTATAAACTAATTCAGAATTATATTTATATAATAATTATTTATAAGGGTAAAATATAAAAATTAAAATAATAATAGTGTTTTATATTTCTTAATTTTATTCAAAATTTTATAAGAAAATATAAATTAATATTAATAAACAAGTTAAAATAGTTACATTGGTTTGATTCGGTATTTAAATAAAGAATTTGATATCCCTACTCAAGAACCTAACAAATCTCCTAGAATTGATGTTGATGTAAGTTCTCTTAAACTTGATCAAACATTACGTATTCCGATATGGAAATATTCTTTTAATAAAAAAGATGAAATTAAACGAGCTTATATCAAGATGGGGTCATATCAACCTATTAAGAATGAGTACCTGCCGACCAAATTTGGAAATCAAAATCAACGGTTCCAAAGTCATTATTGGTTTAAGAAATTTACTTGGTTAGAATACTCTTCTTTGAAAGATGCTGCTTTTGTTTCCCATGTTTTTTGTTTGAACATAAGCAACCCCAAAAACCTACATTTACAATAGATGGATTCAAATATTGAAAGCGAGTTAATGATGGGGATAAATGTTTTTTTGTTATGCATATATGATGTAATATTTCACCACATAATAGGGCAGTTGAATATCTTGATAATCTAATGACTATCTTTGTCATATTGACAAAGTACTGAATGCATAGTCTTCAGATGAAAAACAAAATAATAGATTACGGTTTACAACAACTATTGAAAACACTCGGTGGATCACTTTGCAAGTGTGTGCATTGAGAGGGCGTGACGAGCCTCCATCTTCTAATAATCGTGGAAATTTTATTGAAAAAAAAAGCGGAGCATAGAAAGTTACATCTGAGATGTAAGTTGGAGTCAACCCCAGGTAATTTTTTTCATTCTGGCTCTGCCCCTGGTAGTCCCCATTGTCTCTAACCTCGTTCACAACTTTTGTGTGCATTGTTTAGCTAATTATATGGTCCGATAAATTAGAGAAGCAATTACCTTCAATTGGTATTTGAATTGCACGAGACTTGGCGATTGCTTACGAGAGCAATTTCTTATTATGTTTTCGTCTTTGAAGAGATCTTTCGCCTACAAATTTTAAAAAAAAAATAGATTGAAGAAGAAATAATTATGATCATAACCCGTAAGATCAATTGGTATTTGAATTTCACGAGACAAGGCGAGATGATAATGATCTTTTATGAGGAGAACAACAATGTCTTGGCATATAATTATAGTCATGGCATGAAAACTTTTGATTAGTTTTTAAGGATTTGACGTTTTTCTCTATCCAAAGAAGAAGAGCTCACTTAACATTATTGTTTGAAGATCTGAAAAGATAATTAACTAAAGAATCCACTAATAACATTTTTATATTTAGAGAGTGTGTTGGGTGGGAAGATATTTTCAATTTATGTGATAGAGACAGTGGGAGAGAAAGAGAGAAACGGAGATATAAGAATTTAGGTGGGGTTAAACACTGGAAATATTGATGAATTATAAAAAACATATATTGAAAATAATTTAACAGATTTTTATTTAAATAAACTTCGTCAATAGGAAGTATTAAATATAGTTCATAAAACGATCAAAAAAAATTAGAAGAGTTCTAAGTTTCAAAAAAACCTTCTAACAAGAATCCTAAATTTGTCATTTATTCCGAAAATAAATTATTAAATGTAAGATGAATAGAAATGATGTAACTATATATGATCAGTTGGATCCCTCAAAACATCTTTAATGTAAATGAGTTTACTTGTACCAATACTATGTACCATAACCATAAACATAAACATAAACAGTGTTATATGACCTTATCGATTTCATTTTTTTTAATATTTAATAGTATTATTAATTATATATTATATTATTAGTCTTATTTTTTTTTCTCATTTCTTATTAAATATATATATATATATATATAACTTTTTCATCTCATTTTTAATCTCTTATTTCCGTATTATAATATATTAACCACTTATATATCATTTTATATTATTAAATTTTTTTTTAAAAAATATTTACTATTTTAAGACCCACAAAGTTGAAATTTGCATTAGGCTCTCAATTTTCAAGACCTACCCTACATAAACATATCATAATTGTAACATTGTAAATTCATTTTCAACATAAAGATCCTTAATGAAACAAAACAAAGACTATCTCTTTGGTTGTTAAGGATTTTCAAATTTATTAGAGAAAAAATTAAAATGCGGTAAGTTGAAAAAAACATTTTTATTAATTTTACATGAATTAACCTTGTCTAATAATTTTTTCACCACTAAGGGGCTTTTAGCAAATGATTGAAATCCCGACATTAGTAGATTTGTTTTCACTTTAAATCCCCATGATGAATATATTTGTGTTTATACCTATAAGATTCACAGTAATAGGTTAATAGCTAGGGGTGTTCATCAGTTCAGTTTTCGAGTTATTCGAGTTTTCGGTTCGGTTCTTCAAATTTTTTATTTTTTTTAAGTAGATTCAAAAACCAAACCAATGTGAATAAATTTGAATTCGATTTATTCAAACCATTTTGAATTCGAATTTGGATGGATATTTGGTTCACACCAAATATTAAACATCACCTAGTTACCCATAAGATGAAAGAATTTTTTTCAAAAGAGTTAACAAAATAAATAAATTGTTAGAGATATCTTATCTATTTAAAATTATAAAATGTATAAATCACGCAAATTAAGCTTAGTGACTCACCCGTCAAATTCGGAGATTGAACGACGAAAGTAAAACAGTGTTGACGACGATAGTGATATTACTTGTGAAATAGTTAGATATATAAAGAATTTAGATATTTTTATAGTTAGAGATGAGTTGAGTAACTAGAAGGACCACAATTATGGATTATGGATTTACTGAATTATTTGACTAGATATTAGGGATTTAGTAGGAGGCTCATGATAATTTAATATATAATATATAATAAAAATAAATAATAAAAAATGAATTCGTTTTTGGTTTGATTTTCGAGTTGAAACCTAAACTCGAAAACCAAACCGAAAACCGTATTTGAATTTGAATCGATTAAGAATTGAATTCGAAAACCGAAAATGTAATTCGAATTCGGTGAATTCGAATTCGACCAGATATTCGGTTCAGACCAAATATTGAACACCTCTACTAATAACTCTCTATTAAGAAATTTAGTGTCAAATTTATGAGTAATTCGTGTACATGATATATGATATGTTATTTTTTTTAAAAGTATCTTCTCTTTATTAAAATGAATCCATAACTCACACTAAATAAGATATTACAAAATATAAGTACATCAAACATAATAATCACTTGAGATATGAAGATAATCTAAGAAATGATGGAAAACACTGTTTGTATGGAAGTTAAGGAGAGTAGAGCCAAAGCCGCAATAAGAGATATGATTGTCCATGGGGTGTTGAAGTAGTTATGCTTGAGGGTTGCTCTCCATTTGTTCCAAGGACGGTCACAATAGTCATTCAACTCTTTAGAAATTTCAGAATAAGTATAAGGATGTGATGTTATGATATTCCTTGTTAAATTCTTAAACATATTATCTACGGAGTTGGTATCTATCATGCGATTATTGAAGATGCCGCGATGTGTGAGTAAGTCCACGTCATTGGATGAGGCAATTAGATGATCCATGAAGATCACGTAATCACACCAGAATCTACATATAAATTAGATTAATATATGATCAAATATAATTAATTTGACTTGAGTTTATGATAATCAAAGGGATACTATAGCTAGTACTACCTTTGCATGTGGCTTTGCTGATACAGCTCTAAAGCAATGAAGTTTCGAATCTCAATCTCAGAGCCATCATCTAAACCCAAAGTTGGTATGTTCAACTTTCCTTTTGTAAATGTTATGTCAAACATGCTTCTATTTTCTGTTGATGAAGACGCATTCAACCAAACACTGGCTTCCTTGAGTTTTGTGGCCGAGTTCACAAACTCCCTTTCAATTTGTGAAGATGTAGTAGTCCGAGAGTTTTCATGGAATCTGAAGCATATAGCCTTGTGGATAATGTCCAACAAATGACATACTTCTGGGATAATTAATTGTTCAACGTCTTGGAGCGTCAATGAATAATTTTTAAGCCTAGGATAAAAGAAGACTAATATTTGACGTTTGAGCTCATTACCCAAAGAGTGATCATGACCATGACCATGATTAATAGTATTAAACAAGTTTTCGAGGATGAAAAATGGAATCTGGTTCTCAATTAATATCATGTCTTTCCCCAACGCTATCAAGACCATGGAGTTCAACACTGGGTCATCATTATTAACGTATTGACACCTAAACATGAGCTCGATAATGAAGCATCCGTCCAACACAAGCGTTTGAACTAGTTCCTCACTCGAAATATAGTCTGTACTCTTGAGCTCGGCGTAACATTTTCTCACTTTCTCTACATGCGGCACGACGGCTTGGACCAAGCGGTCCACACTACGGTTGCCCGTTCTACGGAGAAGACTTTGAAGGTAACGAATCTTGTGCTCTTCCATAGAAGCTAGACAAGGATTTCCTCGGTGATAAGGGCCGATGGAGATCACCTTTGGCTCGTAGAATTCCTCTTTTCCATGCCGCAATTGATGGGGAACTTTGAAGATGCATCTTTCCGGGTGTATGGGAGTTAAAGATGACACCAGTTGATTGATACGTGTGGTCACCCTTTCATTTACTTTAGTCATATCTATTTTCTGAAAGAGATTGAACTCTTTAATTAATTAACCACTAGAATTATGAACCATCCAAAAAAAATATAAATGAACACTTGTAATGAATTTAGTTACCTCTAATTGTTGTACACGACCATGATCAACTCGATTTTTAATAGCCTGCCAAGCATGTTGTGATCTTTGATCCATGATAATTGAAAATATAGAATTGGAAACTCCTTGTTGAATGAAGTAGAGAGCTTCAAATCTTCTTTTCCTTACTGGACAAGATCACATAGCTAGATCTAGGTTTTTATAATTGGAATTTGTATGCTTATTGGAATTTTGATTCATAATTTAAATGCAAGTCAATGGCAATTAATACAAAAAAGAAAAAGAAAAGTAGGAGCTGACTTGTCAAAGGACATCAAAGGTCATGGAGCCCTCGAATTTGCAAGGAAAGATCAAGAGAATTCATAAATTTGATATTTTTGAGTGAATTTGCTAAGAAAGATCAAGAGAATTCATAAATTTGATATTTTTAGGAGTGGTTGGTAGGTGATATTAAATTGTACAAGATTATAGGGACACTACATATTATCCCAATGTAAATTAATATATCATTTGCTGTAAAATTTAGTGCTGAAGCAAAAAAAATATTATGTTGAGTAAAGGGATGAAATTATCGGATATATAAAGTTATTTTTTATTTTTTTAATAAAGAGTCATTGAATTGAATGAATATTTTAGTTGAAGGCTCTCTTATTGATATCCTTCTATTATTTTTATTATTTTTATGAGTCACATTTTTTAATCATAGATGTAGTCAATTATTATGTCATAGTTTTTTTTGGGCATTTGTTTATGAACCCTCCTCACTCAATGACAATTTTCACTACAACTCAAACTAAAATTTGTGTAAAAATTCTCAGTTTAATTAATAGTTTTTTTAGTTTGCTATACTTTATCACTCATCCTTACGAATATTTGGAGTAATCTTAAAGAACTACAATAATGTTGGATTTTTAATTAAAATTTTAATTTTTGCAATTTTTGTCCTAGTGAACATTTCGATGTTTTAGTTATTTTGATTTTATTGACCATATTTTGTAATTTAATTTCTTAAATATAACTTATTATTTAAATTAATTAATAAAAAATGAAAAAAGACCAAGTTATAATGGTCCCAAATACGGAGAAATGTGGAAGTTTAGTATTTTCATTATGATATGGTCCAGCCACTACAAATGGTTGGTCGTCCGCTTATTTTGACCGAGTCTTTTAATGGGGGAAAGTGATCTTCACTAGTGGACTCGATGTTCGTCGATGCTCTCTTATCTAAGTGATCGAGATCCTCGGCAAGGGCGGATCTATGTACAAGCCTACTTGGGCTGTAGTTCGGGTAGTCTAAAATATCTTGTATGTAAATGACAATAACGATGGGAAAATACCATCATTATTTATAGTTTTTCCGTGACTAAAAGGAGTCAGCGATAGTAATCTAGGTGTATTTTGTTTATTTGCTTGATATTATTATATTCTAGTTCGGGTAAGTTTTATAAAAAGATTTTAGCCCGAATATATTTTAAATTCTAACTCCGCCTTTGATCATCGGGTTCCATATCACCCTCCGAACTTCCTTGCTACTTGTTGTGATGGCAGTAGGGGACTCTAACTATGATCTTTACTAAGTCAGTTATTATTTTAATTTTTGCTAATCCATCTAGTCTTTAATTTGTATTTAAAATTATATATAAAAAAAAAACAAGTCAAAGAACAAGTCTAACATGAGGGAAATTTGACAAAATGACCCCAAAGATAGGGTTATTTGACCTGGTGGTCACTTGATAACTTTATTTACTCTCGTAGTCACTTTTATTTTTTTGGACGAAATTACTCTCTTCGCGTTTCGCGAAGGGAATTTTTTTTATATAAATACTTAAATTTTTTCATTTCGTCATTTTCTTTCTCTCTCTTCCCTCACTTCTCTCTCTTCTCGCGACGGCACGGCGGCGGCAGAACCACGACTAAACTCTAAACCTAAACGAACACATTATACCGATCGACGACGAAAACACGTTCTAATATCAGGTTATTGGATCGATTTATATTTATTTTCATTATATTCATCTTCAAACCTAAACCATGAGGTTTTCTTATTATTCATCTTATTGTTCATCGTGGTTGTTCATCTTGTCGATGATGAAGTTGATGATGCTCTGATTCGGTTCCGTTTCAGGGAAAATTCATTTGATTCTCGCGACTTCACATTTCGTGAAGGGTTTCACGTTTCGCGAAGGGCTTCACGTTTCGCGAAGGACCATCGCGTTACGCGAAGAGGCACGGTCGGCACGCGAAGCGGCACGGTCGTCACGCGAAGGCACATTGTGTTACACGAAGCGACACAGAGTTATACTTAGATTTGTGTAAAACATCAAATTCGATTCCTAATGTCATACTCTTCGAATAATTATTTTTTGCTTAATTTCCTTTTCAAATCGAACATTACAATCTCATTTATGTAGCAAGTGTGTATGATTTGTATAGTGTGAATGTTTTTGCATGTTGTTTAGTAATTTTATAATTTTAACTAGAATTCATTGGGTGGTTATTTATCCTCATTTGGTATGTTGCTTAAACGATTATTTTATATACAAATCTGAAATAAGTTGCGTAAAAATAAAATCTCATTTTCTCGGGACCATAAGACAATATGTGAGTGTGTATGTTTTGGGTAAATGGGCAAGAGTTGACTTGGATGTGAAAATGCAAAAAAGCTAGAGAAAGTGAAGAAGAGGGTATTGGCCAAAGAAGAAAAAAGAAACATTGAAGAAGAACTTGCTTTTATAAAGAATGGTGATAACAACAATTACTCATTCCAATTTTCCAATACACAACAGAAGCAACAAAAGAGCCTAATATAGCAAATGATTGAATAGAATCAAAGTACAACTCTGTGCCGCTTCGCGTGCCGACCGTGCCGCTTCGCGTGCCGACCGTGCCGCGGCGTGCCGACCATGCCGCTTCGCGTAACGTGATGTGCCGCTTCGCGAAATGCGAAGTACTTAGCGAAACGTGAAGTGAATCTTCCCTGAAACGGAACCCATATGATAGGCAAATATCATCATCGACAAATATGAACAATAAGATGAACAAAAATATGAACCAATATGAATAATAAGAACAGATTAAATTGATTTAGGGTTAGAGTTTGATTAAGAACAACATAAATCGTTTGAAATAAAGATAATAGAAATAAGAACAGTATGATGAACATCGATTCATGAACAAATATGAACCAATATGAACAATAAGAACATATTAAATTAATTTAGAGTTATAGTTTGATTAAGAATAACATAAATAGTTTGAAATGAAAATAATAGAAATAAGAACAGTATGATGAACATCTGAATGTTAGGGTGTTAGGTTTTCTTATCTTTGATGTTTCCGCCGTTGCCGTAGCCTTCGCCGCCACCGTCGAACAAGAGTAGAGAGAGAAAGGAAATGAATGAAATGAAAATTTTTGGGTATTTATATAAAACTCTAATTCACTTCGCGTTTCGCGAAGAGAGTAATTTCGTCCAAAAAAATAAAAGTGACCACGAGAGCAAATAAAGTTATCAAGTGACTGCCATGTCAAATAACCCTATTTTTGGGGTCATTTCGTCAAATTCCCCCAACATGATATATTATTTCTTAAAAAATAAATAAATGTCTCATCAAGTTCAAATCAATTAAGGTCTCTTAAAATTAATTGTCCATAAGAAAAAGTCCAAACATAATATATGATGGAGTTGGTTATTCTTTGTTTCAAGAACTAGTACACAATAATTTGGTTTATTGAATAAATAATAAGAGGTAAAGCAAGATTATTTAGAAATGTTACATTATTAAATATGGTGAGTTTAAATAAAAGATGGAAGTGAATACTATATTTAATGAGTCTAAGACAATTTTCAAAATGTATTAACATCTAAAAATATATTGTGTGTATCGGATTTTATAACTTGTATCATTTTATTCAAATAAAATTGTTAGAACAAATTGCGAAAGATGACACAAACAATAAAGATAAAATATAGATATAATGTGGTTCATCAAGATAAAACTTGGTTATTTCAACATAAAAGTGAAAATATTATTGAAAAAATTAAAACGAAGATAATGACATAACAAACTAGGGTTATGACATGAGTTGTGTAACACTCGGTCCTCTAAAACCCTAACAAATATTGTAACATTAAAAATATACATACCCAATTTATAAATTTAAAATAAATATTTTGATTTATTTTCGAATAAATAAAATCAAAATAATTAACCCCAAGACAAAGCCTAATTAAACAATTAATTAGATTAATTATTGTGATAATTAAAAATAATTAATTAAAAATAATGGCCAAATAAAATAAATAAAATTATTTGAGATAAATGTTGTACTCATTTTATCTCAAAATAATTTTAGAAAAAGCAAGAGATTAAAATAAATAATTTAAGATAAAATGTGGTACCTATTTTATCCCAAAAAATATTTATTTAACCCAAAAATATACAAAACAAATAAAATAAATTGACAAAATATTTGTCATATTTATTTTATAGATATTTTAAATATTTTGCGTGTTTTAAAATTTTAAAATTAAAGCCAAAATGGTAAAAGAAAAATTAATTTCAAATAAACCTTAAGGTTTTAAAATAAAATTAAATTTGTAATCGGATGTAGCCGAAATCCAGAAGGATTACTACAACCGAAACTACGGCCTTTGGATGGACAGTTGGTTGTAGGATCGCGTCAAGTCTCTCCTACAGCGAAAGAAGCGCATGTCTGCGCCGTACAGGATCAGTTAATGCCCCGTTAGCTAAAACGCAAGGGAGCGCTTGATCGTGGACGAAACGCAACAAAGCGCTAACGGAATGCTCCGCGTTCGCCAAAAGCGCACACAATGACATTGTTTCGCCTGGATCATCGTCTTCACCACGATCGCTGAGAGGATAAACATCGATCATTACTGAATGATTTGACTCCATTCGAAAAGTGAAATGATCACCCTACTATGGTGATCATTTCCCCTATATATATGATCATAATTACGACCTATATCAACAAGTTGGATCAAGAACAACCAAAACACTATCATGAGTGTTTGACTAGGGTGAAACCAATCCCCAAGACAATGGTATTTGCGCTTTGATGAGTTCATAGTTCGTAACAATTTCTTGAGGAGCAATTTCGATAGTTGTATCTATGTCAAGTGGGTTGATGGTTGCGGGGTCTTTCTATTGTTATATGTGGATGATATGTTGATCGCATCAAGAAACAAGGAAGAGTTTACAAGGTCAAGAGTTTGTTAGGAGAGTGAGTTCGAAACGAAGGATATGGGACCGACAAAGAAAATTTTGGGGATGGTGATTGAGCGAGATTGAGAGAAAGGATCTTTGTTCTTGTCTCAAAGCGACTACCTCTAAAAAGTGGTCTCCAAGTTCGAAATGTCTAACGCCAAGGCAGTTCAAACGTCGTTAGCTACTCATTTCAAACTCTCCTCAAAGATATCACCAAGTACCGAGGAGGAAAATATGAGAATGAAAAACACCACATATGCGAGTGCCGTCAGGAGCCTAATTTATGCCATGGTATGTACGCGACCCGATCTTGCTTACGCGGTTAGTCTTATTAGTCGCTTTATGGTAAACTCGGGGAAAGAACATTGGGAAGCGATGAAGTAGGTTCTCCATTACATTAAGGGATCCTTAGATGTCGGTCTTTGTTTTAAACGGGCGGGTGTAGGTGATGATAAGTTGAGAATATATGTTGATGCTGATTTTGTAGGTGATTCGGACAAGAGAATGTCCCTAATGGGATATGTGTTTACCCTATTTGGATGCTCAGTAAGTTGGAAGGCACAATTACAATCCATAGTTGCTCTTTCAACAACGGATGTCGAGTATACCAATGTGACAGATGGAGTCAAGGAGGCACTTTGGTTGAAAGGTCTCGTGGGTGAATTTGGGGTGAAACATGATAAGGTCGAGCTGTTTTGCGATAACCAAAGCACCATACACTTTTCCAAGAACTCGGTGTTACACATCGACATTCGACTTCACTACATTCGAGATGGGTAGTTGTGGAGAAGATTCACACGGATGAATATCCCGCAGATATGACCACGAAGGTGGTGACGACGGGAATCAAGTTTCGAAAATGTTGCGACTTGATTCACGTCACAAAGTTTGGAACATAATCGGAGAAGTAGGAGGATCGATTATAAGATGTTCTTAATGATGAGGTTCATTCGTTTAACAATGGACATAGAGGCAAGGTGGAGATTTGTAGAATTGGGCCTAGAGTTTTGAAGTCCAATTTAGTGTGCCTCAATGTTAGGTACAAAAGAACGAAAAGAATCCATATATATTATATTATATGAAGAGAGAATGCTATATTCTAAAAGGGAAAGAATATATATATATTATAATATAATACAATATAATATATAGAGAGAATGATTCTTTCCTAATGAATTCTAAAAGCCTATATATATTTACACTGTAAACGAGTTGTAGAGCGTGATGAGACTAAACCTAAAACATACAGTTAGAATTTGTAATTATAACTCTATTGAATCGATTCTCCGAAAGTAGGACATATGACATTATTGGTCTGAACCTGAGTAAAACTCTTGTGTCGTTATTCTGTTTATTCATTGTTTTTTATGTTATTGTTCTACATCCATTACGATTGCTATATTTCTGATTTTCAATCTTCGGGTGATAGTTTTCACAACAAACTGGTATTATAGCGAGGTTGGTCTAAGGCGATCGCGGTTCAATTTCTTTGACTTGAGATGGGGTCGACTTTTAAGGTGGATATTGAGAAGTTCGATGGATGGAGGATGTTAAGTTATAAAAGATGAAGATGAGGGCACACGTAGACAACATGGGAGTCGCTAAAGCACTCGAGGGGGAATCAGAATTATCAGCCTCGATGGACGCGGAGAAAATGATGAAGGTGTTGGAAAGGGCCTATAACACCTTGATTCTTAGCCTTAGTGACAAAGTACTGCGAGAGGTTGATTATGATCCTATATGTAGGGGAAATAATCACCATAGTAGGGTGATCATTTCACTTTTCGAATGAAGTCAAATCGTTCTTCACAAGAATGAAAAGTAGAAGTATAGTTCTGCTACCACTGCCATATCACCAACCAAGGTGCTGCCTTAAAGGACATAAAGACTCTTCTCTCGCACACCCCTCGTTACTACTAACGACCCCTTTGTGACCCTCATCACGTTCTTCTCGCCCATCCATACAAAACCAAGTTGGTCTAGTGAGCCAAGAGAAATTAAATTCCTCCAAAGATCGGGACGTGTCGTACTTCTGTCAATACCCTCTCGATTCAAGCATGCGTCTTCAAATGCATTGTTTTGATCCCCATCACCCTACAAGACTTGTTGTTACCTAACAAAATTTCACCCACTGAAGTCTTCTCATAGGTCTCGAACCAACTCTCGTTAGGTGTCATATGGAACGAACACCCGGAATCCATAATCCAACGGTTGTCGGACTAATTAGTGGAGACAACGAGAACGTCCGCACTTTCGTACCCATTCTCGACCTCTTAAACACTTGCTGCTTATCCGCTCTTCTTCCCGTCGTTACTCAAATCTGGACAATCTCACTTAAATTGCCCTTCCTTGTCACAATTATAGCACTTAGTAGATTTCTTCCCGAGAGACTTCGAACGCCTCTTCTTCTTACTTTTATTGTCTCTTTTCTTGGTTCTCCATTGAACCAACTGTCCATCTCCATTCACATTGCTCTCTTCATTCTTGTTATTTTGGTCCTTCGATCTCAACACACTCATTACATCATCGAGGATAAGCTCCTCCCTCCCATGCTCGAGTATATCTACGAACGTTTCATACAACTTTGGTAAACAATTCAAAAGCATCAACGCATTATCCTCATCCTTGTACTTCTCCCCGATGTTTTCTAAATCAAGGAGAATCTTGACATAATCGTCGAGATGCGTATTCAATTCCTTCCCCTAAGTCATTCTAAACTTGAAGAATCTCTGCTTGATGTAGATCCGAGACGATAGTGTCTTAGTCATATGTAAAGATTCCAACTGAAGTCACACCTCTATTGTCGTCGTGGCACCAACAACCTCTCGCAGTACCTTTTCACTGAGACTAAAAATCAAGGTGTTATAGGACCTTTCCAATACCTCCATATTTTTCTCCGCGTCCATTGAGGCTGATAATTTCGATTCCCCCTCGAGTGCTTTAGCGACTCCCATGTTGCCTAGGTGTGCCCTCATCTTCATCTTCCATAACCCAAAATCCTTCGTCCATCGAACTTCTCGATATCCACCCTAGAAGTTGACCCCATCTCAAGTCAAAGAAATCGAACCGCGGCCGCCTTAGACCAACCTCGCTCTGATACCAGTTTGTTGTGAAAACTATCACCCGAAGATTGAAAAGCGGAAATATAGCAATCGTAATGGATGTAGAAAAATAACGTAAAAACAAAGAATAAACAGAATTACGACACAAGAGTTTTACCTAGGTTCAGACCAACAATATCCTACATCCTGCTTTCGGAGAATCGATTCAATAGAGTTATAATTACAAATTCTAACTCTCTGTATGTTCTAGGCTTTAGTCTCACCACACTCTACAACTCGTTTACAATGTAAATATATATAGACTTTTAGAATTAATAATTAGAAAAAAATCATTCTCTCTATATATTATATTATATATTCTTTCCCTTTTAGAATATATCATTCTCCCTTCATATAATATAATATATATAGATTATTTTCTTCTTTTGTACCTAACATTGAAGCACACTAAATTAGGCCTCAAAACTCTAGTCCCAATTCCACATATATCAACAAGTTGGATCAAGAACAACCAAAACACTATCATGAGTGTTTGACTATTACAAGCCACTTGGATTCCTCAACCGACTTTAGGAGGGTATAAATAGCCTCTCTCAAAAAATCTGAAGCTAAGAGAAGTAATCTCAAGCTTCAAATCAATATTTACAGAAAATCCGTCATTAAAGCTCAAACTTTTAGATTTTCGAAATCTTTGCATAAGTCCTTAAATCTTGGATTCATGCATCCATAAAGTTTTCTTAAGGTCTAAAGAGTGTTCTCCAACAATTAGTAAGCTTTCAATGATACTTTAATTCAGTCTTCTAGTTTGTAATTTAAATTTTTATATTTTAGTTTTCATAAGCTTATATGCTTCCTTGTTCTTGAATTTGATGAATGGAAATCGATCCTAAGATCATTTATGAGCTTTATGTGAATGACAGAACCGATCAATCAACCTGAAACGAAAAAACTCAAATTTATATTTGTAAAAATAAAAAAATGGGTTTTCGGTTCTTGGGCTAATCCTCGTGAACAGTAGCTTAAAAAGCTTCCCAACATGTTTCTAATGATGTTGGGCAACTATTTGGATCATATTTGATCAATCTTGGTCATTTTGATCCAAATTATAATTTTCAAAATAAATAAAAATTTTGAGCTCTTGAATTGGTCCAAATGAACAGACATTGTTCATATTTTGGTATTAATCAAGTACATATGAAGTATAAGGAAGCTATTGACAAACTCTTTACACTTCAAAACAGTTTTAAAATAAAAAATCCGATTTTTTGCCATAAACTGTTTTGAATAAATTGATCATCACCTAGGTCGAATAATACCTTGGGATGATGATTTTAATATTCCTATGAGCTTTGTGAAGTTACATAAGCTCTTGGATCAAAGGATCCAAGCTTCATTCAAAATTTCAAAACCTGCAATTTTGATTTTAATGAGGACCAACGGGTCTGACCGAGGATCTTCGGTCAGGACCAAGAGGTCCGACCGATAGATCATAGCCAGGACCGATAGAATTCAGACCTAGGACCGAGATGTTCGACCTATGTTCTTCAGCTAGAATCGAGAGGTCCGACCGATGATTTTATATCCGACCGAGAACTTAGACCTAGGACCGATGATTCTCACTCCTAACTAAGAACTCCCGAACTTAGGACCGATGACTTCCACCCACGCCTGAGGAGTTTGACCGAGAATTTTGGTACCCGATCGAGAATTCTAGCCAAGGGCCGAGAGGCCTTAACACCCTGACCGAGGGACTTCCGCACCCGACCGAGAATCTTGAACTTGGATCGAGGGGTTCTCGACTAGGACCGAGGATTTTTTAGACCCGAATGATTAAACGAACCTAAGACATAGGACACTGGTCCTAAGGCATGTTTAGTTCCAATTTTAAAATTTTAAAATTATTTTTGTAATTTTGGAACCCCAAATCATTTTCTAAAAATCCTAGAGAATTAGAAAATAATTTCAAAATATTTTTGGGATATTTTCACAAAAAAAATATTTTGATAAAGGCATGTTTGAGATTTATGTTTAAACCTAATGCTTTTGAATACTGATATTCTTCAGATATTTTCCTTATTGGTCATCATCAGCAACATGTACCAACATTTAAATAATTATTGTTACAATTCTTTAAATAAGCACAAGCTTACGCATGTCTAGGATTGGAAGAATAATCGGTTAGAATAAAACGATATACAACAGATTTTCAAAAGCCAAATTCATAAGTTGAGACTGTTTTTAAAACGGGTACAGAGGATGTAACGCAAAAGCCCTTTCCTGAGTATCACTAAACTACGAACTTAAGGAAACTCTGGTTAAAATATGTTTGTACACATATGTCAGTTTATTAATTTTCAAAATTCAATGGGCGACTCTATTTTCAAATGAATAATCTTTTAAATTAATTGTTTTTAATTAATTTAAACAACGAATTTCTAAAAAATAAAATTGTAATTTGATTACTACAAATTCAAAGATTATTTAATTTGAACCCAAATTAATTATTTTTATAATAAACTTCAAAATTTGTACCAGGATAGCTAACGTAGTTCTCGTTCTAAAGAAAGAAGAAAAAATATGTGTGTGCGTAGATTATAAGGATCTAAATAAGGTCAGCCCTAAGGATCACTTCCCGCTACTATACATCGACATATTGGTCGATCATGCTGTCGGCCATGAATTGTTATCATTCATGGACAAATTTTTAGGATACAATCAAATCCTGATGGCCCTGCAAGACAAAGAAAAACCACGTTCATAACAAAAGTAGGCACCTTATGTTATCGTGTCATGTCTTTCGGTCTTAAGAATGCGAGAGCAACCTATCAAAAGGCAGCCACTATGATCATTCACGACATGATCCACAAGGAAGTGAAAATATATGTCGACGACAAGATCGACAAATCAAATAATTGAGAAGGACGTGTCCAAAACCTCAAGAAATTCTTACAACGAAACATGAAATATTAGTTACGACTCAACCCAAAGAAATGTACCTTTGGAGTCACAGTTGGTAAAATTCTAGGCTTCTTAATCACACAAAGGGAAATCGAAGTTGATCCCTCTATGATAGAAGCAATCACGGTTATATCGGTCCCTCGAAACGAAAGAGGTCTGAATATTTCTTGGGAAAATCCAATATATTATCTGATTAATCAGCAAGCTTACTATGATATGCGATCCACTGTTAAAGCTGCTGAAGAAAGACCAAAAGTTCATATGGGATGAAAACTGTCAATAAGTATTTGATAGAATAAAGGATTTTATTTAAAATCCCCTCCCATACTCATGTTGCCTAGAGCCGACATTCCTCTCATCTTATATCTTATTGTAACAGACACAGTCATGGGAAGTCTGTTGGCTCAAAAAAATGAGGATAAACTCGAAAGGGTTGTGTATTACATCAGTAAAAGGATGACTGGGTGTGAAATTAATTACATTCTAGTTGTGAAAATCTATCGGGCATTAGCAAGGGTCACCAAAAGGTTATGACACTACATGCAAGCCACCCTATCAAGTTAGTATCAAGACTAGACCCGATCTACTTCTTGTTCCAATGAACTCTTATGTCACCCAAGCTAGTTAAACGAATGATGATGTTATTCGAATATGAAATAGACTATACAGTACATAAGTTTATTAAAGAAATCATTGTTGCAAACCTCCTCGCTGACCAACCCATCATTGTTGAGTCAAAAGATGAACTCGAATTCCCTGACAAGGGAATTATGAGTATTACATTAGACACATGGAAATTGATATTTGATGGAGCTTCCAGAAAGTAGGGTTACATAATTGAGATTTTGTTAGTTGACCCGAAAGTGACGTACAACCCAATATCTATAAAACTCGAATATCTCGTCACTAATAATGAGGCCGAATACGAGGCATGCCTCTCGGATCTCAAATTGGCATAAAGGGGGCAACCAAGCTAAAAGTCATTGGTTACTCTAACTTGGTTATATCATAATCCAATGACACGTGGCAAGTTAAAGGGGAAAGCTTAAAACCCTACCACACCCACCTGACCAAATTTATGAACAAATTTGATCAAGTATCATTTGTTCACGCTTCAAGAAGCCAAAACCGCTTCGCGAATGCCCTGGCTACTTTGGCAGCTATGAATCAAATTCCCAGCGGAATTAAAGTCAAACCATTAAAAATTCGACAAAAATACTGACCTACTTTTAAAAGGGGATTAGTGAATTCTTGTGAGAATGAATATAAACCCTAATACGATACTCTCTAGAAGTATATTGAATACATAGAATATCCTTCCCACTTCCGAGCTAAGGAATGACGGGCGTTGTTCCAGTATTCCACCAACTATGATTGGATTTCCAACATGTTTTCTCGACGATCTTTCGAAGGACAAAACATGCTCTTCATAGATAATCCTGAATCCAACAGGAGCATGGAAGAAGCACATGTAGGGACATGTAGCCCACACATGAATGAGATTGCTTTGGCTAAGAAAATAATTCGTTTAGGATATTACTGAAAAAACATCAAACAAGAATGTGTGAGATATGTAAGGAGTTGTCATCAAAGTCAAATTTATGCTAACCTAAAGCATATACCAGCATCTCTCCTTTACAACATGACATCCCCTTGACCCTTTTCTACATGGGGCATTGTTGTAATTGAGAAAATCTATCCCCACGCGTCAAATGGGAACAAGTTTATACTCGTAAGCATAAAATACTTCACTAAATGGATTGAAGACGCCTCCTACAAAGTCTTGAAATCATTTCAAGTGGAAAAGTTCATTTGAAGTTGCATCATCGCTAGATATGGAGTTCATCACTCCCTGATTTCAAACAATGGTCGACACTTCTAAGGAAAAGTGTTGTAATTGCTCGAGGAGTTCAAAATCAAGCATCATAAATCATCGTCATATTAATC
The DNA here is from genome assembly GCF_907164915.1 of Impatiens glandulifera. NCBI lineage: Eukaryota > Viridiplantae > Streptophyta > Magnoliopsida > Ericales > Balsaminaceae > Impatiens > Impatiens glandulifera. The sequence continues at coordinate 5,571,844 of NC_061868.1, read as the reverse complement.
TCAAACCAATGGTGCGGTTGAAGCGGCAAACAAAAACATGATTATGATCATCAAGAAGATGACCAACACATACAAGGATTGACATAAGAAGCTGCTATATGCCTTATAGGGATATCGTATAACCGCTTGAACTTTAACGAGTGGAACTCCATATTCTCTAGTTTACGGTATGGACGTCGTAAAACTTATCAAAATCGAGATTCCAACTTTAAGAATACACTTAGAGAACCACGTTATCGAAGAAGACTAACTCAAATCTCGTTATGATCAACTAACGTTAATGGAGAATAAGAGGTTAATGATTTATGTAAAACTCAAGCCAAACACATATCAGAAAAACAAAAACTTTAGTGAGAGAAAATCTCTAAAGATTTCCGGCGATAATTTTCTAGCGACGGGATCTTGAATTTCTTCCCCAAATACATTCACATTCTCATATTCAATCAAAAATAGTGTCGGATTCAAGATCGTTGGCACATTCAGCACAATCGGCACAATCAACACGATTAACACAATTGGTAGTTAGTTACGGCAAATGTGGTAAGAGTAAAGCTCATCGGCACGTCTAGCACGTTCGGCACATCGAGGAAAAATCATCTAGGGTTTGAATAAGGTCGTTTCAAGATTGTTGTTCTGACTTTAATCCCCTATTCTAAAATCTTATTGAATTATGGGTAAAAAGAAAAACAAAAAGGCCAAAGAAGTGCATGATTTTGTTCTTAAATGAGTCAAAAAAACTATAGAGAAGAAAATGAACAAAATAGTTGAAGAAGTTATTAACGAAAAAGTGCCAGAAATTAGCAAACACTCATTTGCTGCCCAAAAGCCTTTGGAAAATAATGTAGGGATCAAGGAGAAGAAATAAGGAGTTTGGATGATAGGGTATAATCAAATGGCCATTTTATTTGGACTAAAAAATCAAATCATCGAACTCCTAATGCATGCTAAGAAATGAGAGATTGTACTTGATAAATATGAAGTGATAGTAAAATGGTCTGTTGCAACAATGAGGTGTTAATGAATGCTCTTAAATTGATTACATATACTATCAGAAATAATTATACATAGAAAATCAATAAAGTCTGGAAAAACAACATTGAGAAAAAGATTGAAGATCATGCATACAAAGGAAAAATCTATCTGGGCAATGTACAGATAAAAATGGAGGTAGTGAATTCTCCTTTAGAATTTAAATTGGCTGCTGTAGAAGAAAATTGTGTTAGAGAATAGAAAAATGTAATGGTGGGAAATTACATAGGAAAGAATAAAGTTTTCTTCGTATTCACCAAAGAGGTACTTATGAAGCAATGGGAGGAAAAGGGACTAGAGAATTTTTTTGCAAATGTATATAATCTCTACTTTATGAAATTTAAGAAGGGATCAAATCTGGATGAAATTCTGAAAAATTGGCATACATATATTGGATCCAACTGTATAAAGTACGAAGATAGTATGAAGATTTGAACTTATTAAGCAAGCCTAAGGAAATAGCTCAGATATGGTTCAAACTTGGAACATCCCTGCACACATGTATAATGTAGAAGTTCTTAGTCATTTTGCAGGTTTATTGGGTACACCATTATACATGGACTCAATTACTAAAGAAGGAGAGAACCTATAATTTGCTAGAATTAGAATTGAAGTGCATCCTAGAATCACACTGCCGAATAGTATGACAATAGTAGAAAAAAATGAAAACCTATTATCATGGAAATCATTTATGAGTGGAGGTCATACAAATGCCCTTTTTGCAACACCTTCCAACATGCAAGCCAAATTGTGATTTGAAAAAGGAAGAAGATTAGAAAATTTATAAAGGCAAAAAGTAAAAATGTAGGAAAATGAAACAGAGATGCATATTATCAAAGAGAAAAATATGGTTAAAGATCAGAAAACAAAAGATAAAGAAAATTTTGTACAAGAAAAAAGTAGTACGAAGTAGGTAAAACCTCAACAATCATGTTGAAGAGATAGTTAATGAGTCTCTATCAAATCAAGTTGAAGTGGTTGTTGATGAAAATATAGAGGAATATACTCAGGCTAATCAAGAGGAAGAAGAAAATTTCAATGTTATTTATATATTGTAATATAGACTTTATATGTGTCGATTTCTTTCCTAATTAATTAAACTCTTTTTTTTCACTATTAAGGTTTATTATATATATATATTATTATGTTATTAATGTTGATTTTGTAATATTATTTTAAATAAATTAAAAATTATTAAATTTATTTATTTAAATTTATTATTAAAATAAAAAAATAAAAAAATGTGTTAATTTCTTTCCTAAATGTCTAAACTTTATTTTTCACTCCTCGAAAAATCAACCAGCAATTAGCAAACCAACCACCAGTTTCAATCGACCTCTAATGTCATGACATCACGATCCTTCGTTATCGACCTATTATCTCTCGACAAACCACATCTCAATCACACTTTATCATATTTATTATCCCTAAAAAAACAAACTATCAATCTCAATTGACATTTAGCATTGTGACCTCACACTTTGGTCAATCAAATATTTGATTCATATTTTTTTAACTACATCTCAATCACACTTGATTAAAGGGTTTTACTTATTTTTGTTAAGTTGCAAGTTCGAAACATACCTATTGCATTTTTTATTTTATTTTTAACTGTTTTAAGTTTATGGACAGATCAACCCACAATCTGACTCAAATATTCATTTACTCTTCATATATATATATATATAGAGAGAGAGAAATGATTAGGTGAGAGAATGAGTTGGCATAATCTTATTCGCTGAAAAAATCAAATAATTTCTCTTTTTTCTCTCTTTCCTCCCACTTTTACATTTACCAACCAATGAAGGTGATGTCAAGTCATTCCCTCACCAATTTCCTCTCTCTATCACTCCTTTTATATAGGGGTGTTTAATATTTGGTCTGAACCGAATATCCGACCGAATTCGAATTCACCGAATTCGAATAAACCGAATTCGAATTTCATTTTCGGTTTCAAATCGAATTTCAAACCAATTCGAATTCAAATACGGTTTTCGAATTGGTTTTCGAGTTTGAGTTTCAACTCGAAAACCAAACCGAAAACCGAATTCATTTTTTATTATTTATTCTTCCAAACTTAACTTAAGAATAACTTCAAAATAATCAAACTATAATATTTTGAATTAAGATTTATAATAAAAGAAAAAAATGAAATAAAAATACTAGTAGTCTAGTGGTAGAATAGTACCTTACCATGGTATAGACCCCGAGTTCAATTCTTGGTTGGTACATTTTATTTTGAGTTTAAAATAAAAGAAAATTGAATTCGGTTTGATTCGAAGTTCAAACCGAATATAAAATTCGAATTCGGTTCGGTTTAATTAGAATTTATTCGAATTCGGTTCGGTTTTCGAATTGACAAAAAACAATAAAAAATTCGAAGAAACCAAATTGTGGAACTCGAATAACCCGAAACCGAACCGATGAACACCCCTACTTTTATATATATATATATATATATATATATATAACCCTTTAAAAATTTTGATATATAATAAATAAGTACAAACTTTAATAATTTAAAATAAATAAAATATTATTTTCAATAATTGTATATTTGAAAATATTAAAAGAAAATTTTATTTATAAAATATATATAACAATAATAATATTAATCATGGTCTATTTAATATTTTATTAATTAACTAATTTTATTTGACAGAGAAAAATAAAAAAAAATTATTTTCTAAAATTTAAATTTGTTTATGAATCTTAATTTACTTTTCTTTTAACACAAAATCTTAATTTGCTTTTCATTTAACACAAAATAAACTTTTCAATTAAATTAATTCAATAAAGTTAATATTTGCATAACTCTCTAATGAATAATATTTAATCCTCACTAAAATAATATATAATTATAGATTAAGAAAAAAAGTTTTAACTTTTCAAATAAGGAGATATTTTAATATTTTACAAATTAAATAATATTTTATTATGATCTCATTTATATAACAAATAATATTGACTTATCAGTATACTATTTTTTTTTATCTAGAATTTATAATTGTTTCAAGTTTGTCATCTTTTAACAAATTATAACATAGTATTATCAATTTATATTTATAATTTTATAAATAAATATTTTAATTAATATCACTAGCCAAATTACTTAACAAATTAATTATACTCATTCTTCACTTATTATTATTTTTTTCATTTTATTTCATGTTCAGAAACGAAGCCATGAAAATTGTTAGGTGGGTCTAGGCCCAATAATTTTATTATAATTAACCTGACGAAACCCTAATTATCAAGACACGCCTCATACGCCTCCTTTTATAATTTTCTGGTCGGCGTAAATTATTTAAGTATTTGGTGCTCTCCATTCTGGTGAATACGATCTAGATATTTTTCATCATCAAATTCACCTTTAAGTGTGTATGTGTGTGAAGTTTGTCGACAATATCTTTCATTGTGTCCCGATTGTAAGTTCTTTTTCTATTCTTTTATCCTTCCTATTACCGATTATATTTGATGAATCTCCTTTTTACAATTGACTTTGAATGTTGATTAGTTCAACACCAATTTGATGTCGCTAATAAATTGAGGATCATAATATTGTTTCGACAAGGTATTTTCATTTTGTCTTCAATTGATATTTTGCAAACTTTAATTAACTTTACTTTCTTTCAGACAATGGTTTATTTTCTGAAAGATGTTGTTAATTCAATATCACACTGCCTTGATATTAACTTCAACAAAGATGCTCTCAATATGAATCGAATGAAAACTCTTTCAGATTTTCAAAAGCTCCAATGCATATTTAGGTAATTCTTTAATCATTATTTTTTAAAAAATTTTGTTATCTAAATGATTGTTTTATTTTTATGATGTCTATCCACTAATTTGATCTGAAATTTTACTGTTTTTCAAGTTGTTTTTACCTATTTTCAAATTCTAAAACATTCACCTAGGTTGCTAACAACTTGATAATTTGAAGAAGAAAAAATGCATACAATGTTCCACATCTAGAGAGGTCCCAAAAAATTGCTTATGTTTAAGTTATATATGATTTATTATTATTTTATTTTTAAAAAAGGTTCATGTATATTAAAATGTATGAATTATTCTTATCTTTCAATATATATATTACTAGTTAGGAATTAATCAAACTTATTTCTAATAATAGTTTCTATATAATATTGAGATTTTAGTTTCATTTAATGTGGCTTAGTTACTCATCACATGGAAGCCACCTAAACTAAATTAAAGTTACAAATTTGCTAAATAATCCTTAATAATTATTTAACAAAATCCATTACTCTCAACTTCAAGTCTTACAAATTTACAATTTTCCCATTAAGTGGAATCAAACTCTTCATACATATTTTAAAAAATTAATTATTGTAATATATGTATATTTCCTTATTTTGTTTCCATTTAAAATGATGTACGCTGACTATTTATTTTATGTTATATTTGTTTAGAACGGGTGAAAACCATATATATTGGACAAGATGCAAAGGAAAACTAGCTTTGCAAATACAGGAACCGTTCAAGGCATGTAAAAAAGGTAAGTTTAACCAAAGTAAGCTAGTTATGATTATAGGGTAACATGATCTGATTAAGTTTGTACTAAATATTCATTTCGTGCTTTATTTATTGAAAAGGAAAAGATGAAAAATCATTGATGGCATTGTTCAAATCATTTTTCCAGTTTCTGTGATTCATCCCGGTGAGATCTCATTGTTTATACTGCTCACACTTATTTAGCCTCTTGGGACATTAAAATTATGCTCAGGGATGCAGTTTTAACTCTAATTTTGATTTTTCAGTTTATTTTTCTTCGTGAGGAAAATACAGTTGGAGGAAGCAGCACTTGTCAGAATCTGTCATAGTTATGGTTGAAAGAAGTTAAAATAAAATAAAAAATAGAAAGCAAAATTCAGCCCTGTTTTTTTTTCTCAAATTTTATTAAGGTTTATATAATGTAATAGTTTTAAGTGTTTAATGCGCTTATGTATAGTAATTTAGTATTTATGTATTTTGATGTACTTTATAAATAAAGTCATTTATAAATAAAGTCATTATAACATGTAATTACTTTGACCATAATTCCATTATATCAATAGAATGGACGTCTCTCCGAGGATGTATTTGTTAGCCGAATATCGTTATATTTTGTGTTCATTATATTTTACCCGTCTATCTCTATATATTTTTTTATTGTGTGTTTAGATTAGATTTTCACATAACAATAATTACACTGATGAATGAGGTGAACGGAAAATGCTCGTTATTGTTTAATTAGACTGTGGTCGTGGTCTTTAAACATGCAATGTGAGCTTCTAACTGCCCCGACTTGGTGATGATAAGTGTTGTGCAGCTCGTTTAGGAAATTGTCTACCAGACTCGATACCTTGTGCTTGTGGCCACGGAGTTCATTGTGCATTGTTAAAATTTTAAATTAAAATTGTATGAAAAATGTATTATTATTGAAATTCTTTGGAGTTTCAATTTTAATTGCATTTAATACAATTAACTAACACCTATTAAAACTAATTAACAATTTTAAACTAATTAATTAATAGTTTATTAAACTGTTTTTTATTATTTTTACATCCTCACTTTAAAGAGAAACGTAGTAAACAAGACAAAGTTTCACATTAAGAAAATAAGTCGATGAAACATAATGCTACAACAATACAACCATATTGTTTTTTTTAGATATCTTATCTTGAAATAATATATATATATATATATATATATATATATATATATATATATATATATATATATAAAGTTTCACATTAAGAAAATAAGTCGATGAAACATAATGCTACAACAATACAACCATGTTGTTTTTTAGATATCTTGTCTTGAAATAATATATATATATATATATATATATATATATATATATATATTCGAGGAATGTGCTTAATACATTTATCTTAAAATAGTTCCACGGTTTCCCCTTGTGCTGGAGATTATCACAGATAGTTGTCTCCCAAGGTACAATTGTAAGGGTACCCCCGATCTATGTCCCATTCCATAGCTTAACAAGTTTTAAGAGACATGTGGCAATATAGAGAGACTACCGTGAGGAAGCTCGATGTGCGATGCATTTCAACCTTGGTTTGCGTTTCAAGCATCTCTTAAAATGAAACATTTAGTTTTTAAAATATTTTGAAAATACATGGAGCGGTAAGAAATTAATTATGTAAAAATAATTAATCCTTTATTTAAATTTTAAATAATCTAAGAGGTTAAATAACAACTTAACCTGAACCCGATTTAAATTAATTAAACATAATCAATTTCAAGATTATTTATTTGAAAATCAGAGTCGCCAAGAAATTTTATGAAAATTAATAAAATGATACGTGTGTAAACATATTTATACTAGAGTTTCTGAAAAAAGGTGATTCGTTGTTTGTTTAAGCTCGGGAAAGAGATTTCGTGTTATGTCATTCGCGACCGCCTAAGGACGATTTTAAAAGTTCTTCTAAAATAAACAAAGTATGGCTTTTATAAATCTAATTATAATATTCTTTATCTTTAATTAGTAGTCCAGGGTCCTAAATGAGAATAAGCTTTAAATAATTGTACAAAATTATTTATCGGTGTGTATCTGTTGCGTCAACTTTTAAATTTAACAAAACCTGAAAATATCAGAGGAAAATGTTAGAATTTAAACATATATTTCAAATGAGTCCTTTTCCAAAACATTGGTTTAAGAAATATCCCGAAAATATAAAGAATCTTATTTTCTACCTTTCGGGATTATTTGAAATTGGGTTCGGGTTCCAATATTACAAAAATAACTTTCGATTTTGAAAAGTGGAACCAAATAGGCCTTAGGACTAGAGTCTTAGGGTTTGAGTTCGGTTTGGCTGATCTAGGCTCGGTCGGGCTTGGTCATGACCTATGTGGTTCGGACCATGGCTTGGTCGCATGGGTCAAGGGACCAGAGAGCTTAGTCTTGGGCTTGGGAGGCTCGATCTCGAGCTCGGGTAACTTGGCCGAAGATCGGGGAGGCTCGTTCCCTGGTCAAGTCTACTAGTGTAGGTACCCGGTCCTAGGGTTAAGGTTAGGGTCAAGTCTACAAGTCTACTAGAGTCCTAAGACTTGGGTCCAATTTTATCCGTCGGGGTCTGGAGACCCTCGGTCTAGGCTTAAGAGCTCTCAGTTTGAGTACTAAAGTCTCTTGGTCTAGGTGTTAAGGACTCTCGATCCTTAGCTGATTTAACTAGTCTAAGTGTAAAACCTATTGGTCTTGAACTAGACTAGGGCTAGGTTTCTCGGTCGAGATTTATAAACCTCTCGGTCTAAGAGCTAGCTCTATGCTAAATTCCTCGGTCATGGGCTCGAGAGCTCTCGGTCCCAAGCTTGGGATGCTTGGTCCCAAGGTTAAACCTCTCGGTCCTAGGTTTGAGAGCAAACTTTATTCTAAATTCCTCGGTTAGGGGCTCGGGAGCTCTCGGTCCCAAGTTTGGGATGCTCGGTCCTAAGGTCAGACCTCTTAGTCTTAGTTTTGGGAGTCTTGGTCCCAAGTTTAGATTTTTTGGTCCTAGGTTAAAATCCTCGGTTGGATTTCTTAGTCCCAGTTCAAGAACACCAGTCTTAGGTCTCGATCCTAACTCAAGAACACCGGTTCTAAGTCTCGGTCCTAGCCTATTTTTCTCAGTCCTTGGTCTTGGTCCAGACCGAGGATCCTCAGTCCTAGGCTAACAAGCCTCGGTCCTCAAGAACACATGGATCCAATTTTTTAAATTCATTTATTTAGCTATGATTCTTTGAACCAAGAGTTTTGGTAGTTTCATAAAGCTCTTAGGAACATGTTGATCATTATCTCAATGTATGAATCAACCTAGATAATGATTAATTTGTTCAAAACAGTTTATGAACCAAAATAAGAACACTGACTGTTCGTTTTGACCAAATTAAAAACTCTAAATTTTCTTTTATTTTTGAAAAATTAATTTTGATCAAATATGATCGGGATGGATCAAACATGATCCAAATAGTTGTCCAACTTATTTACAATCATGTTGGGAAGCTTTATAAGTTGTGATTCGATTGAATTAACCCAAGAATATCAAACCCGTTTTTATTTATTTTTAAAATTCAAATTTTGGTTTTTGTTATTTAGATCGATTGATCGGTTTTATCCTATCCAGATAGTTTATAAATCATCTAAGGATGAATTCTCAACCATAAAACACCATAAACAACAAGCATACAAGCTTATATAATTTGAAATATAAAAATTTCAAACTGTAAATATGAATTACAAGTTGATTGGAACCTTACTAAAGATTGAAGAACACTCCCTGATCCTTATGAAAGCTTTATGGATGCACAGATTCAAGCTTTGAAGCTTTAAACAGAAAATTCGAAAAATTCGAAGTTTTGAAGCTTTAAACAGAAAATTCGAAAAATTCGAAGTTTTGAAGCTTTAATGGCGAATTTTTATATTCTTCGATTTAACGATTGTGTGTTGGTTTCTTGACTTTAGAATGACTTGAGGGTAATATTTATACTACTACTAAGTCGGTTGGGAAAGCTAAGTGGGCTGAATCAGTCAAAAATCATTAATGGCTTTTGATTGTTCTTGGCTTGTAGTCGCTAGAATAGTCAATGACGAGGCCTACGGTTGTAAGGAGAATAGTCACCATCATAGAGTGATTATTATGGGCTTTGAATTAGCTCATTTGGTAGACCAATGTGATAGGATCGGCTTTATCGATAGAGACGGGGGTCTGGCTAATGATGAAGGCTTATGAAAAACAGTTTGATAGAAATCCTGTTAGGGATTAATATCTCTTTCTATTCTTCGCAAATCCTTCGAACTCTTGAAACAGATTCAAGTGCGGAATTGTTCGTCGGATTTGAAGCTTTGAACCAATGAAAGATGAATGACAGAAAGTAAAGAACACAAGAAGTTGTTTATGGATGTTCAGAGCAAACTCTCCTACGTCACCCCTTCTTCCAACCACCGGAAGGATTCACTATACTTCTTTGAATCAAATACAGTTCACTAATCTAGCTAACTCTCTGTTGAACAAAACAACCTTTGTTCAACTTACAACACTGAAGTTTTCTCACAGAAAAGACAGTACGTAATACAATGTATTCACAACTAGATGATAAGTGAGATGTTTGATTTCAGGAACTTTTTGAAAGAAAAATTAATGAAGCAGCTCTCTCTCTGTTTCTTGTATTTTTCAGCCAGTGATTTGTCCGTTGTCTTAGGCAGCAATTTATTCTTGAAAAGCTTCAACGGTCAAATCCTTCTTTTGGACACATGTCATCTTTCCGTTGGATGTACTATCCATGAGATACTGGGTAGTACATCAGAAAAAGATTCTTGAGATCGTGGTAGTATAATGCAGTACATGCAATTTGAATTATGGCATACGTGGCGGTTATTCATTTGTTGAGCTCTACTGTCAGCTGCCTGGAATACTCTGCTGCCAGCTGCCAGGAAGAGCATCTGCCTTCAGATGCCTATCTGATCATCTCGGTCGTTCATCTGATTAGACGCAATCAGTCTATTAGATGCCCCCATCTAACATTAGACCCCCACGTCTAACCACACTGGTTAAACTCCACGTCTAACTTTCTCTTTCTAGACTCCACGTTTAACTTTCTCTTTCTAGACTGCACGTCTAACTTTCTCTTTTTAGACTGCACGTCTAACTTTTTGCATCTATTAGACTTACACGTCTAATTCCTTGTATCTATTAGACTCACACATCTAATTCCTTGCATCTATTAGACTCACACGTCTAATTCCTTGCATCTATTAGACTCACACGTCTAACCTTAGACGTTTTTCATAAAATCGGTCTAACTCCGCGTTGACTTTCAGTTGTGCCTGCAAATTAACAAAACTCTAATTATTAATTCTGTCTAACTTCTTGCATCTATTAGACTCACACGTCTAACCTTAGACGTTTTTCATAAAATCGGTCTAACTCCGCGTTGACTTTTCTCGCGCGCGTTGACTTTCAGCTGTGCCTGCATACCTGGTGAGATTCGAACCCAGGTCACATGTATACCACTACACCACTTAAAATGTTGATATCTAAATATATATTTATATATTTAATATTACTAACAATTATTGAACTTAGTTTTATCCAAAAACTATTTCATCAATCATCAAATCAAGATTGTTAAGTATTTTTAAATCAATTAAAAAATTTAACCCAACACAATGTCTGAGTTCTAAAAAGCCAAGATCATCACGTGTTTTTCATATTATCTAGACGGTGTCACGATGAAGAAGGTGATTGGAGCTAAAAACGACGTCGTTTTGATGGCATCATGGTGTTCTGTCTTGACGTCATAACGTTTGAGCGGTCTGTTAGCGTTCCAACTAACGGTCGTCTCCCGATCTACTACGACCTAGTCGCATGTCTCCTTAGTTACAACGGGCTACGCGGAATCGCCTAAAGTAAAGTGTTGGATGTTAACCCAATGCTGATCCAACGCGCATGGTTGTTGTTGTAATTCTTTCTTTTGTTTTCAGCTACCTCCAATTACAATTTTGATTTTATTTTAATACTTTAAGGATTTGTTTAAAATTGATTTTTTTTTCACTTTTTTGGATTTTATTTTGATCTTTTCAAATGCACAAAATATTAAAATAAACATGATAAATAATTCATCAATTTATTTTATTTATTTATTTTTGTATATTTTTAGTATTTAAATAAATAATTCTCTTTAAATGAAATAGATACAACAATTCATTAAAATTATTTATTTTTGTCTTTTAATTTTTTTAAAATTATTTTAAGACAATATGGGTACAACATTTATCTCAAATAATTTTATTTTTTATTTTGGCCTTAACTCTTACTTAATTTGATTAATTAGCACAATAATTAATAATAAATTATTTGAAACATGTTTTTGGCCATAGAATTAATTATTTTGATCATATTTATTTAAAAATAATTCAAAATAATTATTTTAATATTATAAATTGGGATGTAAATTTTTAGTGCTTACAAGTATATAGTTATTTTAAAATGTAACTTACAAAAATATATACATACACAAAATTATAAAATTATTTTAACAATAATAAGTGATCTAGTAGTTAAAGTGTTAAATTTTCATACTTAAAGACTAGAGTTTGAATCCCTCTAAAAGTAATTATTATATGTGAGTGTGCGAACATTGGTAGATGAAACGAAATTTATAATGTATGTCGAAAGGTGTAGTCGAATGTTCGGAATGTCGGTTTGAGTAATACAAACATGAGTGAGAAAACCTAAAAGTTCGTCCACATGGGTGATTTAGGGCCTAAGATCATGTCGAAAGGTGTAATCGAATGTTAGAAATGTCGGCTTGAATTAAGCATTATATTAAATACTAGTAAATTAATTACAATAATTTTAAAATATGTATGCAATGTGTCTTATACTTAATAAATAAAATTAGGATAAACAATTTAATTATTTTTATTATATATAATGTTATATGTATATCTTTAGTAATCGAAATATTTTTTTAATATTAGAATAATATATATAATTATTTTTATTATATTTGTTTGGTATGACTATGAATTTTTTTTTATAATATATATAGTTATTTTAAATGTAACTTACAAAATATATATATATATATATAAATATAAAAATGTTTCAGCAATCATATGTGGTTTAACGGTTAAAATGTTAACATTTTATACTTAACTCCTCTAAAAGTAATTATTATAGGTGGGTGCGCTAAATGAATGTACCCTTGAAGACCGCAAAGTTTTTCCATAGAGTATGGTTCCATAGAGTATGATGGTAATTGAGAATGGTTAATTAATTATTGAAATATAATTTATATGATATAAATGAGTGCAAAAGATTTTAATATTGTATTTTCAAATTATATATATATATATAAATTTATAAAAATATAATAAATATTAATTATTTTGATTTATAATATTCCTATATTGTAAATTAAAATAATTAATATTTATTATATTTAAAATATATATAAAGTAGAAAAGAAATTTAAAAAGAAATTTAATTAAATAGGTTAAGTTTTATAGGGATTGAAAATTCTTTTTGATTTATTTATTATGATAAAAAAACAAAATAAGACATTATATATATTTGAAATAATATTTTAAAATTTAAAAAGAAAAATATCAATATATATATTTAATATATTATTAATTAAAAATATTGAAATAAAATAAATAAATAAATATTTGTTAAAATTAAAATAAAAACTGAAAAATAAATTAATAAAAATATTTAAATTAAAAATATTTAAATATATTTAATTAAATATGTTAAGTTTAAATTTATTGAGAAATATATTTGTGACTTATTTATTATTATAAAAAAAAATACTTTAAAGAATTATTATTTTATTATCACAAATTATTTTATTTTATTATAGAATAAGACACTGAACAAAGTTTTTATTAGCATATGTTTTTTTTGTTTAAATATTATATTATTTTTATTATTTTTTAATTTATATATATATATATATATAATGAATTTAAAAATATAAGTAAATATTAAATTTCATTTTACAAATTAAAATTAATTCAAATATTTGAATAACATTATTTTTATTTAAATTTTTATCTGTACAGCCCAAGTTAGTTTTTCCTTTTTCAGAACAATATATTTTTTTAAATCTTGCACAATAAAATAATTTAGAAATAACTCAAACTGACAATTCCAAATTTTAAGGCTTTTGAGTTATTTAAATATTAAAAAATGTTACCTGAATAATTAATGCAAGTTATTTTCAATTAAATTTGTTTAGAGAAAATTGATAATATTTAATTATTTAATATAATACACTAACACAGTTTGTTTGTGACCTTAATATTATTTTTATTTTTTTTATAGAAAATGGTATTTATTTTGTTTAAAATAAATAATTTAAATTATTAAATAATAAGTTATTAATGAAATTACAAAACCAAACAAGACTTATAAAATCCATTGTGGATTTAATAACTATGGAAATGAAGAATTTATCAAATCTAAAATCTCAAAGAAATTTAGATCAGATCTTCTGCTATCGAATTGGGTGCTTCGGTGCGGACTAATCAAAACTCAGTAGCATTATTATATTAATAAATTAAAATTGGGTTGAAAGGAATAGAGAGAACTCAGAACCCGTATTTCATTCCGGGCTCAGCAGAATCGGAAAAGAGTAAAGCTTCCTTCGCTTCACTCTGTTTTACATTACACATTGAAAAGACGGTTTACACTGTTTTACATGAGGTTATCCATGTAAAACTGATTAACATATATTCATTATTGAGTGAAGCGAACTTCATTTGACTCCGATTTATAAATGTATTTGTGATGTATTTAAATTATTAAATAATAATTCACATAATTTTATTTCTGATATATATAAAATAATAATTATGAATTAATATAATATTATTTTAAGATTTTTTAAAAATAATAATCATAAATTATGTGATTTTAGATATTTAAATTAATTTTTTTGAATGGTTATAATTATATTTTATAATTGTGTTAGGATCTGGATCGCCGATAGTAGATCGGGGTTCGGCTAAAGGATAATCTCTGACAACACTCAACGGTTGGCGCTAATCCGGTTAGGAATTAACATCGGTTTCAATACTACACAAGCTGTCACAAACCCTTGAACCGAGTTCAAGTGCGGAAGTGGTTTGTTTCAGATTGAAGCAACACACACAAGATGAATAGAGATAGGATTTGGAGAATATCGGTTTGAAGGTTAGTGAGGCAGTTGGGATGATATGAGTCGATTAGGATATTGAGCCGACGGAAAATAGAACACATGACACATGTTTTTATGGATGTTCGGAGATAAAACTCCTACGTCACCCCTTCTTCTCAAACAACGAGAAGGATATTCACTAAGGAATACTCACACACAATACACAATCGAGTCTTATTTACTACTCGATAATCACTATTTACAACTCTCACAGAAATTGTAATACTCTTCACAAATGCACACTTAAGCTTTGAATCTTTTATAGAGATAAGGGGGCTTTTGATCACTTTGTAATTTCGTAACTTGTTCGCTCACAACTCTTCTGTATGTATGTATCTGTGTCTTTTTGTTCTTCAGTTTCTCCTTTTATAGGTGAAATGTGTCAACGGTCACATTTTTTCAACGGATACCTTCAGGGCAATTATTGAATCTGATTGGTTGAGCAGAGGATCAGCATAGCATTAAATGCGGCTTTGGTTTCCAAGACATGAATCAGACCGGCTTCATTTGTCTTTGCTTGATTATAGCAACTGTCGGTTGGACAGTTGTCTGCACTTGGGAAGTTGCTCCTTTGACTTATACCAAAATGGTAACTTTTCTTCAGGCAATCTTCTGCAGCCTGCAGCGTATCATTAGACTTGTATGAATATGGCAATGTCACAGTCTGGTCCTTTGATGTAATCTTCTGCATATACTCAAAGCTAGCAGAAGGAAATACTTTGTCGATGCAATGCTAGCAGTGAAAATGAACGGTGTCCACCAACCCCTAAAATCCAAAGATGGTATTACTAATCTTATTCTTAGCAAATAAAGATGGCTAAAATATTGAACACAAATTACCTTCTTTTGGTAGATTTGGCAATAGATGTTTATAAATTGCTCATGGCAATGAAAATCTGCAATATTTTACTAGCACTTTACTAATCCCATGCATGAAGAAAAATAAACTTCAGACATGACCTAATCAAATCCATTGTCTTACCATAAATAGGTTTTGAAGACCTTCATCTTTATCTACTAATGAGAAATCTCCATTAACATATGCATCTGCCAAGCCTAAATCAGCTTGTGTAACTTAATCATTTTAATTTGTAAATTCAAAACCAGAATAATACTTGATGATCTATACATCAAAACTTAATTAACACCAAGTAGTATGCATATATGATACACATATCTATCACCTTCATATCAACCGCGCGCATTGATCAATTACGCAAACATTTCCACCATAATAATCAGATTAATGGAAGTGATAAACCTTTATTTGCTGCAATGTGGCATCAACCATTCATTGATAATCTGTTTCAGAAACCTTACTAAGGAAACATTAAAAAAAAACAAATGAAAACCTATATTGAGTTTAAAACAGTATAACTTGACTAATTCAATAACAACTTGACTAACAACCTACTATATGTAAGCAGGATAAGAGAGAATTGCAAATTATCCGTAGATGTTGCTTGTGTTCATGATCCGGATATAAAGCATTTTTAGCTAAGTTGTTTTAAAATTGTTTTAATGACAAAGATTACGAATATATGTATAAGAAGAAAGATGTATTAATGGAGAAGAAACATACGGATAAGATGGTGTATATATCATCGTCGACGACGATTAACTTGATTAGAAAGTTTTTCACAATTATGGCTTCCATTTCTGAGATGATTTAAGCTAAATTCACGTTCAATTTTCCAATCATAGTCAATGTAGGTCTTCATCTATCCTCAAGCCCTATATCAAAACTTAATTTTGCAATAGCAAGATCGCCAAAGAGAGATCGAAACTCACGTATAACATAGTAAACAATGCAATCCAGGTGCGCCGATGATCGGAAATATGCAATTGTTCTCGAATTGGTCGATGATCATAGATTCGTCATTCTTCATTATCACCGAGGTAGTCGAGACGTTCTTCCGCTGCGATGAACGATGGGAATTTAATGGAACAAATCGATCTAAATCTCGTTTCATCATTGCCAAAGGATTTGTTAGAGAGAGAGGGAATTGTTGAGGAGATAAATGAGAAAATGAAGAGTGGAAGACAGATCATCGACGATGAAGAAAAAATTCATTGATATTTTAGGGTATCAATGGTTTTTTCGACGAATCATATTACCTACGGAGTTTTCGACTACCTAGTCTTACCTACAGAATTTTCGACGAACGTATTACCTACAGAGTTTTCGACGACTTAATATTATCTATTATTTTTAAATTAATTATTTATACATAATTTATTAAATTAATTAGTTTATAAATAATTTGTCAGATATTATTGTCATTATTTATATTAACTTAAATGTAGAGATGAAATTGAAGGTATCAAAATATTTGATGAAATAATTTTTTTTATTAATAAATCATTATTTATATTAATTGACTCTTAGTAATTTTTAAAACTTGATTAGAATCCTAAATGACATTTCAAAAGATATTTTTTTACAAAATAAATTCTCTTCTTAATACAAATAATACGTCGAAACTACAGTTGAAACTAACGAACTAAAATATGCGACGGAATTTCCATGCTAAATATTATATATTATTTTTTGACTAACTAAAATATCTTACATTTTTTTGTCGAAAATTGTATCCAAAATTTAGTATGAATTAACTATGGTAAATATCTTTGTTTTTTGCTACAATTTTTTCTTCATTTATTAATATTTTCGACGATTAATGTTTTTTTGGATCAAACCGTCACAATATTCGTCGCATATTTTCGACGTTAACTATGCGTCAGTATTTATTCGTCGCTAATCAAACGTTTTTTTGTAGTGAAGTGTTTATTTGCACCAATTTGTAAACTGTTCTCAATTTGATATCCTTGACTTCTTTCTCTAAATGGTCTTCTCGTTGGATTTGGATTGTATGTTTCACTACAACTGATTATGTTTACCGGTTGTTCAGTTTAACCGAATAGCTTCAGGTTTTAGATATGTCATTTACTTCTTCTATCCGGCTTGATTTATTGACCGGTTAGATATCTTGACCGTTCATACACAATAAGTTTGTTGAGTTAAGTTCTTATTGACCGGTAAGATTTATCTAACAAATTTATTTAACAATTTCTCCCTTTTTGATTATTTTATTTAAAATATTCAAAATCATGCGTTCGGTGGCCGTTTAAAAGGTTTGTTGTTTTGGAAAGTATTTTGGAAAAGACTTTGGAAAATTTTTAAACATTTTTTTTAATTTTATCTACCAATTTCTCCCTTTTTGACTATTTTACTTAAAATATTCAAAATCACGCAAGAAGTGAAAAATATGTCGGTTTTCCAAACTACTTTTTATATATATATATGAAATATTATAAGATAAACATAAAATAAATGAGTGAAATTTTATTCCCTCTTCTTATCGTCCTTCTTATTGTCCTTCTTGTTCATAATTTCCCGGAGGTACTCAGACATGATCCATTTTCCCGGATTGCACGGATCGAAGCCCGGTCTGGAGGAAGATGCTAGTATGCTTGAGTAGCCGGTTACTGGTGACGACCGTGTTGGTGGAGCCGTAGGTGTTTGATAAACCGGAGTTCGTTGAGGAATGTGACTTGGAGGGATTGTTCGCAGTGGAAGCACATTGAGCAGAGGAATTCGCGTTCTTTTCAGCAATGGAATATTCTCCTCAATTTCATCAGAGTCTAATTGTTCCAAGTCGATTGTTGATACACCAGTTGGTTCAGCAGAATTATCCATCAATTGTTGAACCTTTTTAGCCGCTGCCTTTTCGGCTTGTTTTCTCTTTTTCGTTTTGGCTCGTGTTGTATGGACAACCGGAGTAGAAGATGTAGCTGATTTTTGTTTCGTCAATTACGGATCGGCATTCTCTACTTCATCAACCTGTCGGGCCATATTCGCATCCACTTGTTCCATTTCCTTTAAGACTCGCAGTCTTTCATTTTCTTCCTCTTCGACCTTCAAGGCTGCCATCTCATTCTGTTTGATTTGTGCTTCGTCGGTTGTCATCTTAGTCGCGATCATTTCTCCAAGTTGGACTGAAACCGCTTGTAATGAAAATTCAGTTTGAGCATGTCCCTCTTCAAGGGTTGCAAGCCTTTGAACCGTTGAACTAAACTGCTGGTTTGTAGACTCAACGATCCGGTGAGTTGTTTATGTCCGTTCCTCCAGCTTTGCCTGCCACGGTGCGATGGTGTTGCGGAAGAGTTCTTCGAGATATCCTTTGATTCTCTCTTCGGATATTGCAAATTCCATCGGTTGATCTTTATGTGGGGGCTCATTCTGACTAGATAGCTGAGTATTCATCCCGGTGTTAATATTCTGTCAGTCAGAAGACTTACCCGAAGAAATCTTGACTGGGGATTTTGGTTGAGGAGAGGCGTTGTCGGCCTTCTTTGAAGTTTGTCCGGCTTCAAACTTTGATCTTTGTGACCTCTCTTCATCATCACATTCTGACCGTGAGAATTGGGGAGCTTCATTCTCTTGACCGGTTTCTAATTCCAGCCGTGTCATTTCATCATTCAGTTCTTGTTCCGATTTCCTTAGTGATTCTAGCACCATCTGATCAATTAGATCCATTTCATTCGGAGGATTGCATTGTTGTTGTATGACAAGGATGGAGTCGGTAATTTCTTTCAACCTGACGTGTGTTTCCACTAGCTTTCCCCTCTTAAAAGCAACCGCAACGCTCTTCGTTTTTGCCAACTCAAACACCGTATTCTCGATGTCCACCAGCGTTTCCCATTTTAGATGGGCAGAACATTTGGGTAACATGTCAGCGAACCCGATTTCTGTTCTTATAAGAGCACATTCATAGAAAATGTTACTTACTTCATGTGCCTTTTCATTGAGCTGCTCTACAATTTTGGAAACAACCAAATTCTCCATAGCTTTGATGAGATCTTCTTTAGTATCGGTTCCCACTATGGTTTCTGGTTGGTTGACTGGGCCGGTTTCGTTAATGAATTCGCCTTCAAAGTTTTCGGCTGGATTTTCTTCATCATCATCCACTTGATTGATTACTTTTTCTTTCCCTTTGTTGCTTGCCTTGTCTGGATTGTCTAACTGATCCTTCTCGGTTTCGTTATTAGGAGATCTAGAGGAAGCACTAACTCGAAGTGCTGAGCCGTCCTTAGAGCGGCTAGAAACGCTAACCGTGGAGGCAACAGGATTTGGGACATTGGTTTGAACATTCACCGATCCGGATGTGTGAGGAGCGGTTTTTGTCTTTTCGCTCTCGGTTTCTTCTGCCACCGGAGCCTTCTTTTTCTTAGGCTGATTTTTCTTGGTTTGAGCTTTCGGCTGTTTAACCGTTGAAACCTTCGTCTTCCTGGTTCTAACCGCGATCTTCGCAAAGTGTACTGATTTTAGTATCTTACTACTTGGAAGGAAGATACCTGGACCGGTCCTGATATCAAGATGAAGCATTAGCTTGCCAAGTTGTATGGCGTATCCCTGAGATCGGTTTGAATTGGGATCCACCATTTCACAGAGGTTGGAGAAGATTATTTCGGCCTAGTTAATCTTGTCACCCTTGATTATGTCGGCTATTAATTCAATTTTTGAACTGGTGAGGCTGTCGAAGTTTCCTCCCCTTGCCTAGATCGACTTAGATACGATATCGTAGAGTGGCCTGTATTCAGGTTTTAGGTCGCCTTTCTTACCGGACACTAACACCGGTTCACTAGTGTTTGAGATGTCACAGCAAACCGCTAGGGTCTCATCTTCATCCGCATCCTCAGTAAAGTCACGACCCTCCTTTGGTAGCTGAAAAACTTCAGCAAGCAATTCCTTTGTGAGATCAAAGGTTTTTCCACCGACCGACGTGGAAATGATCTCGTCATGTAGTTTGGCGTTTGTGAAGAACTCCGTTACTGCATACGGATATATGACGAAAGGATCGTTCAGAAAGTTTTCCAGACCTGAGGCCTTTATGAGCTCCACGACATGTTGAGCTTCTTCCGAACCATGGTTTCGAAGATCTTCGAAGTCGACTTGCACAATGTGGACAAAGAGAGCAGAATCCCGACCCATTTTAGTTTTTAGGAGTTTGATAGAAAACTTAAAATTTTAGAGTGTTTGCAAGAGAGAGAGAGAGAGAGAGCAAAAGGCATAAAATGAATTTGTGAGATGTGTTATGTATTTATAGATCGCGTGGGACGCGTCTCAGAATGCGAACCGGCGCATCGAATGACGTGAACCGTCACATCAAGGGAAAGGGCGCCAAAGTTTCCCTCCAAAACTGTTGGCGGTAACTTTTGAGCGGTAAAATTTTTGTGATAATAAAGTAAGCGGTAAATAATTTAAGCGACAAAGGATTTTAATTATGAAGATAGAAATACACTGGTACTTTTGAAACTAAAACCGATGTAATATTGGTTTGAATACGCATAGTCAGTTAAATAAGTTAACCGACCTAGAATTTATAACCTATCAACAATCCTAAAGATCTTGTCTTCCACTGATTTCTTGGTGAGGATGTTCGTCGGATTCACCGGTGATCCCGATCCAAGATTTAGAGCGATTGATCGAATGATTCGGCTCAATTGTGGAGCGTAGCTGAGCCTCTTCTTGGTCTCGACCATTATCTTTAGATTCTCAAAGATAACCGAGGCCCAGTTGATGGGAGTTAGACTTACGATATAGGTCATCATATCGAAAGCCTTTTTGGTATAGTTCTGATTCGGAGTTTGACATAGAATGGATCGGTTGACGATCTCATGCAGAATTTGGATGTGAGGGGCAAGGTTGGCTTTGAGACCGTTGTTCTGAACCGGTGTTTGAGAGATGGAGAATAGGTCAACATATTCATCATGTGTCCCGTTCACTCGAGGTGGGAAGTCTAAAAATCCCTCAGTCGGGAGGTTGAACAATTCAGTGATTGTGTCCTCCGAGATTTGAATGAGAATGTTGTCTTTTATGATGGAGACGATGAGATCGTCAAGAATGGATTCATTGGAAAAGAACTCCAATACCTCAGGAAGAAGAATCGATTCGGATTCTTCCAGAAATCCGCGAAGACCGGTGTCGATGAATGATTCAAAGAGGATCTCCTTCGTTTCAATATCATCAGAAGAGAGCATCGATTCAAACTTAACACATAAGTAATTTTGAAGTGTTGGATGAGACATTTTTCAGATTGTGCTTAGAGAGATGTAGGTTGTGTTCTTTGAAAACTTGCAGAATGTGTTGTGATCTTTGAAAGAGGGTGTGAGACTTCTTAAATAGGGTGTAAAGGAGAAGAGGATAACGTAAGGACATTAATTATAAGATTTTTGCCGTTTATGAAATGTCTTATCAATGTTTTAAGGTATGAGGAATATTTATGTTTTCAAAATAAATTTCTTGGGAAGTGGTAGATTTGACTGGTCATGGGAACCGAGGTGAAGAATCTAGTTGGAAACCAACTGAGTTTAACTTTTTGTAGTTTCCCATGCAACTGGAATTTAATATGTTAAGAGTCGTTAAAATAGAAGTAGATAATATTAAGCCGTGTCACAAAAGATCAACATAATTAAATATACAACCGGTTCATGCAACAAAATGACCGGTTGTCCGACGAAATGGTTCCTTAGTGGCTGGAAGATGAGTTACCTCTCTGCTTCTTCCAGGATTTCTCGAAGCGGTCGAAGAATGAGTCGGCCGAATCTCTTGACATAAGCTGAGATGGGCTTAATCCCACGCCCGGACAGAGGGGAACACCGAGATTCAAGAGGAGAGAGCTTATCTGGGGAATATAGTCGGTGTGACGAGTGAAGATCATCCAAATTAGGTTGTCAAAGAGCAACCTTGACTAGTTAATCGGAACATCATTTGTGATGGCGGTCATGATATTGAAGGATTTGGTATTGAAGACATTGGTAACATCCTTTCCAAGGATGGACTTACCAACAATATCGTTGAGCAGCTGATATTCAGCCCTCAACGAGGATCTTGCCCCGTGATCACCAACAAGGAAAGGAGAGCGAGAAAAATGCTGAAACATTGCAGCCTTTTATTCCGCCGAGGGAGAAAGGTCTGTGAAACCTTCTCTAGGTAGATCATAGCACTGAGCAAAGTCTTTCTCGGTGAACTCAAAGACCGTACCTCTCACCTTGGACTGGATGAGAGTGTCGTAAAAGGGAGTACCGCGGAAGATTCTTGCATTTTGGAAGAACTCCATAACGGTATCAGGAAAGATGATGTGTCGGTCATTAAGGAAAGTTCGTAGGCCGGAACTTTCAATCGATTTGATCATCTTATAAATTTCGAAGTGTTTTGTCTTTAGAACTGAGTCAAACTCAATTTGAAGAATGTTTTGGAATGAGGGTTGAGACATTTTGCTCTAGTGGGATGAGAGAGATTTCTAAGAAGTGTAGAATAGTTTAAGAGTGTGATGATGTGTTGATGTTCATCTAACTTATATATTAGATTGTAAGATGGCAGTTGATGGTATTATCCAGTGGATGATGCATGATGTGTGTTATTAACTGTCGGATAAAAGATCTTATTAGGATTGTGTGTGATTATAGCCTAAGGGTGTGAGTCATTGGCCTAGACGGTGAGAGATATCATATCTTCACGTCTTTTGAGGCATGACTGCTTTGTTTTGAAAAGGAATCTTTTCAGAATAGATACGTTCAAACACATAATCAGTTATTCCCTTTTGTTGGGAAGCCAAATATTCCAAAGTAAAGTATATCCAAACCGGTTGGTTTTTAGTTATTAGTCCCAATGCAGTTATTTGGTTAAGTACTAAATAACTGGTCGGTTGACTGTAACTAACAGGCAATGCGGTTTTTCAATATGTCTAATGGTAATTTCATTTTCCGACATTTTAGGAAGAACTATTAGTTTTGTCTGTCCGAGCCGATTTTTCCTTTTAAAGGAAGAGCATTTGAGTAATTTCGGTTAAAGGTTTTAAGAGATAAGTTGATTCATATCGGCAAGACCAAGAATTTTTCTGAAGAAAGAAAACTTAGCTTCCTACAGAGGCTTTGTGAAGATGTCGACTACTTGTTGGTCGGTTGATACATATTCTAACCGGATGTGTTTCTGCTGGACATGTTCCTGGATGAAATGATGCCTTATATCAATATGCTTGGTTCTTGAATGTAGAACCGGATTGTATCTAATTGCTATGGCACTTGTGTTGTCGTAGAATATTGGAGACTCTTCGGCGGTGACACTGAAATCTCTCAGTTGTTGTTGGATCCATAGAAGTTGAGCACAATAACTTCCGGCTGCCAGGTATTCAGCTTCTGCGGTTGACGTAGCAACCGACGTTTGCTTCTTGTTGTACCATGAAACAAGCCGATCTCCTAAAAATTGACATATTCCACTGATACTTTTTCTATCAACCTTACATCCTGCATAATCTGCATCAGAGTATCTTGTTAGATTGAAACTGGAGTCCTTTGGATACCACAGTCCGACTTCTAGGGTTCCCTTTAGATACTTCAGAATCCGTTTGGCAGTTGTGTAGTGAGATTGTTAAGGATTAGCCTGGATTCTTCCACACACTCCAACCGTAAATAATATGTCTGGTCGACTTGTTGTCAGGTAGAGAAGTGAACCGATAATTTCACGATAGGCTGTCAGGTCTACTCCCTGACCGTCATCATCTTTATCCAGCTTAATTGATGAACTCATTGGAGTGGAGGCAGGAGAACATGTTTACATCCCAAATTTCTTTAGTAGTTCCCATGTGTATTTAGACTAGTTAATGAATGTTCCTCCTTCGATTTGTCGAACTTGAAGATCTAGGAAGAAGCTTAATTCTCCCATCATACTCATTTCAAACTTGTTAGTCATGAGTTTTGAGAATTTATCACATAGCTTAGGATCAGTTGAACCGAAAATTATGTCATCTACATATATTTGAACAAGTAGAATATGTTCCTTCTTTTCAAATTTGAATAGGGTTTTATCTACTGAACTTATGGTGAAGTCATGATCGGTCAGAAAATTTGTTAAAGTGTCATACCAAGCTCTAGGAGCTTGTTTTATGTCGTAAAGAGCTTTGTTTAGTCGATACACATGACTGATCAGGTCAGCATTTTTAAAACCGGGTGGTTGTTCAACATATACTTCTTCACGTAATTCACCATTTAAGAATGCAATTTTAACGTCCATTTGAAATACCTTGAAATTTTTGAAAGCAGCAAATGCTAGAAAGATTCTAATGGCTTCAATTCTAGCTATAGGAGCAAATGATTCTTCAAAATCAATGCATTTTTCTTGTTTGTATCCTTGTGCCACTAATCTAGCTTTGTTTCTCGTAACCAAACCGTTTTCATTGAGCTTATTCCTGAATACCCATCTTGTTCCAATAACCGGTTGATCTTTCGGTTTAGGAACTAAGTACCAGACTTTATTACTCTCAAACTGGTTTAACTCTTCTCTTGCATTGCTAAGATCCAATCAGGATCCAATAATGCTTCATCCACCTTTTTCGGCTCAATCTGGGATATGAAAGCGGAGTTTTCATATTCTTCCAGTAATTGTTGCCTAGTTTGAATGGGTAGTGAAGGGTTACCTATAATAAGCTCAGGAGGATGGTTTATGTTCCTTTTCAAATCCGATTTAGAGATGTCTACCAAATTACCGGTTATTTGATCAAGGCTAGACATATCAGTGGGCTGAACAATAATGTCAGACCGACCAATTTCCTCAATTGAGACTGAGGTGTCAGTTTCCTACTGTTTGGCAGCTTGATCAGGCTGTGTTTCAATATTACCCATTTGTAGGGATGTAAATGAACTGAGCTGCTCGCGAGCTATTCGAATCTCGGTTCGGCAAAAAGCTTGTTCGAGCTCATTCGTTAATCTTAACGAGCCGAGCTTAGGCTCGTTTAAAAGCTCGAAAATTTAAACGAGCCGAGCTTGAGCTTCTCGATATTCGGCTCGTAAGCTCACGAACATGTTCGTTTATAGGCTCGCTTATAGGCTCGCGAACAAGTTCGTTAATAGGCTCACGAACATGTTCGATTATATAAATTATAAAAAAAAAATTAAGTAATATATATATATTAAAATAATTAATATAATAATAATCTTTAATTAAATTTAAATTAATAAATATATATTTTTAAAAGATACCTCTAGAACTATGTAGAAGAACTGAAAGAGGGTCATTCATCCTTCTATCTCTCATAACTCTCTCTTCTCTTCCGTCTAGGTTTTCAAGGTTGCAGCTCACAAGGAAAAAGAAAAGAGTTTATTATTCCCACCATTCTCATCATGCTCTTAGTTGACTAGAAAGAGAAGGGATTGACTAGATTGCGTACAAGATTTCGAGACACTTTGCTAGGAATCTACACTGTGTATTGATCTCTTTGCTTTTTCTGATGTCCAGGTTTTCTCGCTTTTCTTTTCTCTCCACGGACGTGTCTTTAATGTTTTGATATAAGATTTCAATCATTCCATGTTTCAGCTTTGTATGAATTTTGTAGATCTACATGAATTCTATACTGATATTAGGGTTTGAGGTAATTTATTTATAATATATGATTTTTGCTGTTCAGATTCGATCAAGTAGAATGATCTGTCTAGTTGATCCGATACCTGTCTGAGATTTAAAAATGTTCTTAAAAGAATATCATATATATATATGATCTTTTCTGTTCTGAATCGAGCAAGTAGAATGAATGATCTGTCTAGTAGATCCGATACCTGCCTAAGATTTCTACAGAAATCTCTTTCGTTTTTGGTTCGGATGGACGAACTAAGATGTAAATTATATCATTAGCTGCATACTTTTCATTGCTCATTAATGGATCCTGTTGTTGTGCTAAGTTGTCTTTTGAGGAGGGTTTTATTTCAAGGGGAAAGTAGAGTGAATGAATTTGCTCCTGATCGATTCCATTACCTGAAATTGGTCATTTGGTTAAAACTGTAGAACGATTTATTAGTATTGAAGGGATCTAGAATTAACTGTGCCCTAATAACTGTCCAGTTGACATATTTTTGATTCAGGTGATGGAATCTGTAAGCCTAATTACTATGGTGTATATTTGATATCCTTTTATTTATGCAATAGTTAAAATATATTGACTAGCAAAAAGATTGCGTTTTCTTGCATCATTATGTTGATTTTCATTTTAACTTGACTTTTTTGTTCACTGTTTATGATTTGCAGAAAATTGAAATTTGGAGTCCTACTATTTGTGAGATTGGAGTGTAGTTTATACTTGTAACTTGTAAGTTCCTCTTTCTTCTTGTTTGCTGCTTCTTAATAGACTGAAGTTTTTTTTTGCATTAAACCTTATGATTTGTTTTATATGCTTAAACTAAAAAAATAGACACTCTTGTTTTGTTGATTTCTATTATACTCTGTTTTTTTAGTCTTTTGTTTTGACTGAACTTATAATGTTGCATTCATTTCATTGTTTAAGTTATAAACGAGCTTTAAACGAGCTCATAAACGAGCTTTTTAAACGAGCTCTAAACGAGCTTTAAACGAGCCGAATACGAGCGGCTCGTGAGCTCAATTAAATTCATACGAGCCGAGCTCGAGCTCGATTATAGCTTTGTTTCTCGTAACCAAACCGTTTTCATTGAGCTTATTCCTGAATACCCATCTTGTTCCAATAACCGGTTGATCTTTCGGTTTAGGAACTAAGTACCAGACTTTATTACTCTCAAACTGGTTTAACTCTTCTCTTGCATTGCTAAGATCCAATCAGGATCCAATAATGCTTCATCCACCTTTTTCGGCTCAATCTGGGATATGAAAGCGGAGTTTTCATATTCTTCCAGTAATTGTTGCCTAGTTTGAATGGGTAGTGAAGGGTTACCTATAATAAGCTCAGGAGGATGGTTTATGTTCCTTTTCAAATCCGATTTAGAGATGTCTACCAAATTACCGGTTATTTGATCAAGGCTAGACATATCAGTGGGCTGAACAATAATGTCAGACCGACCAATTTCCTCAATTGAGACTGAGGTGTCAGTTTCCTACTGTTTGGCAGCTTGATCAGGCTGTGTTTCAATATTACCCATTTGTAGGGATGTAAATGAACTGAGCTGCTCGCGAGCTATTCGAATCTCGGTTCGGCAAAAAGCTTGTTCGAGCTCATTCGTTAATCTTAACGAGCCGAGCTTAGGCTCGTTTAAAAGCTCGAAAATTTAAACGAGCCGAGCTTGAGCTTCTCGATATTCGGCTCGTAAGCTCACGAACATGTTCGTTTATAGGCTCGCTTATAGGCTCGCGAACAAGTTCGTTAATAGGCTCACGAACATGTTCGATTATATAAATTATAAAAAAAAAATTAAGTAATATATATATATTAAAATAATTAATATAATAATAATCTTTAATTAAATTTAAATTAATAAATATATATTTTTAAAAGATACCTCTAGAACTATGTAGAAGAACTGAAAGAGGGTCATTCATCCTTCTATCTCTCATAACTCTCTCTTCTCTTCCGTCTAGGTTTTCAAGGTTGCAGCTCACAAGGAAAAAGAAAAGAGTTTATTATTCCCACCATTCTCATCATGCTCTTAGTTGACTAGAAAGAGAAGGGATTGACTAGATTGCGTACAAGATTTCGAGACACTTTGCTAGGAATCTACACTGTGTATTGATCTCTTTGCTTTTTCTGATGTCCAGGTTTTCTCGCTTTTCTTTTCTCTCCACGGACGTGTCTTTAATGTTTTGATATAAGATTTCAATCATTCCATGTTTCAGCTTTGTATGAATTTTGTAGATCTACATGAATTCTATACTGATATTAGGGTTTGAGGTAATTTATTTATAATATATGATTTTTGCTGTTCAGATTCGATCAAGTAGAATGATCTGTCTAGTTGATCCGATACCTGTCTGAGATTTAAAAATGTTCTTAAAAGAATATCATATATATATGATCTTTTCTGTTCTGAATCGAGCAAGTAGAATGAATGATCTGTCTAGTAGATCCGATACCTGCCTAAGATTTCTACAGAAATCTCTTTCGTTTTTGGTTCGGATGGACGAACTAAGATGTAAATTATATCATTAGCTGCATACTTTTCATTGCTCATTAATGGATCCTGTTGTTGTGCTAAGTTGTCTTTTGAGGAGGGTTTTATTTCAAGGGGAAAGTAGAGTGAATGAATTTGCTCCTGATCGATTCCATTACCTGAAATTGGTCATTTGGTTAAAACTGTAGAACGATTTATTAGTATTGAAGGGATCTAGAATTAACTGTGCCCTAATAACTGTCCAGTTGACATATTTTTGATTCAGGTGATGGAATCTGTAAGCCTAATTACTATGGTGTATATTTGATATCCTTTTATTTATGCAATAGTTAAAATATATTGACTAGCAAAAAGATTGCGTTTTCTTGCATCATTATGTTGATTTTCATTTTAACTTGACTTTTTTGTTCACTGTTTATGATTTGCAGAAAATTGAAATTTGGAGTCCTACTATTTGTGAGATTGGAGTGTAGTTTATACTTGTAACTTGTAAGTTCCTCTTTCTTCTTGTTTGCTGCTTCTTAATAGACTGAAGTTTTTTTTTGCATTAAACCTTATGATTTGTTTTATATGCTTAAACTAAAAAAATAGACACTCTTGTTTTGTTGATTTCTATTATACTCTGTTTTTTTAGTCTTTTGTTTTGACTGAACTTATAATGTTGCATTCATTTCATTGTTTAAGTTATAAACGAGCTTTAAACGAGCTCATAAACGAGCTTTTTAAACGAGCTCTAAACGAGCTTTAAACGAGCCGAATACGAGCGGCTCGTGAGCTCAATTAAATTCATACGAGCCGAGCTCGAGCTCGATTATAGCTTTGTTTCTCGTAACCAAACCGTTTTCATTGAGCTTATTCCTGAATACCCATCTTGTTCCAATAACCGGTTGATCTTTCGGTTTAGGAA
This sequence comes from Impatiens glandulifera, assembly GCF_907164915.1. Classification (NCBI taxonomy): domain Eukaryota; kingdom Viridiplantae; phylum Streptophyta; class Magnoliopsida; order Ericales; family Balsaminaceae; genus Impatiens; species Impatiens glandulifera. The sequence goes on along the minus strand of NC_061868.1, from coordinate 5,542,293 downwards.
CTAAGTACCAGACTTTATTACTCTCAAACTGGTTTAACTCTTCTCTTGCATTGCTAAGATCCAATCAGGATCCAATAATGCTTCATCCACCTTTTTCGGCTCAATCTGGGATATGAAAGCGGAGTTTTCATATTCTTCCAGTAATTGTTGCCTAGTTTGAATGGGTAGTGAAGGGTTACCTATAATAAGCTCAGGAGGATGGTTTATGTTCCTTTTCAAATCCGATTTAGAGATGTCTACCAAATTACCGGTTATTTGATCAAGGCTAGACATATCAGTGGGCTGAACAATAATGTCAGACCGACCAATTTCCTCAATTGAGACTGAGGTGTCAGTTTCCTACTGTTTGGCAGCTTGATCAGGCTGTGTTTCAATATTACCCATTTGTAGGGATGTAAATGAACTGAGCTGCTCGCGAGCTATTCGAATCTCGGTTCGGCAAAAAGCTTGTTCGAGCTCATTCGTTAATCTTAACGAGCCGAGCTTAGGCTCGTTTAAAAGCTCGAAAATTTAAACGAGCCGAGCTTGAGCTTCTCGATATTCGGCTCGTAAGCTCACGAACATGTTCGTTTATAGGCTCGCTTATAGGCTCGCGAACAAGTTCGTTAATAGGCTCACGAACATGTTCGATTATATAAATTATAAAAAAAAAATTAAGTAATATATATATATTAAAATAATTAATATAATAATAATCTTTAATTAAATTTAAATTAATAAATATATATTTTTAAAAGATACCTCTAGAACTATGTAGAAGAACTGAAAGAGGGTCATTCATCCTTCTATCTCTCATAACTCTCTCTTCTCTTCCGTCTAGGTTTTCAAGGTTGCAGCTCACAAGGAAAAAGAAAAGAGTTTATTATTCCCACCATTCTCATCATGCTCTTAGTTGACTAGAAAGAGAAGGGATTGACTAGATTGCGTACAAGATTTCGAGACACTTTGCTAGGAATCTACACTGTGTATTGATCTCTTTGCTTTTTCTGATGTCCAGGTTTTCTCGCTTTTCTTTTCTCTCCACGGACGTGTCTTTAATGTTTTGATATAAGATTTCAATCATTCCATGTTTCAGCTTTGTATGAATTTTGTAGATCTACATGAATTCTATACTGATATTAGGGTTTGAGGTAATTTATTTATAATATATGATTTTTGCTGTTCAGATTCGATCAAGTAGAATGATCTGTCTAGTTGATCCGATACCTGTCTGAGATTTAAAAATGTTCTTAAAAGAATATCATATATATATATGATCTTTTCTGTTCTGAATCGAGCAAGTAGAATGAATGATCTGTCTAGTAGATCCGATACCTGCCTAAGATTTCTACAGAAATCTCTTTCGTTTTTGGTTCGGATGGACGAACTAAGATGTAAATTATATCATTAGCTGCATACTTTTCATTGCTCATTAATGGATCCTGTTGTTGTGCTAAGTTGTCTTTTGAGGAGGGTTTTATTTCAAGGGGAAAGTAGAGTGAATGAATTTGCTCCTGATCGATTCCATTACCTGAAATTGGTCATTTGGTTAAAACTGTAGAACGATTTATTAGTATTGAAGGGATCTAGAATTAACTGTGCCCTAATAACTGTCCAGTTGACATATTTTTGATTCAGGTGATGGAATCTGTAAGCCTAATTACTATGGTGTATATTTGATATCCTTTTATTTATGCAATAGTTAAAATATATTGACTAGCAAAAAGATTGCGTTTTCTTGCATCATTATGTTGATTTTCATTTTAACTTGACTTTTTTGTTCACTGTTTATGATTTGCAGAAAATTGAAATTTGGAGTCCTACTATTTGTGAGATTGGAGTGTAGTTTATACTTGTAACTTGTAAGTTCCTCTTTCTTCTTGTTTGCTGCTTCTTAATAGACTGAAGTTTTTTTTGCATTAAACCTTATGATTTGTTTTATATGCTTAAACTAAAAAAATAGACACTCTTGTTTTGTTGATTTCTATTATACTCTGTTTTTTTAGTCTTTTGTTTTGACTGAACTTATAATGTTGCATTCATTTCATTGTTTAAGTTATAAACGAGCTTTAAACGAGCTCATAAACGAGCTTTTTAAACGAGCTCTAAACGAGCTTTAAACGAGCCGAATACGAGCGGCTCGTGAGCTCAATTAAATTCATACGAGCCGAGCTCGAGCTCGATTATAAAAGCTCGAAACGAGCTCGAGCCGAGCTCGAGCCCGAATATATAACAGACGAGCCGAGCTCGAGCTTGATACTGTTCGGCTCGGCTCATTTACATCCCTACCCATTTGGTCATGGACAAACCGTCTAAAAACTGGAATTTCATCTTCACTATCAGAATGGATATTTTGATTTTCCAATCTGTTGTATAGATCAAAGGATGATGTAGTGTTACTTTCAACCGATTCATCGAATACAACATGAAGAGATTCTTCCACGGTTGAAGTTCTAATATTATATACTCTATATGCCTTACTAACCGCTGAGTATCCTAGCATTATCCCAACATCGGATTTTGCATCAAAAGCATTTAAGTAGTTTTTTCCATTTATGTGAATGTAGCATTTACAACCGAAAATCCTAAGGTACCGAATATTAGGAATTCTATCAAAATATACTTTGTATGGTGTTTTATTGCGATGCTTGTTAATCATAGACCGGTTTTGTGTATAACATGCAGTACTGATAGCTTCGGCCCAAAATTTTTAAGCAATACCCGAATCAGCTATCATAGACTTCGCGGCTTCCTTGAGAGTTCAGTTTCTTCTCTCAGTCAGGCCGTTATCTTGAGGAGTTCCAGCACTGGACAACTCGTGTCTAATGTCGGATTCCTCGAGAAATGCATTTAAAGTACTATTTGTAAATTCGGTTCCTCTATCACTTCTAATGGTATTTATGCGTGTTGATTTCTCATTTTGTAAACGTTTGAGCAGTGTAATCAAATTAGATGCGGTGTCACCTTTGGATACCAGAAATGTGACCCATGTATATCTAGAGTAATCATCAATAACGACCATAGTATAATGCATACCGCATAAGCTAGTGACCTTAATCGGTCCAAATAGATCCATGTGAAGAAGTTCCAGACATCGGTTAGACTGAATGTTTCCTTTGCTCTTAAAGGTTGATTTAATTTTTTTACCCATTTGACATGCTGAACACACTTTTTCTTTATTAAATCTTATGTCAGGAATTCTTTCAACTAACTTTTTAGTGCGAATATAATTTATGGTTTTGAAGTTTAGATGATTTAGTCTTTTATGCCACAGGCAGGTTTGATCATTTCTAGCTACCATACAGACAGAATATTCAATTTTATTCTTTCAGTCTACCTTGTAGATATTTCCTAGCCTATTTCCGGTTAGTAATGTGCTACCCTGAGAATCTTTAACTAAGCATGCATATTTATGAAATTCTACAGCATATCCAGCATCACACATTTGATTAATACTTAGCAAATTGAAGTGTAAATTTTCAACAAGAAGTACATTGTTAATTGTTAAATTACCATGGAATATCTTACTCTTTCCCACAGTTCTACCTCTTGATTTGTCACCAAGAACTATCATTGAGCCAACTTTTACTTTGATGTCGGTCAGAAGATTGTTATTTCCAGTCATATGTCTGGAGCAGCCGTTGTCCAGATACCACTCAGAATTTCCTAGTCGTTTCTTCATAACCTGTAAAATACACATATTTACAACTATTTGGTACCCACATTTACTTGGATCCATGGTTGAGTAGTCCCTTGGGTATCCATACTTTGATTATTCACATAATTTTCCTAGAGATGGTTTTGATGGTTCTACATGCGCTACGTTTGATGTGTTTCTGTCTACTTATTGTTACCATGTGATGTTGAGGTGAGATTTGGTCGGTATAGTATGAGTACCTACTATTTAGTTGGGTAGTGTTTCTTCTCTCAGGATGAAACCATTTGGATGTGTCGATTGGACCTACATGTGTTATTTCCTTAGCTAGTTTTGAATCATGAGATGATTCAGTGTTGGTTGAAGAGCTCTTGACAAAGCTTATGAAAGGAAGCTTGTCTTTGGTGAGATTCAATTTGTTGGAAGATTTGTGTGGGATGGGTGTTTTACTATCATAACCAAGACCAAATTTACACTTATTGGGTCTTTGATAGCTCGCCATTTTACTAACTACTTCACTAGTTCTCTTCCATGTTGCCATTAAATACTTAGTTCGTTCATCTTCTTCTTCGGTCAACTTTTGAACTGACTCCTTGAGTTGTTCATTCTCAGAGGATAGTTCAGGTGCTGCCTCGATTTCTATGATCTCATCGGGTTGAACACTATCGATTTCAAGGTTGGGCCAGGCTGATGCTATAGGGTCGGTTTCAAAGTTAAGTCGGATTGGTACTATAGTTGATAAATGTTTATACTCTACTACCATGGCATTTAGTGCGGCAATTAGGTCATATCTAGTAAATTCTCACAAGAAAAATCGAATACCTATTCTTCATTTTCCATAAGGCAGGAGATTTCATCATCGCTGTCACTATGAGCCCATAGACTTCCTCCATCATCGGCTATCATTGCTTTCTGAATTTCCTTTCCTTCACCGGTTTGTGGGTAGTTGTTTCTTTGGTTTTGATCATCCGGTTTCCGGTCATCCCTTCTTGGCTTTCTGCATTCCCACCTATAATGTCCCAAACCATCACAGTTATAACATTTAACATTAGATTTATCACCGTAGTTATAGTTGTAGTTGTTTGTCGGTTGACTTTTCTTCATGAATCTGCCAAATTTCTTTGCAAGCATTATCATTGCATCCTCAGAGAATTGTTCTACGGATTTGATCGGTACAACAGTCAGTCGTTGGTTCTATGGATGTGACTAGTGCCTTAGTAGCGGTTGACGTTGATACTTCATTTTTTATTCTGGATCTCATTTCAAACTCATATGCCTTCAGATCCTCAAATACATCGTGTAGCTTCATCTTGTCTAGGCAGTTTGATTCTCTCATTACCATTGTCTTTATATCCCATGCACTATGGAGAGATCTCAGAGCTTTGATGATTGTTTCCTTGTTATCATATTTCTTTCCGAGAACCGACAGCTCATTTACCACATTTGTGAATCGATCACTAAACTCCTTCATGGTTTCACCTGGCTTCATTTTGATGTTTTCAAACTTCTGCGTAGTCACCATTATCTTGTTTTCCTTGGTTCTTTCATTTCCCTCATGGAGTTGAATCACCGTTTACCATGCCTCCTTTGCAGTTTTGCATTCTCTGACCTTACTGAAAGTGTTTCTGTCTAGAGACTTGAAAATGTGACTTTTGTAGTGATTATCCAGATTGTTTCTCCTTTTATCATCAATTGTCCATTCCTTTATGTCTTTCTCAATCTTTATTGGTCCATCAGACAGAATGAATGTCATCTCATCATCCATAGTAACTAGGTGCAGATGCATGCATATTTTTCCAGTTAGCGAAATCGTCTCCTTCTAGCATTGGAGGCTTCTCGCTAAAAGTCATGATTGCTTGCTCCGTGTTACTTGAGTATTGAAACTGACTGCTCTGATACCAATTATTAGGATCTGGATCGCCGATAGTGGACCGGGGTCCGGCTAAAGGATAATCTCTAACAACACTCAACGGTTGGCGCTAATCCGGTTAGGAATTAACACCGGTTTCAATACTACACAAGCTGTCACAAACCCTTGAACCGAGTTCAAGTGCGGAAGTGGTTTGTTTCAGATTCAAGCAACACACACAAGATGAATAGAGATGAGATTTGGAGAATATCGGTTTGAAGGTTAGTTAGGCGGTTAAGATGATATGAGTCGGTTAGGATGTTGAGCCGACAGAAAATAGAACACATGACACATGTTTTTATGGATGTTCGGAGATAAAACTCCTACGTCACCCCTTCTTCTCAAACAACGAGAAGGATATTCACTAAGGAATACTCACACACAATACACAATCAAGTCTTATTTACTACTCGATAATCACTCTTTACAACTCTCACAGAAATTGTAATACTCTTCACAAATGCACACTTAAGCTTTGAATCTTTTAGAGAGATAAGGGGGCTTTTGATCACTTTGTAATTTCGTAACTTGTTCGCTCACAACTCTTCTGTATGTATGTATCTATGTCTTCTTGTTCTTCAGCTTCTCCTTTTATAGATGAAATGTGTCAACGGTCACATTTCTTCAACGAATACCTTCAGGGCAATCCTTGAATCTGATTGGTTGAGCAGAGGATCAACATAGCATTAAATGCGGCTTTGGTTTTCAAGACATGAATCAGACCGGCTTCATTTGTCTTTGCTTGATTATAGCAACTGTCGGTTTGACAGTTGCCTGCACCTGGGAAGTTGCTCCTTTGACTTATACCAAATTGGTAACTTTTCTTCAGGAAATCTTTTGCAGCCTGTAGCGTATCATTAGACTTGTATGAATATGGCAATGTCACAGTCTGATCCTTTGATGTAATCTTCTGCATATACTCAAAGTGTTTATTTGCACCAATTTGTAAATTGTTCTCAATTTGATATCCTTGACTTCTTTCTCTAAATGGTCTTCTCGTTGGATTTGGATTGTATGTTTCTGTTAGGATCTAGGTCGCCGCTAGAGGACCGGGGGTTGGACCGGTTAGCGGTTCTTACTCGTAGGGTGGTGGTTAATCCGGTTAGAGATTAACACCGGGGTTTCAATACTACACAACCTGTCACAAATCCTTGAACTAGGTTCAAGCGCGGAAGAGATTTGCTTTCAGGTTGAAGCGGCACACTTGTATGATAGGCAGAATCGGTTTCGGATGATGGAGATTTGAAGGATGGTGGGTCGGTTTAGGTGATCTGGAAATTCGGTATGGTTAGTATAGAGTCGGTTTAGAGCGGTGTGGTTAAGTTAGTCGGTTAGATAATGAAGCCGGCAGAAAGTAAATAACAAGACAGATTTTATGGATGTTCGGAGATAAAACTCCTACGTCACCCCTTCCTCTCGAAACCGCGAGAAGGATATTCACTAAGGAATACAAGTACAATCCGATCGAGACTTATTTCCGGCTCGATAATACTCTTACAATTCACACCGAAATTGTAATACACACTTTGAATTTAGCACTTAGGCTTTCTTAGAATAACACAGTTTTATCACTTGTAGTAAATGCTCTCAACGCTTCACTTGTCTCACTAAGTGTCTCTTGATGTCCCGCATTTACTCTTCTTCAACTGCCCCATTTATAGGTGAAATATGCCAACGGTCATATTTCACTTCCTTGAATCTGATTGGTTGAGCAGAGGTGCAGTGATTCAGTGTTTCAGACCTGCGGTCGTTTCCTCAGACCTGATGGTCAAGCTCAGACCTGGCATTATGTCTCAGACCTGGCGGTCTGTTCTTCCGGTTTGTAAGACAAACCTGCTGGGTTTGTCTTTTACTCAATGTAGGCACTGTTTGTTGGACAGTTGTCTGTACTTGGAAGATTTCCTTTCTGGCTTATCCTGAAGTAGAAAGATCCGGTAGGACTGTCTTCTGCAGCCTGCAGGCTTTCCTCAGACTTGCATGGATATGGAAGTATTCAGTCTGTTCCTTTGGTATCATTCTCAACAGATACCCAAATTGTCTTCTTGTACTGATCGGCCGCTTGACTTAACCGAGTGACTTTTGGTATGAGTGATGTAACCGGACTTCTTCCGGTTATTTCTTGTCTTGATGATCGGCTGTTTGATGATTCCGGTTTTGAGCTTTGGCCGATCCTTTCTTTGTGCGGTCACGTTCCGAATACTCTTGATCGGTTTTGTAGCTTGACCGGTTAGGTTTCTTTAGTCGGTTCTCTTGTTCATCCGGTCCGGTTCCTTGTTTTCCTGCATGGAAAGTTTATTTAAGTTAGATTTATTTGAACCGGTCTTATTTTATCTAACAATTTCTCCCTTTTGATTATTTTATTTAAAATTATCAAAATCATGTAAGTTTGCAACCGTAGGCCGGTTGTTTTGTTTGGCCGGATTTTTGAAACTGACTTGGGAGAATTTTTCGAAAAATTTTGAGAAAAATTTTGGAAGGGTCTTTATCTTTTATCTCATCAATTTCTCCCTTTTTGATTATTTTATTTAAAATTATCAAAACTAAGTAGAAATGCAAAAGATGGCCGGTTTCAAAAAGTAACTTTATATATATAGGTAACCGAAAGAGACAAAATATATAAAAGTGCTAAGTCAATAAGAGGAAAGGTAGTCCCTATTCAGAGTCTGTGAGGTCATATATGCTCTTCTTCTTCGGTTGCTGTCTACCGGTCGGTTCGGAAGATCGTCGTCTTGTAGACCGAGACCGCAGTTGTGCTTCGACTTCATCTTCGATTTGGTCGTCCTGCTCCGATATACTTGGGATGACTGGTTCAGAGACCTCTCTGAGCAGCTCTGCAATCTGAACCTTCTTAAGAGCCTCCTTTTTAGGAGCTTCCCTCTTCCGCTTTTTCGGTGCTGAGGCGGAGGCGGCCGCCTTCTTCTTCTTCTCGTTTTCCTTTGCATAGCCTTCCAGCCTCCGTGCCTCCCTTTCCAACCGTTCAGCATCCTCTGCTGCTAGAGTGGCTACTTTATCAGCAAACCTTGGGAACAGGGCCTCTCCTCTTTGAATTCGCGCGGCTTCCACTTCCGCTTCGGTCAGCTGAGATGAGCGCGGAGCCTCTTTATCTTTTCCTGCTTCGGCATCCAGCGCATCCTGGACCCTCTTAGCTATTTGAGCATCAACCGCTACAGCTGCGGCGTCCGCGTCCACCTTAGCCCTTAGAATTTCGGCCATTTGTTCGGAAAGCGCCTTCACTTAGGCCACGAGACCCCCATTTATCTTCTCGAGTTCGGAGACCCGGGTAAGTGTCGTGCCGATCAGATCCTCACTCATCGTATTCAGCCGTTGATCGGTATCCCTTTCAAGCCGGTCGAGGTCTTTCTTTAACTCGGAGGTCACATCCTCCAGAATTGTGGTTCGCTGAACACATTTATCTTGCTGAACCGCCACGTCCCACAGACTTTTGCCGAGGTCTGAGCACCGTTCTTGATGGATTTCCAGTAGATTCTTTGTGGCGTCGGTGAATTTTAGGGCCGAATCAACTATCCTGCCGAATCTATCTTTAAACGGCTGAACCGTGGTCTCGTCGAACTCTTTAATGCGGTCCTCAACCCATTCTTTAGTAACGTCTGAAACGGGGACCTCCGGCGGAGGTGGAGGTGATTGCTCGGTGAGATTTGGATCGGCTCTTTCACTGGACTCTATCGGTGCCCTTCTCTTTTGGAGGAGTTGAACAGTTGACCGGAAACCTTTCGATCTCGGGAGCAGTATAGACCGGTACTTGCATTCGGCTGCATATGGCTTCCAGCCGCTCAACTTCTTGAGTTAGTTCCCCTTTGGCTTTTTCAAGCCTTGCTAACACCCGCGGCGCTAGGGTGCCCACCGATTCCATCTTGTTGAGCTCTTCCTTAATTTTCCGGATTTTTGTCTTTAGTTTCCGAAGTTGAGTTTTCGGTAACAAGAGACAAGTTCGGTGTTGTACCTCCTAGAGTGTGTTGGAATTCGTAATGTTCATCATCAGGTCCTCCACTTCCTCTAGTCTGCGTATGCATTGCTCATCTGTGTGGCCCGGTAGGATTTGTCTATACGGTGTATCAAACCGGTGTTCGTGCCACTCCAGGTATAGTTCTTCAACCGACTCGGCTTTTCTTCTGATGCTTTGAAGGAGGTTCCCAGTTATCCTATCGGCATCTGCTTCTTCGGCCTCCTCCCTCTCTGTGTTGTCGCCTTCATCATCGGTTTCTTTATCAACCTCTTCTCCACCCTCGGTGGTTTCAGGGTTGGTGTTTGGTGCGGCATCCTTAGGACTCTGGGCCGAGCCGTCTTCATTGAGGACCGTTCTATCATCCTCCGTCTTTTCGGTGTCTGTTCTCTCAGAGTCCCACTCCTCATCTTCTGTGTGCTGAGATGGTTCTGAGAAAGTAATCTTTTCTTTGCCTTTCCCCTCGGCCTTTGCTTTGTTTGAGGCAGCTTTTTTGGCGGTTTTCTTCTTTCGGCCACCTTCGGAACTAGGGGTCGGCTGCGTCCTTTCAAGGAATTGCCTTGATTTGATGAGGCAGCGTTCTGCTACCGCAACGCCGGGACCGATGTCGAGATTTAGATGGAGGAAGATCTTTCCGAGGGGCACGGCGTATCCCCACGACCGGTTTGAATCCGGTTTCACCATGTCCATTAGATTACTGAACACCGACCTTGCCCAGTTGACCTCTTTTCCCTCCATCAGACCGATCAACATCTTGATTTTGTCTTTGGTGAGGTTGCTGAGGTTTCCTCCCCTCGCCAGAATCGCCCTTGCGAAGATGTCACATACCGGGATTAACTCCGGCCTCAACATTTGTTTACTCCCGGATGTTTTGATCGGCTCATTGGTTGCCGATAGAATGTAGCAAGCCGCCTCAAAGGTGTCCTGCTCTATTTCTGTTGTTGCTTCCTGGCCGGTCGTTGGAAGATGCAAGCTCTTGGCCACCAATGTTTCGGTGAGCTCTATTTGTGAACCGCATACAGTCGCGGTGATCTTGTCGTAGGTGACGGTTGCGGTTTTGAAGAACTCTTCGACCGCATCTTTGTATATAATATGGGGACCGCCGAGGAAGTATTCCAGACCGGTTTTGATTAGTCGGTCAGTAACTTCCTTCGCCTCAGGCGTACCATTCAACCGGATTTCCTCGAAATCCACCTGAGAGTAGAGTCTGAACAAAGCCGAATCACGCCCCATGTTTAAGAATTTGAGAATGTGAGGAAGAAAACCGCTTCAAAAGAGTTAGAGAGCTTAGAGAGAGAAAGTAGATTCGCGTGAGAATGAAGTAAAGTGACCGAAAGCCCCTTTTATAGGTGCGGTTTGGAGACCCAACCGTCCCATCAATAAAAGGCGGGAATTTTCCCTCCAAAATGAAATGAGCGCCAAACCGAGGGCGGGAGATAATGGGCGCCAAACAAAGGGCGGTAAACATGGGGGCGGCAATTTTCGGCGGGAAATTTCCCTCCAAAATCCTTTGCTTATGTCATTGATGACGCACTCTTCTTCTGGAAACCGATTGATGATACGGTTTCAAAGTCTAACCGGTCAGAGTGTTAACAGATTATTTTAAGCAGAGTTTATGTGACCGAATAATAACGCGGTTATAGTTTGAAGATGTTAACCGGTTACTTAGATAAATGTTCAAAGAGTTAAAAAGGCTCGGTCATTTAAACTGAAATGATATTAAAATTCAAGTAGTAAATAAGGGAAACCGGCATAAGATTCGGTACAGAGATAGGCATACAGAGATAATGTAAAGTACAGCCTATTGAAAAGACATTCTACAGATTCGGTCTATTACAGAATCCCTGTCGAGGATGTTTGAGGGGGGAGCCGGTGTGCCCGGTCCGAACTCTGGTCGGTACCTAAGAATCAGTTTGCTGATATGCGGTGCATATTCGAGACCTTTCTTGGTCAGCACCATATTCTTTAGGTTTTCCCATATGACCGTTGACCAGTTGATGGCCGATTCGCAAAGAATGTGGGTCATAAGGTTGTAGGTATTCCTAGAATACCGTTGATTCGGAGATTGACACAGAATTGACCGGGTCACGATTTCGAGCAGTAGCTGACCGTGAATAGCAAGCTGGGTTTTAGGACCAAAGTGTTCCACCGGAGCATGGGTGGCCGACAGGTATTAGGCGGTTTCAAACCCCGCAAAATCCTCTATAGTTGGAAAGTCATAGAAACCTTCAGTGGGCAGACCGAAAAGTGAGGCAAATTCAACCTCGTCTATCCAGAAGGTATGATCTCTAACAGTAGAGACGATGTACTGTCCCCTGATGCAGGCGCTTCGAAAGAAGGCCTTGACATCGTCTCGGAGAATAGGACCGGCCTCTTCAAGAAAAGGTTGAAGACCGGTTTCAGCAAGAGAGTGATACATGAGTTTCTGCTCAGTAGTACAGTCCCTCTCGCCCATGCAAGAGTTGAAATCAATGCTTAGAAAGTTACCCAGAGTTCTGCTCGGCATGATTTCGGTATTGAGAGAGACGGGATTCAAGAATATCAGATGTGATCTTGTGCTTTCGGATGTGATAAAATGAGTAGAGAATGGCTCCTTATATAAGATCGGTTTTGGAGGGAAAATCTTATCATTGATTGTCAGTTTTGTTTTATTAAGACAGAGAATCTTTACCTTTTCAAGGCGCATGGGGAAGCGGCAGATTGCAAAAGCCGAGGTAAGTGTTAGTTGGAAACTGACCAGATTAGTTAGATATTAAATATTCAGTTGGTTGGGTATTATCTCATTAATTAGGGATGCACTTAAACATAACCGAGATTAATTAGATTGAAACTGAAGATAACAGAAACAATGCCGAAAATGGCATAAATAGCGATGAAGAAAACATGAAATCAAGAGAGACACAAACAAAGCCGAAAGGAACATAGGTAAAGTCGAAATGATCAAACTTGAGTTGGTTAAGAATACACCCGGTACATACTGCAAAACGACCGGATGTAGGAAGGAGTAACTTAGCGGGCGCGGGGATTGACTTCTTGAGGGAGGTTGAAGTTCCTCCTCCTCCATTCTCTCTCAAACCGATCATAGAATGAATCGGTCGTCTCTCTGGTTAGCACCTGGGCCTGGTTCAAACCCTCGCCAGGACAGGTTGGAACACCAAGTTCCACCAGAAGGCTGCTTATTTGGGGAATAAGACCGACCGACCGGATGTTGACCATCCAGATGAGGGTGTCGAATAGTACCCGGGACCAGTTGACCGGCGTGCTGGTGACGATGGCCGCCATCATGTTGAAAGTCGCCGCGCAATAGGTGTTGGTGACATCTCTTCCAAAAATGCCCCTTCCTATTACATCGTTGAGGAGCTGATACTCAGCCCTCAAGAGTGACTTAGAGCCATGATCATCAACAGGCTCATCCGACCGGGCAAGGGAGAGGGAGACCTCAGCCTTAATGTCGGCCGGAGGGTTGAGGTCTGTGATCCCTTGCTTAGGCAGACCGAAGCACCGAGCGAAGTCCTGCTCGGTGAAATCGAAGATTATACCCCCAACCTTTGATTGGATGTGGGTATCAAAGTGGGGTGTGCCCCGGAATACCCTGGCATTATAGTAAAATTCCAAGACGGATTCAGGGTAGATAGTTTGCTTGTCATCCAGAAAATACTGGAGGCCAATATCTTCCAGTTTCTTGATCATCCGATACACTTCATAATGTTCGGTACTAGAGTAGGATTCAAAATCGACTTGGAGGATGTTTGGGAAGTGAGACATGATTGGTTTGCCTTAGTGAGAGGATGTGTTTTGTTTTGTGAATGTTTGAGTGAATATGTGCTTCCCTTAAATACTAGTTTGGGGGTTATCCTATTATCCAGGTATTGAATGAGGTAATGTCTATTGACCGCAGGGTATTAGTTATTGCATGAAATAGGCATGTTTTTCAGACTAGGCTGTCGGTCATAGGCCTGGACTGTGAAAGATATCAAAAGATCTTCACGTCTTTTTAGGCGCGACCTGTTTTACTTTGAAAGGGTAATGTTGCAGAACAGATATCCTTAACCTCTGATAACTATTCCTCTTCTGTTTGAAATTCAAATAATCTAGGGTAGCCTGCTTCCGAATCGGTCAGGTATCAGTTGTTCATCCCGATGCGGTTATTTGGTGCATGCACCAAGTAGCCGGTCGGTTTACTCTATCTGATAAACTGGGCGGTTCTTCCACAGACACCCCGAAGATTCGAAGTTCGACAGCTTAGGAAGAATTACCGGTTTGTCTGTCTAAACCGGTTTCCCTTTAAGCATCCTTTGGAAGGATTTGGCTAATGTCGGTTAAGCCTAGAGTAAGCCTGAATTGAGAAAACTTAGCTTCCTGCAGCGGCTTCGTGAAGATATCGGCTACTTGTTGATCGGTCGATACGTATTCTAGTCGGATATGCTTCAGCGTGACATGCTCTCGGATGAAGTGATGCCTTATGTCGATATGCTTGGTTCTGGAGTGGAGAACCGGGTTGTAGGTGATCGCAATGGCACTTGTGTTGTCACAGAAGATCGGTGACTCTTCGGCTATGACACCGAAGTCCTTCAGCTGTTGTTGGATCCAGAGGAGTTGAGAGCAGCAACTTCCGGCCGCCAAGTATTCAGCCTCCGCGGTTGATGTAGCCACCGATGTCTGTTTCTTGCTGTGCCATGACACCAGTCGGTCACCTAGGAACTGACATGTTCCACTGGTGCTTTTCCTGTCGATCTTGCACCCTGCATAATCTGCGTCTGAGTAGCTTGTTAGATTAAAGGATGAGTCCTTTGGGTACCACAGACCGACATCAGGAGTGCCTTTCAGATACTTCAGTATCCTTTTTGCGGCTGTGTAGTGGGATTGCTTTGGATTTGCTTGGAATCTCCCACACACACCAACTGCAAACAGGATGTCCGGTCTACTCGCTGTTAGGTACAGTAGGGAACCGATCATGCCTCGGTATGCAATTTGGTCTACCGATTGACCCTCATCGTCCCTGTCCAGTTTAATTGATGAGCTCATTGGAGTAGCCGCCGAGGAGCAGGTGTCCATCCCGAATTTCTGTAGCTCCTTGGTATATTTAGGTTGACTGATGAGTGTTCCTTCTTTGAGTTGTTTGACCTGAAGACCTAGGAAGAAACTTAATTCTCCCATCATACTCATTTCAAACTTGTCAGTCATCATTTTTGAGAACTTGTCACAAAGCTTCGAATCGGTGGAACCGAAAATAATATCATCTACATAAATTTGAACAAGTAGGATATGTTCCTTCTTTTCAAACTTAAACAAAGTTTTATCCACCGAACCGATGGTGAAATCATGCTTTAATAGAAATGCGGTTAGGGTATCATACCAGGCTCTAGGTGCTTGCTTTAGACCGTATAAAGCTTTATTCAGCCGGTATACATGGTTTGGAAATGCAGCGTTTTTTAAACCGGGTGGTTGTTCAACGTACACTTCTTCACGTAGATCACCGTTCAGAAATGCACTTTTAACATCCATTTGAAAAACCTTAAAGTTTTTGAAAGCCGCAAAAGCTAGAAAAATCCTAATGGCTTCTATCCTGGCTACAGGAGCAAATGATTCTTCAAAATCAATGCATTCTTCCTGTTTGTAGCCTTGAGCCACTAATCTGGCTTTGTTCCTCGTGACCAAACCGTCTTCATTGAGTTTGTTTCTGAATACCCATCTTGTTCCTATGACCGATTGATCTTTCGGTCTGGGAACTAGGTACCAGACTTTACTACTCTCAAACTGGTTTAGTTCTTCTTGCATTCCCAAGATCCAATCCGGATCTGACAATGCTTCGTCTATTCTTTTCGGTTCAATCTGGGATATGAAAGCAGAGTTAAAATATCCTTCCAGAAGTTGACTCCTAGTTCGAACAGGTTCTGAAGGGTCACCTATAATTTGCTCAGGAGGATGTTTATTGTTTCTTCTGAGATTCAGTTCAGGAGTGTCTACCAAATTACCGTTAACTTGACCAAGGCTAGACATGTCGGTAGGCTGAACATGATTGTTAGACCGACCGACTCCTTCGGATTGGACCGAAATGTCAGCTTCCTGTTGTGGAACAGCTTGATCCGGCTGGGTATCAATATTACCCATTTGGTCATGGACAAACCGCCTGAAGACCGGAGTCTCATCTTCACTATCAGAATGAATATCGTTATTTCCCAATCTGTTGTGTAGATCAAAGCATGAAGCAGTATTGCTTTCAACCGATTCATCGAAAACAACGTGAATTGTTTCCTCTATGGTTGCAGTTCTATTATTATATACTCTATATGCTTTACTTACTGCTGAGTATCCAAGCATGATGCCGGTATCGGTTTTTGCATCAAAAGCGGTGAGTTGGGTTTTACCATTTATATGTATATAACACTTACAACCGAAAATCCTGAGGTACTTGAGTTTAGGAACCCTGTTAAAATAAACCTCATACGGTGTTTTGTTGTGAAATCTGTTTATTAAAGAGCGGTTTTGTGTATAGCATGCAGTGTTGATAGCCTCAGCCCAGAATTTCTGAGCAATGCCGGAGTCGGCTATCATGGACCGTGCGGCTTCCTTGAGAGTCCGGTTTCTTCTCTCGGCCAGGCCATTTTGTTGAGGAGTCCTAGCACTAGACAACTCGTGTCTAATGCCGGATTCATCAAGATATGCAGTTAATGTACTATTGGTAAATTCAGTACCTCGATCACTTCGAATGCTATTAATGCGAGTTGATTTTTCATTTTGCAGGCGCTTAAGAAGTGTAATCAGGTTTGATACGGTTTCACGTTTATATGGTAAGAATATAACCCATGTATATCTAGAATAATCATCAATAACTACCATGGTGTAAAGCATGCCTCCTAAACTAACAACCTGAATCGGTCCAAACAAGTCCATATGAAGGAGGTCTAAGCATCGGCTAGATTGAATGTTTCCTTTACTTTTAAAGGATGACCTAGTTTGTTTACCCATTTGGCATGCTGAACAAACCTTATCCTGGTTAAATACTATGTCAGGAATACCTTCAACTAGCTTTTTACCGCGAATATAGTTTAAAGTTTTCATGTTTAGATGATTTAGTCTCTTGTGCCATAGCCAGGTTTGATCAGTTTTAGCTCTCATGCATATAGGATATTCTACTCTGGTTTTCCAGTCTACCTTATAGATGTTACCTATTCTATTTCCGGTTAGTAGTACAATACCCTGAGAGTTCTTAACTAAGCATGCATGTTTAAGGAATTCTACAGTATATCCAGCATCACACATTTGACTGATGCTAAGTAGGTTAAAATTTAGGTTTTCAACTAAAAGTACATTATCAATAGTTAGGTTACCATGGACAATCTTACCCTTGCCCACAGTTTTACCTTTTGAGTTGTCACCGAAGGTGATTAGAGCACCGATTGTTGTTCTGATATCGGTTAACAAATTGCTGTTTCCGGTCATGTGCTTGGAGCAACCGCTGTCCAAGAACCATTCGGAGTTTCCTAGCCGTTTCTTTGAATCCTGCAAAATGTACATATTTACAACTGTTTGGTACCCACATTTACTTGGGTCCACATGCGATTAGTCCCTTAGGTATCCAAACCTTGATGAACCGGACAGTCTTCTTTGCTAGGGTCTTAACTGTCCTTTTGACATTCGGTCTCGTGTATTTCGGTTTTCCATCAAATGTCCTAAATGGTGATGGTCTTTGGTTCGGTGATCTATGGTTTGACCTACGGGGTTCAGGAAAGGCTTTCTTATGTCTGAGGATTTCGGCTTTTCTTTTCACAGGGTCAAGCCATGAATCGGTTGGACCAACATAATCGTATTTTAGCTTCTCTTCCCTATAGTATGCGGTCTCCTCCTCTTCAGCTGTCCAGGTGCTCTTAAGAAATTTTATAAAGGGAAGGTTTCCTCTTGTAAGCCTTACTTTCTCTATGGGTTTTCGGTCTTTGGAGCTATTTTCGTATCCTAGGCCAAATTTACAACGAGGATGTCTGTAGTGTTTATTCATGTTTTTCACTATATCGCTAGATCTCTTATAGGCGGCCATCTTATATTGAAGTCGGGCATTTTCTTCCTTGGTTAGTTCTCTAGTAGGTTCACTAGATTGTTCGGTCTTAGGATCTAACTCGGTTTCTAGAGTAGGAGTATCATCAGGTTGTATGGCCTCCGGTTCGGTTATGATAAGTACCTCTGGTTCTGTCGGAGTGGGTATTATGGGATCGGTTCTAATGTTGAGGTGCTTAGGTAGCATGGTCAGTAGGTTCTTATATTCTTCTACCATGTCATTCAATGCTTCATATAACTCGTCTTTAGTAAATTCATCATAGGGGGAATCAAATACCTGTTCCTCATTTGCCATGAGGCACGTGAGCTCATCATCGCTGTCACTGCGAGCCCACAAACTTCCACCATCGTCGGCTATTAATGCTTTTGGTACCTCACTTCCTTCACCGGTTTGTTGGTAATTGTTTCTGTCATTTTGATAGTCCGGTTTCTGGGTATCCCTTCTTGGTTTCCTGCATTCCCACTTAAAGTGTCCCAAACAGTTACAGTTGTAGCATCTTACATTGGATTTGTCACCATAGTAGTTGTTCGTTGGTTGGCTTCTTTTCATGAACCTCCCAAATTTCTGTGCAAGCATTGCCATGGCATCCTCTGTGAACTGTTCGGCGGTTCTGATCGGTACGGGTGCAGGGACCGGTGTCGGTGCAGGTGCAGGAGCAGGTACGGCCGGTTCTGTAGATGTGATTAGTGCTCTGGTTGATGTTGAGGCCGAGACTTCCTCTTCGGTTCTAGATCTCATTTCGAACTCATATGCCTTGAGATCTTCGAATACATCGTATAGTTTCATCTTACGTAGGCTCTTTGACTCCATCATTACCATTGTTTTTATGTCCTAAGCACTTGGAAGAGATCTCAAAGCCTTCATAACTACCTCTTTGTTCTCATACTTCTTGCCCAGAGTTGCTAGTTCATCTAACACACCAGTGAACCGGTCACTGTATTCCTTCATAGATTCTCCTGGTTTCATTTTGATGCTTTTCGAACTTTCTGTGTAGGCCATCATTATTTTGTTCTCCCTTGTTCTTTCATTTCCTTCAAAGATCTGGATAACCGTGTTCCATGTCTCCTTCGCGGTTTTGCAATCTCTAATCATGCAGTATGTGTTTCTATCCACGCTGTTGGAGATTCGGTTTCTTGCATGGTTGTCCAGATTATTCCTTCTTCTATCTTCAGCCGTCCATTCCTTTCTGTCTTTATCAATGAATATTGGTCCTTCGGTTAGAATGGACTCCATTTCATCATCCAAGGTGACTAGGTGCAGGTGCATGCGTGCCTTCCAGTTGGCAAAGTCATCACCTTCTAGCATTGGAGGCCTATCCTGATACATGCTTGCTTCAGTATTGAAACTAACTGCTCTGATACCAATTGTTAGGATCTAGGTCGCCGCTAGAGGACCGGGGGTTGGACCGGTTAGCGGTTCTTACTCGTAAGGTGGTGGTTAATTCGGTTAGAGTTTAACACCGGGGTTTCAATACTACACAACCTGTCACAAATCCTTGAACTAGGTTCAAGCGCGGAAGAGATTTGCTTTCAGGTTGAAGCGGCACACTTGTATGATAGGCAGAATCGGTTTCGGATGATGGAGATTTGAAGGATGGTGGGTCGGTTTAGGTGATCTGGAAATTCGGTATGGTTAGTATAGAGTCGGTTTAGAGCGGTGTGGTTAAGTTAGTCGGTTAGATAATGAAGCCGGCAGAAAGTAAATAACAAGACAGATTTTATGGATGTTCGGAGATAAAACTCCTACGTCACCCCTTCCTCTCGAAACCGCGAGAAGGATATTCACTAAGGAATACAAGTACAATCCGATCGAGACTTATTTCCGGCTCGATAATACTCTTACAATTCACACCGAAATTGTAATACACACTTTGAATTTAGCACTTAGGCTTTCTTAGAATAACACAGTTTTATCACTTGTAGTAAATGCTCTCAACGCTTCACTTGTCTCACTAAGTGTCTCTTGATGTCCCGCATTTACTCTTCTTCAACTGCCCCATTTATAGGTGAAATATGTCAACGGTCATATTTCACTTCCTTGAATCTGATTGGTTGAGCAGAGGTGCAGTGATTCAGTGTTTTAGACCTGCGGTCGTTTCCTCAGACCTGATGGTCAAGCTCAGACCTGGCATTATGTCTCAGACCTGGCGGTCTGTTCTTCCGGTTTGTAAGACAAACCTGCTGGGTTTGTCTTTTACTCAATGTAGGCACTGTCTGTTGGACAGTTGTCTGTACTTGGAAGATTTCCTTTCTGGCTTATCCTGAAGTAGAAAGATCCGGTAGGACTGTCTTCTGCAGCCTGCAGGCTTTCCTCAGACTTGCATGGATATGGAAGTATTCAGTCTGTTCCTTTGGTATCATTCTCAACAGATACCCAAATTGTCTTCTTGTACTGGTCGGCCGCTTGACTTAACCGAGTGACTTTTGGTATGAGTGATGTAACCGGACTTCTTCCGGTTATTTCTTGTCTTGATGATCGGCTGTTTGATGATTCCGGTTTTGAGCTTTGGCCGATCCTTTCTTTGTGCGGTCACGTTCCGAATACTCTTGATCGGTTTGGTAGCTTGACCGGTTAGGTTTCTTTAGTCGGTTCTCTTGTTCATCCGGTCCGGTTCCTTGTTCCTGCATGGAAAGTTTATTTAAGTTAGATTTATTTGAACCGGTCTTATTTTATCTAACAGTTTCACTACAACTGATTATGTTTACCGATTGTTCAGTTTAACCGGATAGCTTCAGGTTTTAGATATGTGATTTGCTTCTTCTAGTCGGCTTGATTTCTTGACCGGTTAGATATCTTGACCGTTCCTGCACAATAAGTTTGTTGAGTTAAGTTCTTATTGACCGGTAAGATTTATCTAACAAATTGTGATATATATTTAAATAAATTTGTACAAATTATTTTATAATGTATATATTTATATATTCAATATGCATACATTTGTTTGTAATGTATTAAAATATATTTTGACAAATTATTTAAAAAATTATATAATTATATATTAAATATGAGAAATGATTAGGTGAGGGAAAGACTTGACATAATTTTATTTATTTGCTGAAAAAATCAAATAATTTCTCTCTTTTCTCTATTTCCTTCTACTTTTACATTTTCCAACCAATGTCAAGTCATTCCCTCACCAAATTTTCTCACCAAATTTTCTTTTTCTATCACTCCTCATTAAATATATACCTATAACAACATATTTTTAATTATTTTTGAAAGATATTTAAATTATTTTGTAAATATATTTAAATGAATTTGTAAAACAAAATATTCAATTTTTTTTTAAATATTTTTAAATGAAGTTGTAAAATAAAATATTTTAAAATTTATTTGTAAGATATTTTTTAAAAATAATTTAAATAATTTATATTTTATATAATTATATATAAATGTTTTTGAAGAATGCTTTAATTGACACGTGATTTAAATTCAAATAAAAATTAAAAATTATACATATTTTTAAAAATTAGTTTATAGTTCTTAAAAAAAACTGAAATCATAAATATGTATATTTAAAATAAAAAAAAATTACATAAATTATAAATATTTTTATAATTTATATAATTTAACATATATTAATATATTTTACTAATTTTTAAATTTGATAAATTATAAATTAATAAATATTTTTTAAAATTATATAAATTATGTATATATATATTAATAATAGTTTATATATATTTGAATTATATATATAACTGAAAATAGTTAAAAATAATAATTAAAAAACTAACTAATAAATAATTATAATAAGATAAATTGAAACATTAATAATGAATGCATCTACTTTTTTTTAATTTTATTTAAATTGTGATTATATATTATTTGAATACTAAAAATTAGTGATTAATAATGTATCCAAAATATTTTATAATATTAAATAAAATAATATTTAAAATTTAAATAAATTATAAATATAAGATTTGAGAAGATAAAATTTAAAAAAATATGTAAATATATTATATATTAATTTTAATAAAAAAACAATAAAATAGGAGAGAGTAGAGTAAAAAAGGTATATATTTATATATATATATATATATATATATATATATATATATATATATATTAATCCGTAAATAAATGTGATCAGTTATAAATAATATTAACAGTTGAATTTAATATTTATGAGTTTCTTATAATTTAATAAAATTTTCGAATTGAAGATAAAATAAAAAATAATTTCCTATATATATATATATATATATATAAATATCATTCATTAGAAAACAAAGGAAAAGCAGCCGACTGGAACCCTTCTCAGGTTGAAGAAAGCCGTCCGAGGATTTCGTAATTCTTCAAAATCTTCACATACTACGGCCAGGATCTAGCCGTTTGTTCTATCTATAACCCACATCTTGAAATCAAGTTTTCTTGGTTCTCTCATGGAATCTCTTTCAAGCTCGATTTTCATATCCGGGTTTTCGGAGGCGGCGCATCCACACCTGCAACCCATTTACTCCTCTTCTGTCAAAACCCTGTATAAGTTTAATAAATCTCGTCTGAAGATCGGTGAATGTTCTCTTGCTACAACGTATAGGCCTTGTGTCTCTCGTGTTGTTACAGCCCTTGCTCGTGGGATATCGGATGAAGGAAACGAAGAAGAAGATAGTCGGCTTGTTAATATTAATGGTGTAAGTTTAGTTTCTGAAGGCGATAATGATGCTGATTCTTTTCCTGAGGTGATTATTTTTTCGAATTCCTTTAAGTTTTCATTATACCCATCTTTCAATGAGAAAAATTGATGTCTGTTTTGATTTCCTTAAGGGTAATCAAGAACACAATCTTGTAAAGGAAAGACAGTCAGAAACATTGTTGATGGCTACACCTGGAAGTAGTAGTACAAGAGCTGGGCTTTTCAGAACTCCAATATCTGGTGGAGTTCAGAGTGCTACTTCAGCTCATGATTTACATAGACCAGCTTTAGCAGTTCGGAATTTAATGGAACAGGTCTAATGCAAATTTGCTTTGTAACTTTACCATTCGTTTTGTTCGGTGGTTCCTAATATGTTCTTTTACTCTTCAGGCTAGATTTGGGGATTTATGCACAGTGATGTCTAAGATGCACCACAGGCGAGTAGGATATCCATTTGGTTCTTTGGTTGATTTTGCACCGGATTCAATGGGTCGTAAGTCATGTTTTAGTTTCGCATTTTGAAACCAACCATCTCTTTATTAACCCTTATTTCATGAGGCTGTTTATTATTTGTTGCTAGATCCAATATTCTCGTTTTCTCCTTTGGCTATCCACACTCGAAATTTGTTAGCTGACCAGAGATGCACACTTGTGGTGCAGGTTGATACTATAATTCTTCATTTCAATTATATGATGCAGTTGCTGTCTTTCCTTTTATGTATACCTATTTATAATTTTTCTTCATAGGTACCTGGATGGAGTGGTTTATCAAATGCAAGGGTAACAATCTTTGGTGACATCGTCCCTCTACCAGCAGATCAACAGGTGAGTCACGGTTTTACTCATTCGATCCAGAATATGGAAAATTTTAATCTTTATTAGGTATCTATATGAGCCCACTATTTGGAGCTGGGTATGGATGTTGTAAGTATCTCGATGTTGATTTAGACGAGATAATGGTTTGGAAAATAACTTAATTAGATATATATTCATAAATTGGTTGAAGTTTCTCTTCCAAACCCATATCCAGATCCAGCTCCAAAAAGGGTTTCAAAATGGGCCATATAGAATCAGTTCCCTCTGAAATGGTGTTTTTGCAATTGTTTGATGTAAAAAGTAGTTTATTTCGGTAAAATGACCAAAATGTCCTTAGTATTTAAAAATTTAAAATGTTATAAAAGAATGAAGGGTGTTGTTTTGGTATTTATTGATAAATAGAAGTATATTTCAATTGTGGAGATATCAAATTCTATTATATTGTTCAGGAATGGGCTCATAAGCTATACATAACCAAACATCAACGACTCCCTTCTCAGCAGTGGGGAAACTTTTACTACTTTAGGATGCAGAATATAAGGTATTGTCAAACTTTGTTCTTCTTCGACTCATTGGATGGATGATGAAATACTTTCAATTATTCTTGATCGGTTTCTGGGTTTCATATCCTTTGATTTTGGAACTATGCTGTTTCTTGTACATGAGCTGAGGCTGACATATGTTATTTGGGTGCCAAACAGCGATATTTATTTCATTGGAGGATTTGGGACAGTGGCATGGGTTGATGTCAATGAATATGAAAATCTTCAACCTGATAAAATTGCAGTAAATGGTGATGAACAAAATCTGAAGGTTGGTTTTTCACTTGTACATATTTTCTTCTGTCGTGGAAACGAGTTTTATAGTAAAATATTACTGTTTGTAGGAACTAAATACGATATTCTCAAAGCCACTAAAAGAGCTTCTCTCTATGGAGACTGAGGTGGATGATGCTGCTTTTATTTCGATAGATAGTAAAGGAACAGACATAAGAGTTCGCGAAGGAGCACAGGTAATAAGTCTTTTTTTCATTTATTAAAAAATAAAACCCCAAGTGTCTGTCCAAATGTTGTCACACAAACAAGTGAACAAATGAAACTCATTGTTTGGAGATCATGGTACATAGATTGAACATGCTCTTTTTTCCATAACAACTAAGACGTGTTTTGATGTAAAATATCGCTTAAACCAAAGTGAAATACCCTTTCTGTCTGTTTTCCCATCCACATGTGAATCCAATACCCTTTCTGTCTGTTTTCCCATCCACATGTGAATCCAAATTGGAATCACATTACCCATTTGAAAACACTTTCTAGACATGGATCTGTATCCCTATCTAGATGAGAAATCTGTGTCTTTTTCCATCTATAGATTCATAGAATGAAGAATACTTGGATGATTTAATTATCTTTGATCTCTTTCCATGGAATGAAAGTATAGTCTTTATTTAACCCTAAGTTTTACGATACTTGTCTAAGTGACCAAATGTCATTGATGATGATACAATTAGAATGAATGAATAAATTTTTACGCAAATTTTGTTGTCTCGGTTATTTGTATTAACATGTTGATTGCGGTTGTGTTGGTTACAGTTCAACATACAGAGATTATCGTTTGAAGAAGAAAATCCAGTAGAGACATTGGAAGAAGCTAAGGCTGCCCTTTGGAAGCTAATAAATCGCGGTCGAATCTTTAGCCTGCAAAAATAGATTCTTCGTTCTTCTTCATTAATAATATTAATATTTAAGCAATAAATTATCATTTTTTAAATCAAATAATAGCTGCTACTGCCGTTTCCTTTTGTGAACTATTTTTTTTTCTTCTACTTTTTGAACTTAGAGAAGTTGTTTCAATTTGATAAGCCAATTAGACATGTTTGTGTGTGACATTCAAAATTGAAGGTGTTTATTTTATTTTATTTTATTACATATGTCAATATCATCATCTTACTATTATTCTTTATTAAATGTCACAATGTGCTGGATTATCCTGTTACTCACATTAGGTAACGCACTAGATATTGGGAATGTTGTGTTTATTTTTTGTTTTTTATGCCTATCATTCTTTTTTTGAAATAATTCAGGTTTGTCAATTAGCGTGTTACATAATATTTAGTTTTTCTGAATTGTTAATGTTTGAATTTGCTTAAATTTTATTTAATTTGCTATTACCTTAAAAGAAACATATTATGGAGTGATCAAATCAACTTGTTTAGGATTATATGAATAAATTAGTCCTTATTTTATTTGTAATAAACTTGTTTATTAAAATTAGTTTTAATCCATTTTTTTGGAAGCTAGTCATGAGATTTGAGAGGTTCTAGATAGGACTTGAATTCAATTTAAAATTTTTAGGTTAGATTTAATTTGTGATTTGTGATATTTGATTTTTGCATGTGGAAAAATAAATTAATTAAGAATTTTAAATGATAATAAGATAGAAAAATTATCATTATTATGTAAACCTTTTTTTGTTTGGATTGAAACAAACACATACATAGTATTCATCATTTGAAACGATTGTACTCATAACTTTTTTTTCATAACTTTTTTTTTTCAAACTCTTTTATTTATTTATTTACGGAATTAAGTCGTCCACAATGTTGCTAAACCTTGTTCAATCCATGTGAAAAGCATATTTTTGTCAACAAATTTTATTATTATTCTAATGGATTATTATATTACTAACTAAAAATATATAAAAAAAATTCTTTGTCAATTACAATTATAAACTTACTAAATTAAATTTTTATTATTATATTGATTAATTATATTCTAAATAAAATATATATAAATATTTTCTCTAATGAATAACAATTATAAATAAAATTTATTAGATGTTAATTAAATGAATCCCGTGTATTTTCACGATAAGAATATATACAAAATATTATTTATCTAATTAATTTAAATTAGTTTTAGTTTGTAAAAATTAAGTTTAATCTAAACTTTTAATGTTAACATATATTTTATCCCATCGACATTCATTTAATCCCTCAATTGACTATCATTTTGTAACTCATACTTTTTCATATGCCTCTTTTATCCCCTCGGCAAATCTCCCATCAATCTTAGTCGACCTCAATTGATAACACATATTTTATCTCTCGTCAAGCTTAACCACTAACCCCTAATTGACCATCATCTTGTGACTCACACTTTTTAATATGTCTCTTTATCCTCTCGGCAAACCACCCACTAACCCTAATCTTGTGACTTACACTTTATCATATGTCTCTTTATCCCTCGACAAACCACTCACTAATTTTAGCCGACCTCTCTTTTTTACTCTCACTTCAACAAATCAACAACCAATATCAATTGATCACACACCTCTTATCTATTGTCAAAACCCAACCACTAACCCCTAACTAACTCTCATTTCGTGCATCACATTTTTAAATGCTCGTCAAACCAACCATTAATTCCAACCTCACACTCGACAAACCACCCGTCACCCGACCTCCATCTCGTGACCTCACACTTTCAAATGCTCGCTAAACCAACCACTAATTCTGACCTCACACTCGACAAATCACTCACCACCCGACCTCCATCTCGTGACCTCACACTTTTAAATGCTTGTCATACCAACCATTAATTGTGACCTCACACTCGACAAACCACCCACCACCCGACCTCTATCTCGTGACCTCACATTTTCAAATGCTCGCCAAACCAACAACTAATTCCGATATCACATTTTCAGATGATCATCCTTTGTTTAAAAGTTAAGTCAACACTTAAAATGCTAGACCACTTATGATTATTGAAAAATAATTTTATTATTTTATATATATATATATATATATATATATATAAAATTTAATATTTATTATCAATTAGTTAATTTTTTTAAAAACACAATTAGTTAATTTTTATATTAACATAAAAATTATTTATATTTATAATATATATATATATATATATATAATGAGAAAAAATGTATCATAAAAGATAAAATGTATATATATAAAATTAATGATGAAAAATAATATAATATAATATATATAAAGTAACAAATAAATATAAAATTATGAATATAGGTGTATTTATAATAAAAAAAAATTGTTTATATATATATATATTATATATAAAATAAATATAAAAATTATGAAATTAAGTGTATTTGTAATAAAAATAAATTATTTATATCTTGAATTAATATTAATATATGAATTAATATTAATATAGATAATTTTTTAAAATTATATATATATATAGAGGAGTGATAGAGTGAGGGAATTTAGTGAGGGAATTTGGTGAGGGAATGACGTGTCATCACCTTCATTGGTTGGAAAATGTAAAAGTGAGAGAAAAGAGAGAAATTATTTGATTTTTTCAGCGAATAAGATTATGCCACATCAATCCCTCACCAAATTCCCTCACTAAATTCCCTCACCTAATCATTTCTCATATATATATATATATATATATATATATAATGAAAAACAAAATTTAATTAAGAGAGAAGGAGATAAGGGAGAAATTACATGATTCCATAAATTATATACATATGGATATGACTGATGAAATGAGTGGATTAATACCTGAATTAATTTCATATTAGTTGACTTTAAGCATTATTATATATATTAATAATTTTTTATTTTATTTTTTTAAGTATTTATTTATTAAAATTAAGATAATTTAATAATTATGATTATGATTTCTCACTTATTTTTATGATTAAAATGATTTAAATTATAATTTCTCTTCATAAGTTAATCTTGTATTTAAAGTTAGGGATACAATGTATTTATCATTTTCGCAACATTTTATTTCGAAAATTTATTTTTACTACCATCATGTCCCGATTGATTTTGATAATCCCGAGTCACCATAAGATGAATTGAACCGAAGCATGATTATGATTTTTGTTTAAATTGATAATCCCGAGTGACCATCAGATGAATTGAACCGAAGTATGATTATGATTTTTGTTTAAATTATTATGATTTAATTTATAATTTATTTATAAGTTAAGTAAACAATCTATTATTATAATTTCTCACTTATATTTTTATTTTTTATTATTATTTGAAAAAGAATAGTAGGAGATAGCTAAGTTGACATTACCGAGTGATTATCCTAGCAAAGAGAGAGAGAGAGGAGAGAGTCTTGCTCGTGTGAGCCATAAGCAGAGAATTACAGCAATCAGACGAAACTGTATTTGCTTCCTTCCATGGCGGAGAGCAGTAGCACTATCTGCACAATCAGTCACGGATCGACTCCAATAAGCAAATTAGCTGAAGATCATCTCATATCCATCCTCCTTCTCCTTCCAATAGGATCGGTCATCTCTTTTGGCATGACTTGCAAACGATTCAGGTCATTAACCTATTCCGACGCTCTATGGGAATCAATCTGCAGGAAAGAGTGGGGACATACATCAGTCGATGCCATCACTTTCTCCGTTGACGCGCTACATCAACGATTTCCTTCCACATGGATGAGACTCTATCGTCAGGTCTATCAACTAGATACTATATCTTGTCATAGACTTACAGTAGATCCTGAATTCGTTGATGAACTTCTTCCTGGTCCTAGAGCTTCTCATTCTCTCAATTTCGTCTCCGATTGTCTCGTTTTGTTCGGCGGTGGTTGTGAAGGAGGTCAGTTTCTTCTCTCTTCTGTGTAATAATTTCTTTCTATTGTCTGCTTACTATGTGCCGTAAGGAATTCGTCATCTAATCAATCATTAATTTATCATCTTCCAGAATAGATTAGATTTGTTTAGTTTATTATACCTTCAATCTTTAATTGGATTCTTGATGATTCTCCAAAGGACAGACAGACAGACATTATATCCACAAATCCATCCCCATCCACACGACACATAGATGGATCTATTTCTACACCTACAACTCTTTCTGCACAAACAATCCTCATTCATTTAACTTTTCAAGATCAGCTTCAATAATTCATTCATGGAGCCTATTTGATATTTGTTGTTTTTTTCGCCTTCTCATTATCACTGTGAATTCGGTCTTCTTCTCCTTTATTAGGAATTAACTTAATCTTCATTGTTGTTTGTTAGGAATGTTGAATTTCAGTGTTGTTTTTGATATGCTGAGCATGAATTATTGATGGATAGGATCTATGTAAGTGAAGGATTGATCTGGCTAGGATTTAGGGTTAAGGATTAATTGATAGGGCTCTAAATTGTATGTAAGCCTAGGTTTATTATGTTAGTATTTATTAGTCCCCCTAAGTTGACACCTTATAAATAGGGTTAAGGATTAATCAATAGGCTTAGCCATTCATTTCTCAACTCTTCTTACATTCTCTTTTCATCTTCTTTAATCTACTGTTAACCTATTACAATACCCTAAACCTAAATATAAGAACTGTAACAGATATTCCCCTGTTTGGAAATATATGGAATGTATCTTGAATTAGATTATGCTTACAAACTAAACTTGGCTTATTTGATGTAGTTTTAACTTGGTTTGATGAAAAAGTGGACTATTTTGAGTTATTTGAGGTAAATTGCTAAAATATCCATTGTATTGTATTGTATTAATTGTATTTTGATTGTTGATTGGGATATTAGGAGTTATTTGGATTAAACCCTTCATGAAACAAGATAAGAGGACCTTAGTGGTAGACATATTCAAAACATTAGTTCCTCATTTGGATTGAAATAATAAGTGTTTTCCGAATAGTCGTTCTTTTGACGGTTTTGGTAGATATTTCTCCTTTTGTGAAAGGATAACAAATGTTTCTTAAACACAAGATAACAAGAACATGATTTCACAAAGACTTTGTATTTAGCAATCTACTTCTTCATTCTTCAAAGCAACTTCTTTGTGAAAGGATCAATACCTCATTACTTGCATAGTAACTCAAACTCATTTATGAATGAGTTTTATTTTTTCGTTGGGGTTCCACTTTGAACAGCATTCTTGTAAACAAATCATATGTTTAGCCATTTTTCAGGCCGTCATCTGGGCGACACATGGGTGGCATACATTGGAAACAACTTTAATAGGACCGTGCAATGGAAGAAAATAAATTCTGAAATTCCAAGTGGCCGTTTCGGTCATTCATGTGTTGCGGTCGGAGATTGCCTCGTCCTTCATGGAGGCATCAACGACCGCGGGGTTCGCCATAACGACACATGGGTGGGTCGAATATCGTTCCACGAAAGCTTTGGCATAACATGGTCATGGAGATTGCTCGACGTGGGACCTATCGCACCTCCACCCCGAGGTGCCCACGCGGCTTGTTGCATAGATAATAATCGTAGGATGATAATTCACGGAGGGATCGGATTATCCGGTCATAGACTCGGAGACGGGTGGGTCCTAGATCTCTCGGAGAACCTCCTTTTCGGCACGTGGAGTGAAATTACTACTTACCCTTCCCCTTCACCCGAAGCGCGGTCGGGTCATACTTTGACTTACGTTGGTGGAAACCGAACTGTTTTGTTTGGAGGAAGGGGAACAGCTTACGATGTTTTGGACGATGTTTGGCTGTTGGATTCTTCGGAGAGTCGGTTGAGATGGGTGCAATTACAATTCGAGTTGAGGAATATAAACGAGAGAGTTTCACTCCCGAGAGTTGGGCATACTGCTACACTTATATTGGGGGGTAGAGTTTTGATTTACGGAGGGGAAGATTCGTTTAGGCATCGGAAAGATGATTTTTGGGTGTTGGATGTTTGTTCAACGGTAATGGTTGTGAAACCGAGGAGGGGGTTGGTTTTTAGGAATATGTGGAAGAGGATGAAGACGAGAAGTAGTAGTTATGGCCCGAATGGGAGATCGTTTCATCGAGCTTGTGCGGATCAAACAGGGCGTTATTTGTACGTGTTTGGTGGAATGGTGGATGGGATTCTTCAACCGGGAGAATCGTCTGGTTTGAGATTCGACGCCGAGCTATTTCAAGTGGAACTTATGTTGTAAGTAAATGTTGGTGGGTTGGTTTAAAAGTTATAAAAAAAAAAAATGGTTTGGAAGTTTTATGGGTAGGTCATTGGTATTGTTGTAATTTTAGAATTGATGGTTGGAATAATTAGCTATTATTATTATTATTGCCACAAACAAGAATTTCTTCCTCTAAAAAATAAATTATAAAAATGTGAAAATGTATTGATTGCAAAGTGTTTTCTATTTACTTGTAGTTCTAACCATAAACATATAATTATCACATATTTAAATGTAAAAAATAGAATAACTCAAGAGTAAAGTTGTACATTAAAATGTAGACTATTATAGAACTAAACAATAATAAGAATGAGGTAAAAAATTCACAAGTTCAGTTTAGTTCTCCACATATCTCCAATGACCTTCCTAGGCGAGGGATCATCGGGTCCTTTATCTCGTTGTCCCGATGTAAAATACAAAAACCCATCCAAGGTCCCAACAAGAGTGGTTTTCACTCGATATGGAAGTCTCCCCAAAATGGACCATTTCATTGTTCCTAAATCAAACCGAAAGACCTCCCCATTTAGTGTCATCTTCTTAGTTACCGGATGGTTTTGTGTTGTTCCTCCAACAATCACGATAGAATTATTTACTATTATCCAAGCAAATTCTATGTGAGAATCCGGCTTTGGCATTGGAGCTAAAGTTTTCCATTTCATCTCCTCGTCTAGCATGTAGACATCGCCATATACAATCTGTAATTTAAACAGAAAAAAACTAGGGTTTGTTTAAGACTTCAAATGACTACCTACATATACATGAAGGAAATGCATTTGTGAAATTACCTCTTTTCTTCGGGAACATTTGAAAATAGGTGAACCGGGCTTGGCCATAAAATCACCCTCCTGACCTCCAATAACATATAGTTTATCGTCAACCACAACACAAGCTCTGCACATAGGTTAAACAATTCATTCTGAAAAGGTTAGAACTCTAATAAATCGATCACATATACAAATTGTTGAGATGGATTTCGTAATAAAACTACCTATGAGGTCCACCTCGGGGTATTGGTATCTCGGATCGCCATTCTTTTTCTAGGGCTTTTCCATTTTCCACAGCAAGACTCCAATGCTCCACACCTGGAGTGAATCGGTTCTCTTTGCTTCCTCCCATCACATGTAACCTACCCTTCCATAGTTGGGTAGCTGGAGCATATCTAAACAAAGTCACATCAAATTCAGAATCGATAAACTCACTTCAATTTTAACTTTTCCGTTTCTTTCAATGTGATTGTGATTGAGATCCTGACAAAATACAAGTTGATACTATTTGTTTGATGATCTTATGAATGCAAATACTTACATTTGACACTTCTAGGTTCTAACCCAACTGAACTAAGAAAAAAATTAGCATATTTGTTGGAGGTAAGATATTGAAATGGGATGTATCTAGATGTGAAATACCAAAACCCGTCCAAAGTCCCAACAAGAGTGGTATTCACTCGATATGGAAGTCTATCCAAAATGGACCATTTCAGTGTTCCCAAATCAAACCGAAGGACCTCCCATTTAGTGGCATCTTCTTAGTTACCAGATGGTTTTGTGTTGTACCTCCAACAATCACAATAGATCTTAGAAGTGTCAAATGATAATTTTTTTTGAAGAATCCAAATAGAACCCAACTGAACCTAGAAAGAACCCAACTTAGAATTTATTTGGAAAACACTTTAGTTTCTGAATCGGTATCTCTTAATCTAGATACATCCCATTTCCAAATGTGATGCTATTTGGATTTCTTCCAAATATTGTCTCTTGAGGAAAATTTGTACAATGAACCTTATAAACAATAACACATACTATGAACAAATGAATGAAAAGTGGTATAAACAAGCTATCAGCATATCTTGTGAAGGCAATCATCAATCTAAAACACAAGATATACCTTGGTACAGGTAAAGGAGGTAAATCATTCCACTGTTTTGTATCAGTATCCAACACAAAGTTTCGCGCAGTTGGCCCCCTACATTGTGGACCATATTGTCCAGTCACAACATAGATGTATCTCCCATCTGTTGCCATTCCTAAATGCGAATGCGCCATTTCTTTCGGCATATCAAACCTTCCTCCCCATGTATTATCAGTAAAATTGTAAATGTCAACATGTGAATGCACCTATGCGAATGCAAATGGAAGAATGTCAAGATCCATTCTAAGAAAAGGTTCAAATATGTAAACCTAAAAGAAAGTAAAGCTGGTAGTAAAGATTCTCACAAAATCAATGGTTCCATAACCAGCGAAAACAAAGAGGAGATCCTTGATCTGTATAGCGGCACCATCTAGTCGTGGAACAGGAGAACTAACCATCTTCTCCCATTTCAGTTCCTCGCCAGGTAAATCCGCAAATGTTGCAGATAGTATCCTTCCAGATGAAGGATCATTCTTATTGCTATGAATTGATGAATTCTATCATATTGAACAATGCAACATTAGTTTAAGCCTCCTAAATTGCAGACATTCAAATTGATAAACAAGAGAGATCTAGAGTTTTAACCTTGTCGTTGAATTTAGGAGAGAGTAGGACGAATCCATCGGAGGTTTTGGGAAACAAATTAGATGCGACGGAAATGGCGGAACGAGATGAAGACGATGCCCAAAGTAGATCGATAAGTAGGACAGCTCCAAGAAGCCCGACGCATATGAACACTAATTTGGTAGTCGATTTGTACTTGACGGTGGCCGTCGCTCTTCCCATCTAAGTATAATATTATCAGATCCGACGTTTGTTTCTCTCTACCATATCATGAAGTTTGGTTTTCGCGATTATGAAATAGTACAACTGTTGAAGAAGCTTGTATTCGTCTACCTGAGTTCAAACTAGCTCCGGATTCCGGCACCGGCGCCAGAGATTTGGAAGAAATTAATTTAGTAGCAGCAACTGCGAGAGTTTCTCTTGCATTCAAATCCGTGATCAAATTTTACAGTGCATAAGAGAGAGTGTAGATCCAATTGCTCTCAATTTTACCATGGATAGGATTAATGGAGGTTTCAATCTGCATTCAACAGCTTTCAACCATTATCGTCCTCAAACTTTAACCTAAAAGGTACTTAAGAGCCTTGAACAATAAAACATAGCAAAATTCACCTTAATATTGGTTATAATTTCTAACGATTATAAATTATAATATTAGTTTTTTTTTTTTAGATAAGAAAATGAGAATAAGAATAGAATTATGATAAATAGAGGTGAGGAATAAGAATTGTATTTCTAACAATTATAAATTATAATATTAGTTTTTTTTTTTAGATAAGAAAATGAGAATAAGAATAGAATTATGATAAATAGAGGTGAGGAATAAGAATTGTATGATCTGGGTTAAGCATTTAAAAACTATGGAATTCTTCGGATTGGGTTGTTGTAATAACCTTGAGAAAGAAAATGAATAATGATTGGTGATTATTTTGAGGAGAAAAGAATATTTTTGGTAAAATTATTTAAAGGGTATTGATATATAATAATAAAATAATAAATAGTAATTTAAAATAAAAGGTATTTTAATATTTAGGTTAATGAATTGAGTAATATGATTAATAAGAGAAGGAGTGAAAAAATGTTTGAATGAGAACAAATGTCTATATTAAAATAGGTGAGTAAGAAGAATTGTACATACGGTGGTGGGGTTGAAATAATGATGGGCCTATTTAAAATTATATATATATATATTTAATTTAATGATCTTTCTCCCAAGTTATTATTTTAGATTTGTGGAATACTTTCACAACACTCTTTAAAAAATCGAGTCTTTTTCACAAGTTCAATTTATAATTAATAATATTACCACTCCTCCTATGCTAGTGTAACACTTTCACAATGTTCTTTAAAATAAAGTTTTTCTCCCAAATTTCATTTATAATTAATATTATCTGTCATATGCTAGTAGAACACTTTCACAATGCTCTTTAAAATATTAGTATTTCTCGACAGTTCCAATTATAATTAATATTACCACTCCTCTTATGCTAGTGAAACACTTTCACAACGCTATTTAAAATAAGAGTCTTTTTCTCGAGTTTCAATTATAATTAATATTACCACTCCTCCTATGCTAGTGCAAAACTTTCACAATGTTTTTTAAAATATGAGTTTTTCTCCCATTTTCAATTATAATTAATATTATCACTCCTATGCTAGTTGAACACTTTCACAATACTCTTTAAAATATGAATTTTTCTCCCAAGTTACAATTATAATAACTATTATCACTCCTCCTATGCTAGTGCAACACTTTCTTAATGCTTATTAAAATAAAAGTTTTTCTCCCATGTTTCAATTATAATTAATATTACCACTCCTATTCTAGTCGAACACTTTCACAATACTCTTTAAAATATGAGTATTTGTCCCAAGTTATAATTATAATTAATATTACCATTCCTCCTATGCTAGTGCAACACTTCCACATTGCTTTTTAAAATAAGAGTTTTTCTCCCATGTTTCAATTATAATTAATATTACCACTCCTATGCTAGTGGAACACTTTTACAATACTCTTTAAAATAGGAGTTTTTCTCCCAAGTTACAATTATAATTAATATTAACACTCCTCCTATGCTAGTGCAACACTTTCACAATGTTTTTTAAATAGGAGTTTTTCTAACATGTTTCAATTATAATTAATATTACCACTCCTATGTTAGTGGAACACTTTCACAATACTCTTTAAAATAGGAGTCTTTCTCTCAAGTTACAATTATAATTAATATTATCACTCCTCTTATGCTAGTGAAAAACTTTCACAACGCTCTTTAAAATATGAGTCTTTCTCCCAAGTTTTAATTATAATTAATATTACTACTCCTCTTATGCTAGTGCAACACTTTCACAATGCTTTTTAAAATAGAAGTTTTTCTCCCATATTTTAATTATAATTAATATTATCACTTCTATGCTAGTGGAACACTTTCACAATACTTTTTAAAATATGAGTTTTTCTCCTAAGTTACAATTATAATTAATATTACCACTCCTTCTATGCTAGTGCAACACTTTCACAATGCTTTTTAAAATAAGAGTTTTTCTCTCATGTTTAAATTATACTTAATATTACCACTCCTATACTAGTGGAACACTTTCATAATACTCTTTAAAATAAGAGTCTTTCTCCCAAGTTACAATTATAATTAATATTACTACTCCTCGTATGCTAGTGAAACACTTTCACAACGCTATTTAAAATAGGAGTCTTTCTCCCAAGTTTCAATTATAATTAACATTATCACTCCTCCTATGTTAGTGCAACACTTTCACGATGCTTTTGAAAATAGGAGTTTTTATTCCACGTTTCAATTATAATTAATATTACCACTCCTATGCTAGTGGAACACTTTCACAATGCTCTTTAAAATAGGAGTTTTTCTCCCAAGTTACAATTATAATTAATATTATCACTCATCCTTACAATTATAATTAATATTATCACTCCTCCTATGCTACTGAAACACTTTCACAACGCTCTTTAAAATAGGAGTCTTTCTCCCAAATTTCAATTATAATTAATATTACCACTCCTCCTATGCTAGTGCAACACTTTTACAATACTTTTTAAAATAGAAGTTTTTCTCCCATGTTTCAATTATAATTAATATTATCACTATGCTAGTGGAACACTTTCACAATACTCTTTAAAATATGAGTTTTTCTCCTAAGTTACAATTATAATTAATATCACCACTCCTCCTATACTCGTGCAACACTTTCACAATGCTTTTTAAAATAGGAGTTTTTCTCCCATGTTTAATTTATAATTAATATTACCACTCCTATGCAGGTGAAACACTTTCACAGTGCTCTTTAAAATAGGAGTCTTTCTCCCAAGTTACAATTATAATTAATATTACCATTCCTCGTATGCTAGTAAAACACTTTCACAACGCTCTTTAAAATAGGAGTCTTTCTCCCTGGTTTCAATTATAATTAACATTACCACTCCTCCTATGCTAGTGCAAAACTTTCACAATGTTTTTTAAAATAGGAGTTTTTCTCCCATTTTCAATTATAATTAATATTATCACTCCTATGTTAGTGGAACACTTTCACAATACTCTTTAAAATATGAATCTTTCTCCCAAGTTACAATTATAATAACTATTACCACTCCTCCTATGCTAGTGCAACACTTTCTTAATGCTTATTAAAATAAGAGTTTTTCTCCCATGTTTCAATTATAATTAATATTACCACTCCTACTCTAGTCGAACACTTTCACAATACTCTTTAAAATATGAGTATTTGTCCCAAGTTATAATTATAATTAATATTACCATTCCTCTTATGCTAGTGCAACACTTTCACATTTCTTTTTAAAATAAGAGTTTTTCTCCCATGTTTCAATTATAATTAATATTACCACTCCTATACTAGTGGAACACTTTTACAATACTCTTTAAAATAGGAGTTTTTCTCCAAAGTTAGAATTATAATTAATATTACCACTCCTCCTAGGCTAGTGCAACACTTTCACAATGTTTTTTAAAATATGAGTTTTTCTAACATGTTTCAATTATAATTAATATTACCACTCCTATGTTAGTAGAACACTTTCACAATGCTCTTTAAAATATGAGTCTTTCTCTCAAGTTATAATTATAATTAATATTATCACTCCTCTTATGCTAGTGAAAACTTTCACAACGCTCTTTAAAATATGAGTCTTTCTCCCAAGTTTAATTATAATTAATATTACCACACCTCCTATGCTAGTGCAACACTTTCACAATGATTTTTAAAATAGGAGTTTTTCTCTCATTTTTAAATTATACTTAATATTGTCACTCCTATGCTAGTGGAACACTTTCATAATACTCTTAAAATAGGAATCTTACCACTCCTCGTATGCTAGTGAAACACTTTCACAACGCTATTTAAAATAGGAGTCTTTCTCCCAAGTTCCAATTATAATTAATATTATCACTCCTCCTATGCTAGTGAAACACTTTCACAATGCTATTTTTAATAGGAGTTTTTACTTCCAAGTTACAATTATAATTAATATTACCACTCCTCCTATGCTAGTGCAATACTTTCACAATGCATTTTAAAATAGGAGTATTTCTCCCATGTTTCATTTATAATTAATATTATCACTCCTATGCTAGTGGAACACTTTCACAATACTTTTTTAAATATGAGTTTTTCTCCTAAGTTACAATTATAACTAGTATGTATCTCGTGCATTTGCACGAGTAATAATATAAAAAACTGTGAAAAAAATATTACGGTAAAATTTTTATGGGCGGGTCAACCCACAATCCGACCCAAGTATCCATTTACTCTCACATATATCCAAATTAACCACAGCTCTCGACCCGACAATCCAGACACTTTAAGAATTAAGCATCATTATATATATATAGATTACTTAGTTAAAAAGTTGAACTTATATTGTTAAAATGTAACGCGCTTATCAAATTTTGGGTTAAATTTAAAATATAAAGTGTTATTAGCCTAGTTGGTTAAAAGATTATACTTGTTATTGTTAGGTTGCAAGTTTGAACCATACCTATAGCATTTTAAATTTTATTTTTAACTGTTTTAAGTTTATGGGCGGGTCAACCCACAATCCGACCCAAGTATCCATTTACTCTCACATATATCCAAATTAACCACAGGTCTCGACCAGCAATCCGGACACTTTAAAAATTAAGCATCATTATATATATAGATTAGTTAGTTAAAAAGTTGAACTTATATTTTTAAAATGTCACGCGTTTATCAAATTTTGGGTTGAATTTTAAATATAAAGTGTTATTAGCCTAGTTGGTTAAAAGGTTGTACTTGTTTTTGTTAGGTTGCAAGTTCGAACCAATAGCATTTTTAATTTTATTTTGGGCAAATTACCTGGGCGGCCCTCGAATTACCTCGATCACTCACTTTTGGCCCTCAAATTAATTTTTGAAACAAATCGCCCCTTCAACTCTTATAAAGGTCACTAATGGCCCTTCCGTCAACTTTTTAGTTAAACATAACGGCTTAAGCTTAAAATATTAT
This sequence comes from Impatiens glandulifera, assembly GCF_907164915.1. Classification (NCBI taxonomy): domain Eukaryota; kingdom Viridiplantae; phylum Streptophyta; class Magnoliopsida; order Ericales; family Balsaminaceae; genus Impatiens; species Impatiens glandulifera. The sequence continues at coordinate 5,503,365 of NC_061868.1, read as the reverse complement.
TATTTTTATATATTATCTTTAATCTTATATTTTATATTTATATAAATAATTATTAAATCGTTTATATATAATATTATATATATATATATTATCAAATTTTATATTTATATAATTATTTAATCTTTTATATAATATATAAATAATATATATATTATTTATTTTAATCTATATTTATATAAAATAAAGTTTAAAATAATTTATATAATAAATATATATATATTATTTATATATATTATCTTTAATTAATTTATATAATATATATTTTAAAAAATAATTCTAGTGCTAAAAATAATTGAGTAATTAGAAGGTTATCATTACTTTTAACCTTTCAAATTATTTTTTAAAATATATATTCTATAAATTAATTAAAGATAATATATATAAATTAAATATATATATATTTATTATATAAATTAAAATATATATTCTATAAATTAGAGATAATACATATAATTTATTTTTAAATTTTATTTTATATATATATATATATAAATAAAAGTAAATAATATATATATATATATAAGAGATTTAATAATTATATAAATATAAAAATTAATAATAAAAGATATATATATATATATATAATATTATATATATATAATATTATATATAAGCGATTTAATAATTATATATATAAATATAAAAAATAAAATTAAAGATAATATATAAGAAAATATATTTTAAACTTAAGCCGTTATGTTTACCAAAAAGTTGACGGAAGGGCCATTGGTGACCTTTTTAAAAGTTGAAGGGGCAATTTGTTTTAAAAATTAATTTGAGGGCCAAAAGTGAGCGATCGAGGTAATTCGAAGGCCGCCCAGGTAGTTTGCCCTTTTATTTTTAACTGTTTTAAGTTTATCGGCGGGTCAACCCACAATCCGACCCCAAGTATCAATTTACTCTCACATATATCCAAATTAACCACAACTCTCGACCCGGCAATCCGGACACTTTAAGAATTAAGCATCATTATATATATATATATATTAGTTAGTTAAAAAGTTGAACTTATATGGTTAAAATGTAACGCGTTTATCAAATTTTGGGTTAAATTTAAAATATAAAGTGTTATTAGCCTAGTTGGTTAAAAGATTATACTTGTTTTTGTTAGGTTGCAAGTTCGAACCATACCTATAGCATTTTTAATTTTATTTTTAACCGTTTTAAGTTTATGGGCGGGGTCAACCCACAATCCGACCCAAGTATCCATTTACTCTCACATATATCCAAATTAACCACAGGTCTCGACCCAGCAATCCGGACACTTTAAAAATTAAGCATCATTATATATATAGATTAGTTAGTTAAAAAGTTGAACTTATATTGTTAAAATGTCACGCGTTTATCAAACTTTGGGTTGAATTTAAAATATAAAGTGTTATTAGCCTAGTTGGTTAAAATGTTGTACTTATTTTTGTTAGGTTGCAAGTTCGAACCATACCTATAGCATTTTTAATTTTATTTTGGGCAAATTACCTGGTGGCCCTCGAATTATATATAATATTATATATATATATAATCAAATTTTATATTTATATAATTATTGAATCTTTTATATAATATATAAATAATATATATAGATATATTATTTATTTTAATCTATATTTATATAAAATAAAGTTTAAAATAATTTATATAATAAATATATATGTATATATTATTTATATATATTATCTTTAATTAATTTATATAATATATATATTTTAAAAAATAATTCTAGTGCTAAAAATAATTAAGTAATTAGAAGGTTATCATTACATTTAATCTTTCAAATTATTTTTAAAAATATATATTCTATAAATTAATTAAAGATAATATATATAAATAATATATATATATATTTATTATATAAATTAAAATATATATTCTATAAATTAGAGATAATACATATAATTTATTTTTAAATTTTATTTTATATATATGTATATAAATAAAAGTAAATTATATATATATATATATATATATATATATATATATATAAAAGAGATTTAATAATTATATAAATATAAAAATTAATAATAAAAGATATATATATATATATAATATTATATATAAGCGATTTAATAAATATATATATAAATATAAAAAATAAAATTAAAGATAATATATATGAAAATATATTTTAAACTTAAGCCGTTATGTTTAACCAAAAAGTTGACGGAAGGGTCATTGGTGACCTTTTTAAAAGTTGAAGGGGCGATTTGTTTTAAAAATTAATTTGAGGGCCAAAAGTGAGCGATCGAGGTAATTCGAAGGCCGCCCAGGTAATTTGCCCTTTTATTTTTAACCGTTTTAAGTTTATCAGCGGGTCAACCCACAATCCGACCCAAGTATCAATTTACTCTCACATATATCCAAATTAACCACAACTCTCGACCCGGCAATCCGGACACTTTAAAAATTAAGCATCATTATATATATAGATTAATATTAACACTCCTCATAAGCTAGTGCAACACTATCACAGTGCTTTTTAAAATAGGAGTTTTTCTCTCATTTTCAATTATAATTAATATTACCACTCCTATGCATGTGGAACACTTTCACAATGCTCTTTAAAATAGGAGTCTTTCTCCCAAGTTACAATTATAATTAATATTACCACTCCTCGTATGCTAGTGAACACTTTCACAACGCTCTTTAAAATAAGAGTCTTTCTCTCAGGTTTCAATTATAATTAACATTACCACTCTTCCTATGCTAGTGCAACACTTTCACAACGCTTTTTAAAATAGGAGTTTTTCTCGCAAATTTCAATTATAATTAATATTACCACTCCTATGCAGGTGGAACACTTTCACAGTGCTCTTTAAAATAGGAGTCTTTCTCCCAAGTTACAATTATAATTAATATTACCATTCCTCGTATGCTAGTGAAACATTTTTACAACGCTCTTTAAAATAGGAGTCTTTCTCCCAGATTTCAATTATAATTAACATTACCACTCCTCCTATGCTAGTGCAACACTTTCACAATGCTTTTTAAAATATGAGTTTTTCTCCCATGTTTCAATTATAATTAATATTAACAATCATATGCTAGTGGAACACTTTCACAATACTCTTTAAAATATGAGTTTTTCTCCAACTTACAATTATAATTAATATTACCACTCTTATGCTATGGAACACTTTCACAATACTCTTTAAAATATTAGTTTTTTTCAAAAGTTCCAATTATAATTAATATTACCACTCATATGCTAGTGGAACACTTTCACAATGTTCTTTAAAATATGAGTTTTTCTCCCAAGTTATAATTATAACTAATATTATCACTCCTCCTATGCTAGTGGAACAGTTTCACAATGCTCTTTAAAAATAGGAGTCTTTCTCCCAAGTTTCAATTATAATTAATATTAACACTCCTATGCTAGTGGAACACTTTCACAATACTCTTTAAAATAGGAATCTTTCTCGCAAATTTCAATTATAATTAATATTACCACTCCTCTTATGCTAGTGGAACACTTTCACAATACTCTTTAAAATAGGAGTTTTTCTCCGAAGTTCCAATTATAATTAATATTACCACTCCTATGCTAGTGGAACAATTTCACAATATACTTTAAAATAAAAGTTTTTCTCCCAAGTTACAATTATAATTAATATTATCACTCATCCTTACCATTATAATTAATGTTATCACTCCTCCTATGCTAGTGAAACACTTTCACAGCGCTCTTTAAAATAGGAGTCTTTCTCCCAAATTTCAATTATAATTAATATTATCACTCCTCCTATGCTAGTGCAACACTTTCACAATGCTTTTTAAAATAGAAGTTTTTCTCCCATGTTTCAATTATAGTTAATATTATCACTTCTATGCTAGTGAAACACTTTCACAATACTTTTTAAAATATGAGTTTTTCTCCTAAGTTACAATTATAATTAATATTACCACTCCTCATATGCTAGTGCAACGATTCACAATGCTTTTTAAAATAGGAGTTTTTCTCTCATGTTTCAATTATAATTAATATTACCACTCCTATGCATGTGGAACATTTTCACAATGCTCTTTAAAATAGGAGTCTTTCAAGTTACAATTATAATTAATCTTACCACTCCTCGTATGCTAGTGAACATTTTCACAACGCTCTTTAAAATAAGAGTCTTTCTCCCAGGTTTCAATTATAATTAACATTATCACTCTTCCTATGCTAGTGCAACACTTTCACAATGCTTTTTAAAATAGGAGTTTTTCTCCCACTTTTCAATTATAATTAATATTAACACTCCTATGCTAGTGGAACACTTTCACAATACTCTTTAAAATATGAGTTTTTCTCCCAAGTTACAATTATAATTAATATTATCACTCTTATGCTAGTGGAACACTTTCATAATACTCTTTAAAGAGGAGTGATAGAGTGAGGAAATTTGAGAGAGGGAATGAGAGAGGGATGATGTGTCACTACATCACTGGTTGGAAAAAAGATAAAAGTTAAGGAGAGAGAGAAAGAGAGAAATTTTGTTATCTTTTTGACTAATCAAATTGAGCCACATCATTCCCTCCCCATTCCCTCTCTCAAATTCCCTCCTCCAATAATTTCTCCTCTTTAAAATAGGAGTTTTTTTTTTCAAAAGTTCCAATTATAATTAATATTACCACTCATATGCTAGTGGAACACTTTCACAATGCTCTTTAAAATATGAGTTTTTCTCCCAAGTTATAATTATAATTAATATTATCACTCCTCCTATGCTGGTAGAACAGTTTCACAATCCTCTTTAAAAATATGAGTCTTTCTCTCAAGTTTTAATTATAATTAATATTACCACTCCTATGCTAGAGGAACATTTTCACGATGCTCTTTAAAATAGGAGTCTTTCTCGCAAATTTCAATTATAATTAATATTACCACTCCTCATAGGCTAGTGGAACACTTTCACAATACTCTTTAAAATAGGAGTTTTTCTCCGAAGTTCCAATTATAATTAATATTACCACTCCTATGCTAGTGGAACACTTTCACAATACACTTAAAATAAAAGTCTTTCTCCCTAGTTCCAATTATAATTAGTATTATCACTCCTCCTATGCTAGTGGAACACTTTCACAATGCTTTTTTTAATAGGAGTTTTTCTTCCAAGTTACAATTATAATTAATATTACCACTCCTCCTATGCTAGTGCAACACTTTCACAATGCATTTTAAAATAGGAGTATTTCTTCCAAATTTCAATTATAATTAATATTAACACTCCTATGTTAGTGAAACACTTTCACGATACTCTTTAAAATAGGAGTCTTTCTCGCAAGTTCCAATTATAATTAATATTATCACTCCTCCTATCTAGTGGAACACTTTCACAATACTCTTTAAAATAGGAGTCTTTCTCCCAAGTTTCAATTATAATTAATATTACCACTTCTATGCTAGTGGAACACTTTCACAATGCTCTTTAAAATAAGAGTCTTTTTCGCAAGTTCTAATTATAATTAATATTATCACTCCTCCTATGCTAGTGGAACACTTTCACAATGATTTTTAAAATATGAGTCTTTCTCCCAAGTTTCAATTATAATTAATATTACCACTCCTTCTATACTAGTGGAACACTGTCACAATGCTCTTTAAAATAAGATTCTTTTTTCCCAAGTTTCAATTATAATTAATATTACCACTCATATGCTAGTGTAACACTTTAACAATACTCTTTAAAATATAAGTCTTTTCCTCAAATTCCAATTATAATTAATATTATCAATCCTATGCTAGTGGAATACTTTCACGACGCTCTTTAAAATAGGAGTACTTAAAATCCAAATGAGATCCTTTGTTCCCATTTTGTTGTGCTCCCCTCGTTCCCTCTCACATGGGGAGGGAGAATATCGTAATAAAAGAAATTTTCTTTTATTACGATATTGCTCCTCCCCATGTGAGAGGGAATAGGGGAGCACATGCAACAAAATGAGAAAAGAAATAGTTGACGCACTTCATTTTCACTTATTTGACATTACCCATTTAAAAAAACTCAATCAATTTAAAGAAAAATATCATTTGTAATATTTGAAAAGATATATATGTCGTATCAAAATAAAGTTAATTGTAATTTATCTGTTTTCTTATTTTAAAATGGTCATGCATTGTTGACTTTAACTATTTTAACTTTTAATTTATTATATATCGATATTTCTCAATTTCAACACCCTTGCGTATTTAATTAATAAATGTAAACAATATCGTTATATAATACATAGGTTATTACTCAAAATTTTTATAATTTTGAATTTATTGATATATATATATATATTATTGATAAAAAAAATTGATTTATATGGGAATATGAATCATAACTAAATAATTTATTTAATTTTATAAATACACTAAACTCTATATAATTCAAATAATAAGAGTTTTATATATAAATTAAACAATACATTCAATTTACATTAAGTAGAATGAAATTAAGGTTATGAATCAACTACTAATTATCGTCTCACAAGAACTAATTCTAATTGTAAAGACAAACAGACACCATCGTCCTCGTCAATGATTATGGATCTAAGGAATCAATTGCTTGATAATGTCCATGATTTTTATGAAACAATCAATGTTCCTCTGACATCATGTCAGGATTTGAAATTGGTGAGAGCTTGAAAAAATTGTGAACATGTGAAAATTAGCATTTTTTTTTTTTTTTTTTTTTTTTGTCTACTTTTAAGAATTAGAAAAATAAATAATGAATTAAATTAAAATAAAAATTTAAAGAATATTTGTAAAGTAATTTTTTTTTCGAGGTGAGTTTGAGCCCCATCTTTATCCTAGTTTAGATTTGTTCATGTCCAACACTAATCATCTCCACCCCCAATGACTCTTTCTTATGCAATATATCTTAAACATATTATTATTAGATTAGACTAGTTCACTATTTAAAACAATCGTTCTTAAATTGCTCTAAATGACTAAAAGTAGTGGGATTGAAATAATGATGGCATATTTAAAGTTATATTTTTTGAACGGAATGGTTTCTATGGTAGTGGAACACTGTCACACTTTAAAACAGGAGTCCTTAAAATCAGAGGGGATAAATAGTTGAGGCACTTAATTTTAATTATTTGTCATCACACATTTAAAAAAAACTCAATCAATTTAAAGGGAAACATTTGTAATATTTGAAAATATATATATGTTTTTATTAAAATAGTCCTGTAAAATGATAGTAATTTATCTGTAGTTGACTTAACTATTTTAATTTTTAACTTATTATATATCAATATTTCTCAATTTCGACAATGTAAACAATATTTTTATATAATGCGTTGTTACCCATATTTTTATAATTTTAAAGTTGTTGAACTATATATATATTTTTTACTGATAAAAGATTAAAAAAAATGAGAATATGAATTATTGCCAAATTATTTATTTATTTTTATAAAGACACTAAGCTCTAAATAGTTCAAATATAAGAGTTTTATATAAAAATAGAGTGAAGTTAAAGTTATGAATCAACTACTACTTATCATCACTCTCACAAGAACTAATTTGAATTGTAAGGACAAACAAAAATACACCATCAATCCATCATCATCGTCTTAATGATTATGGATCTAATGAATTTCAATTGCTTGATAATGTCAGGATTTGAAATTAGCGTGAGTTTGAATAAACTATGAACATGTGAAAATTAGCATTTTTTTTGTTTGTTTATTTTATTTTTAAGAATTAGAAAATTAAATAGTGAATTAAATTAAATTAAAAATTAAGGTATATTTTTAGCATAAAAAGATATATTTTTTCAAGATGAGTTTAAGCCCATCTCTATCCTAATATAGATCCGTTACTGTTCAACACTAATAATCTCCAGCCCATGACTCCTTCATCTGCAATATATCTTAAATATGTCATTAGATTAAATAAGACTTGACTGGCTCACTATTTAATAAATTTCAAATTAATAAAGTTGTTTCTTTTTTATAATAAACAAGTAATTATCAATTATGATAATTTTGAAAATTACAAATAGAAATTATTCTTTGTTTAAAAATAATAGATCAATATTGTATAATATTTAATATTTTAGAGTAAATATATATTAATGCACATACATTAAGACTCACATTAAAATTTCATATCTATATATATTTGTTTTTAACTATTAGAAAAATAAAATTTCTGAAATTCTTTTATTTGTAACTTGGTATCAAATCCATGAAATTTGAGTTAGAGTTTCTTTTCTATTTTTTCCTTCTTATGGTTATAGGATTTGGATCCAAAATTTGACCTTTTTGAAACGATCTATAAAAACGTAAGAAAAGAAAAACACAAGAAAACACAAATTTATAGTGATTCACTCAAATGAGTTATGTCAATTTCAGTTAACACAAGATTTCACTATAAAAAAAAGAAATTATACAGAGTTTTTGTCTCGCATTTTATCTATATAGAATTATGTCTTATCAATATAAACCCTTAATAATAATATATTTATAGAATAAACATAAGATAATAAACCCAAACAAAATCTTGGTTAGGCCTAATCCCAAAATCAAATACAAATCATAAAGTTTTCATTTATAGTTTGTCATAAATGTTATGCTTCATTTTTACCATGTTTAACTTTTGTCTATTTTTTCTTCTTCTTTTCATTCTATGAATATTATCTATTATTTAGAGTTAGTTAAAGAGTCTAACACCATAGCACACCGTTATAACTCCACTTATATAAATATTAAATATTAATATATACAAATATATTTGTTACGTAATTACATTTGATGATTCTCTTAATGCTTTTACCCAATGGTATTAATGATTTTACCCAATGATCTTCATTCATGGATTAATTTGTCATTATATTAAGATAGGTGAGAAAGAAGAACCGTACACAGGAGAGAGGGGGCTCCATTGATTCATACACTATTATTATTAACTTGCTCTATATGTCTAAAAGTCGTTTAAATAATGATGGCCTATTTAAAGTTATATTTTTCAAGTTTCAATTATAATTAATATTACCATTCTTAATTTTCAATTATTGGTCATCACCCATTTAAAAAAACTCAATCAATTTAAAGGGAAACATCATTTATAATATTTGAAAATATATGTCATATCAAAATAAAGTTAATTGTAATTTATCTGTTTTTTATTTTTTAAAATGGTCCTACAAAATGATAGTTATAATTTATTTGTGGTTGACTTCCATATTTTAATTTTTAACTTATTAAATATCAATATTTCTCAATTTCGATCGCATTGTGTATTTAATTAATAAATGTAAACAATATTGTTATATAATGCATAAGTTATTATCCAAAAATTTTATAATTTTGAAGTTGTTGAACTGTATATTTTATTATTGATAAAGGATAAAAAAAATAGATTTATATGGGAATATGAATCATTACCAAATAATTTATTTATTTTTATAAAGACACTGAGCTCTAAAAAATTCAAATGATAAGAGTTTTATATATATCATCAAACAATACATTCAATTTACACTAAGTAGAGTGAAGTTAAGGTTATGAATCAACTATTGATCATCACTCTCACAAGAGCTAATTTGAATTGTAAGGACAAACAAACAGACACCACCATCATCATCTCAATAATCATGGATCTAAGGAATCAATTGCTCGATAATGTCCCTCATTTTTATGAAACAATCAATATTCCTCTAATATCTTGTCAGGAATTGAAATTGATGTGAACTTGAAAAACTATGAACATGTGAAAATTAGCATTTTTTTTTTCAATTTTTAAGAATTAGAAAATTAAATTAAAAAGTTAAGGGATATTTTTAGAGTTAATTTTTTTTTTCGAGATGAATTATAGCTCATCTCTGCCCTAATGTAGATCCTTTCCTGTCCAACACTAATCATCTCCACCCCATGACTCCTTCATCTACAATATATCTTAAACATGTTATTAGATTAGACTGGTTCACGGTTTAATCAATTGTAAATTAATAAAGTTGTTTCTTTTTTATACTAAACAAGTAATTATCAATGATGATAATTTTAACATTCTTATTAGAATTTTGAAAATTATAAAATGGAAATTAGTCTTTGTTAAAAATAATGGTCAATATTGTATAATATTTAATGTTATAGGTGTTCAATATATGTTATAAATATCTTAAGGCCCATATACATATAAAATATATTAAGGCCCATATACATATATACAGTAATACTCACACTAGGGTTTAGGGTTTATAAATATTTATATATATATATATATATATATATATATATATATATATATATATATATATATATATTTATTTATTTATATTTGTTTCCAATTATTGGAGAGATAAAAGTTCTGAATTCTCTTTATTTGTAACTTGGTATCAAAGTTATGTCCACTTCGGTCGTCACCAGATTTCACTACGAAGAAAGAAAGTATGTAGAATTTTTCCTCATATTTTATCTTTTTAGAATTATGTCTTATCAATATAAATCCTTAATAATAACATATTTATATGATAAGTATTCGTGTAATAAATCTAAATAAATCTTGGTGAAGCCCAAACACAAATCAAAAAAGTTTTGATTTATAGTTTGTCATTAATGTTATGCTTTGATTTTTACAATGTTTAACTTTTGTCTATTTTTCTTTCTTCTTTTGATTCTATCAATATTATCTATTATTTAGAGTAGGCTAAGAGGCTAACACCATAGCACACCGTTATAACTCCACTTATATAAATATTAAATATTAATATATACAGATATATATGTTGAGCAAGAATTTTACATTTGAAAGTCTTGCAATACTAAGTTTTGATCACGTCATAATGAAAGAAAGTTAAGTGACATAAAGATAAGGAGATTCTCTTAATGCTTTTACCCAATGGTATTAATGATTTTACCCAATGATCTTCATTCATGGGTTATTTTAATTTGTCATTATATTAAGATAGGTGAGAAAGAAGAACCTACACACGGGAGATGGTCTCCATTGATTCATAGATTCATACAGATTTATTGTTCTTAAATTGTTCTAAATGTCTAAAAATGGTGGAGTTGAAATAATGATGAACTTATTTAATGTTATATTTTTCGAACCGAACGGTCTTTCTCCCAAGTTTCAATTATAATTAATATTACCACTCATATTCTAGTAGAACACTTTCACCATCCTCTTTAAAATAGGATCCATAAAATCGGGGGAGAAATAGTTGATGCACTTAAATTATTTGTCATCACCCATTAAAAAAACTTAATCAATTTAAACATCATTTGTAATACACATGTCATATCAAAATAAAGTTAATTATAATTTAACTGTTTTTTTAAATGGTCATGCAAAATGATAGTAATTTATCTGTTGTTGACTTAACTATTTTAATTTTTAACTTATTATATATCAATATTTCTCAATTTCAACACCATTGTGTATTTAATTAATAAATATAAACAATATCCTTATATAATGCATAAGTTATTACCCAAAATTTTTATAATTTTAAAGTTGTTGAACTATATCTTTTTTCATTGATAAAAGATAAAAAAATAAATTTATATGAGAATATTAATCATTACCAAATATTTTATTTATCTAGATATTTCAAATGATAAGAGTTTTATATAAGTGAATCAATATTATATACTCATAAACCATAATATGGTTAGGCAATAATTCAACATTTCTAGTTAGAATCGTTACAAAATTCCAACTTCAATCGATAAATAACATTAGATATCTGCAATGGGAAAAGAAGTTTGCAACTGTTGGAAGCTAGCAAGTGGACTTTGATTAGAGCAATGTCAAATCTCAATACCAAAAAAGAAAAGTTGATGATGCATTTGAACTTTCATCATAGCCTCCAAATCGCGAACATTGACACTGAAGATGGAGACGTCGATACTAGAGGCTAGACGGATTGAATCATTGGCGTCTTTGATCTTTTTTGGTTGCGAGCTAGAATGGAGACTCGCTCCCCTTCTATGGAAGCTCGTTTGGCCAGCTCGAGGCCAATGCTGCTAGATCCTACAATGATGAAGACATGGTGACCCTTGATTGAGATTTCAATGTGTGGGAACGGGGCCAGAAAGAAGATGAGGGAGAGGGGAAGAAGAATGAGAGAAGAGAAGCAATTATTTTTTTTGCCTATCAGGTGGAGATGTCGCTGTCCCGACCATCCCATTTTTATATATCTTAATATTTAAAAATAATAATCCTAGTTGTTGAGTAGGTAATAACTTAATATATATGTATATATGAATGGATCAAACTAGAGTCATAATGGGCTAATCTTATGTAATTAATTAAAAAAAGTTAACTAATAATTTTACACTTTATACTAAACATAGTTCTAAGACTAATTATGTAACTCAAATAATTAATTTTCTCATAAAATAATACTATTTTAAAATAATACTATATCTATAGGCCTTTACTTTTCAACCTAATGGAAACTAGAAAAGAAAATTGAATAACAAAGAAAAAATATTAAGTAAAATATGTATTTAAGAAGAAAAAAAACAAAATATTTGAGTAATAAAGAATAAGAAAGAAAATGTGTCACATTTGCAAAACACTCCAGACTAATTAAAGAAAATAAAATCATGCCATACAAAAGATAATTTATTTTAAAATAGGCACTAAATAATAGAATCTTTAGAGTTATATTATCTGAGGAAAATAAAGTAAACATAAAATCTAGCTCTAACAATAAACAATAAGATTTTACAAATAGAGTAATTAATAAAACCATTTTTTTTTTATATTGTACTAATATTTTAACATCGCAACTTATAATTGTTAAAAGGTTTGGAATTTAAATTATTTTGAATATAGCAAATAAAAAGGACATCAAAATAGTTATTGTGATTATTTAGTGATTCATCATTCATGTCACCTGCAGGGACGGACCAGGAATTAGAGTTAGGGTGGGCTCGAAATATTTTTTAAATAAATTTAATGTTTTTTTATAGAGTTGAATAAAATAAAGAGAAAGTTATAGATTTAACGAGTAAATGAACCCGAGTTTAACCCATTTTTTATAGATTTATAAAAGAAAATAGTGAATAAAAATTAAAGCAAAAAATTAAGTAGTCGTGTATCTTTTCTAACATAAAAAATAAATAAAAATCGTTTAAACCCTTCTCAACCCTAACCTAAATCAACTCTCAAAGAGAATCATTCTTATATATAATGTAATATTTAAAAAAATATATGTTATGAAATCGAAATAAATTTAGTAAAGCAAAATTTTAATTCATTTTTTAGGTAAATAAATAAAATAAAACATTTCAAATTCAATTTGTAACAGGTAAAATAAATAAATAAAAATGTCTAACCAAATAAGGGTTTATCCCGACGTAACAACATTTCAAATATAATTATAGTTAAGACATTTCTTATTAAATTATAAATGAATAAAATAATTAACACAAAAAATAATTATTTTTTATGGAAAAACTTTCTTATGAGGGTAAGATTTATACATATTATTAGGGTGAAATTATAAAAAAATATTATTTGACAATAACTCCAAAACAAAATAAATAAATAAATAAATAATATGTAACTAAAATACCTAATATGTAAATAATAATAATATTTTTTTTAAAGATTAGAAATCATTATTTAAATAAAATAATTATTTATTATAAAATATGATTGGTATGTAAAAAGAATAAATAAATTTAAAAAATAAAAATATCTATAAATTATAAAAAATACTAAAAATCATATAAACAAATTCTAAAACCAAACATTTATATATCTAACCTCTTTTCTTTCTCTCTATGCTTAAAAATCTCAAACCATTAACACATATTAAAAATTAATATATATATATATATATATATATATATATATATATATATATATGAAAATTAATATGAGTTAGGGGTGGGCTTAAGCCCACCTCAGCCCTATGGTCCATCCGTCCATGGTCACATGTTTAAAATCTGGCATAAAATAGTTTGTATATCATTATTATTATTATTATTATTATTATTTTAAAATTAAAATATAATCAGCCGTTATTATTTATACAACTCAATAAATGCAAAACTTAAATATTTCAACAACAAACAAATCCATCTTTGTCGTTATATAATTTCCTTCAAAGTTTGACCAACACAAGCAATCTTTCCAGAAAAGGAAAGATTGTTTTTTCATTTACAAGAAGATTTATTGTTCTTTCATAAAAGCATATGCATCCCTCAATTTATCCAATCTATTAAAACTAACCATTTTATTATCACTATTTCAAATTAATACCATTATTTGAGCTATTTGTTCGAAGGTGATTAAAATCCATTTCTTCCACTTTCATTTATAACCTCAATGTATAAATATTTTCCAAAATTACTACTATTTCATATTTCATATGTATTCTCTTAAGAACCACTCTTATACATATTTAAATCTCATTTACACTATTATTTTATTTAAATTAACATTTAAATTAGATAACTAAAATAAAAAATAAAATTATTAACAATTTTCTCTTCAAACTCAACTTCATAAACTATTGCAATACGGGTTTAACTTTGATTTCAAGTTTAATTAGTATTTTTGTTTTAAATTTTTAAGAAGCTAACATATGTTTCACAAATATGCATCCTCTCTTCAATTTAGAGAATCCGGAACATGGTTATTTTAATTTTCTTAGGCAAGATAATGGCCTAGGTCTTATGTAATTAATAAAAAAAGTTAGCTAATAATTTTACACTTTATACTAAACATGGAGTTAAGACTAATTTGCTTAACTCAAATAATTAATTTCTCATAAAATAATCCAATAACTACATGATTTTACTTTTCAACCTCATAAACTAAAAAAAGAAAATTGAATAACAAATAAAATATATTAGGTAAAATATGTATTTAAGAAGAAAAAAAATTGAGTAATAAAGAATAAGAAAGAAAATAGGTTTAGAACAAGTTTGAAAAACACTCATCAAATATATATATATATATATATATATAATGATGCTTAATTTTTAAAGTGTCCGGATTGCCGGGTCGAGAGCTGTGGTTAATTTGGATATTTGGGTCGGATTGTGGGTTGACCCGCCTTTAAATTTAAAACGGTTGAAAATAAAATTAAAAATGTTAGAGGTATGTTTCGAACTTGCAACTTAATAAAACAAGTACAACTCTTTAACCAACTAGGCTACAAAAACTTTATATTTTAAATTCAACACCAAATTTGATAAACGCGGGACGTTTTAATATAAATATAAGTTCAACTTTTTAACTAACTAATCTATATATATAATGATGCTTAATTTTTAAAGTGTCCGGATTGCCGGGTCGAGAGCTATGGTTAATTTGGATACTTGGGTCGGATTGTGGGTTGACCCGTCTTTAAATTTAAAACGGTTAAAAATAAAATTAAAAATACTAAAAGTACGTTTCGAACCTGCAACCTAACAAAATAAATACAACTCTTTAACCAACTAGGCTACAAAGACTTTATATTTTAAATTCAACCCAAAATTTGATAAACGCGTGACATTTTAACAATATAAGTTCAACTTTTTAACTAACTAATCTATATATATATATATAATGATGCTTAATTTTTAAAGTGTCCGGATTGTCGGGTCGAGAGCTGTGGTTAATTTGGATATTTGGGTCGGATTGTGGGTTGACCCGCCTTTAAATTTAAAACGGTTAAAAATAAAATTAAAAATGCTAGAGGTATGTTTTGAACTTGCAACCTAATAAACCAAGTACAACTCTTTAACCAACTAGGCTACAAAAACTTTATATTTTAAATTCAACACCAAATTTGATAAACGCGGGACGTTTTAATATAAATATAAGTTCAACTTTTTAACTAACTAATCTATATATATAATGATGCTTAATTTTTAAAGTGTCCGGATTGCCGGGTCGAGAGCTGTGGTTAATTTGGATACTTGGGTCGGATTGTGGGTTGACCCGTCTTTAAATTTAAAACGGTTAAAAATAAAATTAAAAATACTAGAGGTATGTTTCGAACCTGCAACCTAACAAAATAAATACAACTCTTTAACCAACTAGGCTACAAAGACTTTATATTTTAAATTAAAGCCAAAATTTGATAAACGTGTGACATTTTAACAATATAAGTTCAACTTTTTAACTAACTAATCTATATATATATATATATATATAATGATGCTTAATTTTTAAAGTGTCCGGATTGCCGGGTCGAGAGCTGTGGTTAATTTGGATATTTGGGTCGGATTGTGGGTTGACCCGCCTTTAAATTTAAAACGGTTGAAAATAAAATTAAAAATGTTAGAGGTATGTTTCGAACTTGCAACTTAATAAAACAAGTACAACTCTTTAACCAACTAGGCTACAAAAACTTTATATTTTTAACTAACTAATCTCTATATATATAATGATGCTTAATTTTTAAAGTGTCCGGATTGCCGGGTCGAGAGCTGTGGTTAATTTGGATACTTGGGTCGGATTGTGGGTTGACCCGTCTTTAAATTTAAAACGGTTAAAAATAAAATTAAAAATACTAGAGGTATGTTTCGAACCTGCAACCTAACAAAATAAATACAATTCTTTAACCAACTAGGCTACAAAGACTTTATATTTTAAATTCAACCCAAAATTTGATAAACGCGTGACATTTTAACAATATAAGTTCAACTTTTTAACTAACTAATCTATATATATATAATGATGCTTAAATTTTAAAGTGTCCGGATTGCCGGGTCGAGAGCTGTGGTAAATTTGGATATTTTGGTCGGATTGTGGGTTGACCCGCTTTTAAATTTAAAACGGTTAAAAATAAAATTAAAAATGCTAGAGGTATGTTTCGAACTTGCAACCTAATAAAACAAGTACAACTCTTTAACCAACTAGGCTACAAAAACTTTATATTTTAAATTCAACACCAAATTTGATAAACGCGGGACGTTTTAATATAAATATAAGTTCAACTTTTTAACTAACTAATCTATATATATAATGATGCTTAATTTTTAAAGTGTCCGAATTGTCGGGTCGAGAGCTGTGGTTAATTTGGATACTTGGGTCGGATTGTGGGTTGACCCGTCTTTAAATTTAAAACGGTTAAAAATAAAATTAAAAATACTAGAGGTATGTTTCGAACCTGCAACCTAACAAAATAAATACAACTCTTTAACCGACTAGGCTACAAAGACTTTATATTATAAATTCAACTCAAAATTTGATAAACGCGTGACATTTTAACAATATAAGTTCAACTTTTTAACTAACTAATCTATATATATATAATGATGCTTAATTTTTAAAGTGTCCGGATTGCCGGGTCGAGAGCTGTGGTTAATTTGGATATATGTGAGAGTAAATGGTTACTTGGGTTGGATTGTGGGTTGACCCGCCCATAAAATTTTACCGTAATATTTTTTTTACAATTTTTTATAATATTATTACTTGTGCAAATGCACAGGATACATGCTAGTTAAAATAATAATAATTTAAACCCTATTAAATTTATTTCAAAATAGTTACTAAATAATCGTTTCTTTTTAATTATATCAAAGAAAATAGAATAAAGAAAAATACACATAAACATAAATTCTAGCTTGACCCTCGTCCGATATCTTTAACTCCCAACAATGCACGATTTTATAAACATGAGATAATTGTTTATACTTAAAAACAGTTCAAAAGTAAAATATTTTTTTAGAAATTGTACTAACATTTTAATATCACAACTTATATTTTAAAAAAGTTTAGAAATAAATTATTTTGAATATAACAAACAAAGAGGACATCAAAATAGTGATTCATCGGCCGTTATTATTTATACAATTCAATAAATAAAAAACTTAAATATTTCAACAACAAACAAATCATCCTGCACCCTATATATTTTCCTTCAAAGTTTGACCGACAAAAGAAATCGCACACTTTCAAGAAAATAAAAGATTGCTTTTTCATTGACAAGATTTATTTTTCTTTCATAAATACATATGCATCCCTTTATTTATCCAATCTATTAAAACTAACCCTTTTATCATCATTATGTCAAATTATACTATTTGTGTGAAATGTTATCATCTCCCTCAACTTGTCATACAGTCAACGTTGTGGTTAACCCTAGCAAGTCCACAGATTAGGTAACCTATATAATAAAAATAAATAAGATTTTTATGTTAATTTTTTTAATTTTTTAATATAAAAATGTATAATTTAATGGTTCAGATGAAAAGTAAGTATTTTTATTAATTATTGCCTATTGGTTCAAATTTCCAAAACTCTTCATTTTTTTCCGTAGGCCAATAGAAAAAGTGAAATTTAATGTAAAACTATTTTCCAAAATTATATATATATAATGTTATGAAAAATTATCTACATTAGAGAGTGTCATGTGTTTTTTTCTTCTTTTTTATCAAATATATTTTTTAAAAGATTTAAACTTCTCTTCACCATCTATATAACCCAAAACTAAATAACTTTGATTTATTTTGTCAAATACATTATTCAAAAATTAACAAAGATAAAAGGAACTTGAAATTACTATCTTCAAACATATACATTCAGTAGAATATATATAATAACTAAATTGTATATATAATGATCACTTAGACACCCTACAACCCTACAGTCGAATTCGTATTATTTTGGTCTTTTATGTCGATTTTTTCTATTGAATAATCTTGGTGGAGTTTCAATATTTGAAAACTAACCACCAAAATATTTAAATATCCAAATTATACTATTTTTCTTAATGATAATGAAAAAGAAAACATAATAACCCACCTCAAACAAGCTCAATTATACAACTCATCAAGATAGAAAAAATTGTACAATTGCAATTATATATTATATGGATAAATAAATATATAGAGAATGACAGATAAATAAATGGAGATAATAACTGAGAATACAGATAGATGGTTGTTGACTGAGAAATAAATCAACACTTTGATAATCGGAAAGTGAACATGTAAGAAAATCCGTAAGTACTATATATTGGGCCAAACTTTCCAACCGAAATTTTCGGGTTAGATTTTCGCAGGTGATCTTGTTCGGTTGGACTGGATTTTAGCCGGTTCAAAAGATACACATGTTAAATTTTATTTTTTATTTTTAATACTTTTAATTATATAAAAATATTTTTATTGTTGAGATTATAGGGATTTAATTAATTTAATTAAAACTAAAGAAGAAAAATTAAGCATATTTAATCTTTAAGGAGCTAAATATGTAGCATATTGTATTGTAGTTACTCCCAAAATAAATTAACTTTAGGATAGTTAAAAATATTAAATTTTGAACAAAAATAATATAATTTATTATTTTTAAATAATTTAAATTTTTTAATAAATATATTTTCATTATTTATAAAAAAAATAATATTTTCAATTTTTTTAAATTTAAATAAATATGACACAATTTAGAATATTATATATTTGTAAATCATAAATTATTTTAAGATTATATATATATATATAATACTCTCATTATCTATTGATTGTTCTGGATTTATCCATGTAGGGTTTGTAGTTATTGGTTATTTTCTAGAAATAATGATGGTCAAATAGAAATAATGCATTAATTAATTATAAATAAATATAAGAAATAAATGCATGCATTTTGAATGGTGCACTAAAATTTATATAAATTACCATAAATAATATATTACAGTTAGATTTGTGTTGAATTTCATTAGTGTGAGGATCCGTGTATAATAACTCTATAATATGGGTATGTTTTTTTATTAGTATGCATACTAATAATATTTATAATTTTAATATTATAAATGTAAGAATGTAGTATGGTTTATTAGTATGTCTACTAATAATATTTATAATTTTAATATTATAAATGTAAGAATGTAGTATGGGTATGTTTTTATTAGTATGTCTACTAATAATATTTATAATTTTAATATTATAATGGTAAGAATGTTGCTTGATAAAATAAGTCATTTTTATCTTGCATCGTGTTTACTATTAATAATTTATTTATAAAAACATTTGAAAAAATAATTTTGTAAATAAAAGTATCATTATAACTTTGAAGGATTCCGATTAAAATATAAAGAAATGGATAAACACTGAATTAACATAATTTTGATTTTTTTTTTGTTATAACCTAACCGTATTAAAAATAAAATAAATTATTATTTTTTTTATATTTTTAATATAGTTACTTAATATATGTTTAATTTATCCTTAAAGACCTAAATAGCTAAAGTTCTCAAATTTGATAAATTGAGGTGTTAAATTTTTGTCATCTATTACATGTACCAAACACATAATCACATAAACTCTTCAGTGCGCCATGCCGGAGAGGTTTGTTTAAGTGTCGCCCTTGATCGTCTCCTCACCGCCCAAAACATGACCATTGGTATAGAACCCCAAATTTCCAATGCACTCATGGCTGCACTTAAATGTTCTCAAGCTCATCCCGCATCAACCTTTGTTAGTCGTCAAAGTCGAGCTTGAACAATTAAAGGAAACAAAGAGTTAACAGGATAGACAAGAGTGTATTAATAGTTAAAAAACAATAAAGACACGTGTACCATATATGGTTAACCCATTAACACTTTTTTTTTCTTGTTAATCTATAAAATTTAAATTTTTTATTCACACTGAACATATAAAATATAGATTTTTAAATCAAGGATAAATTTAAGAAATGCCAAAATTGTTAAAGATAAATTTAATATTCTTTTCTATTTCAATATTATAAATGTACAATACTAGTCATTTTTATCTAGATAATTTTGTAAATAAATATATCCTTATATATTGTTACATGTTAATCGTGTGCCATCACATATGTACTCTATGTAAGCGTGATAGGTTAATTCTAGTTATAATATAAATAATTAACGCATTAAATTATATAAAAACTTATTTAATATTATTTTTTAAAGTTTTTTATATATATATTTTTATTATTTTAACAATCTAATACTGTAATTCTTCCATTATAATACACAAATAGTTTTATAATAATTAAATAAAAATATATTATAATAATTTAACTACTTAAAAACTATGATATTTTATGAATTTATATATATATATATATATATATATATATATATATATATATATATATAAATAATTAATAATTTTAAAATATTAGTAAAAATATAATAATTAATAATTTTATAATATTTAGTTTTATTAAAACTAACCATTTAAAAAAAACATTATAATACATATAACATTTAAAATATAAAAATATATTTTAATTTATTATTTAATCTAAAATGTTACTGTAAATTTAACATTATAAATTAAAATAATAAATATATTACTATTAATTATTTTTAAATAATTCATACATATTTTTTTAAAAACAAATACTATTATTATTTGAAAACTATAATTATATAAAATAAAATTTATAAAGATTAAAAGTAAAATAATATAAAATAATTAAATATAACATATATTTAACTAAATACTTGACTATTAAGATTAATTAAGAATATATTTTATATTTATTTAATATTACAGAATAAATAGACATGTATTTTAGTAAATATACTAATGAATACCAATTTATTATAAAAATAAATTAATTACTTTTTAATAAAGTTATACCTTTTTTTCATTTTTTGGGTATATACTTAAAAATATTTTTGGGTAAGAAAGTTTTGAAACAAAAATAATAATTTTTTACAGTTTTTTAATAAATGGACTAGAAAGTATTTTGTATAAAATTTTAATTTTATTTTAATATTTTTCAGTTATGAAAATATTATATTTATTGATATTAACTAACTAGAATTAGTTTTATTTAAAATTATATAAGAATAAATAAATCTATTTTTTAATAATAAAAATTTAATTTAAAAAGTAAATTTAAATTTTAAAAATATATATATGTATTGTTTAGGATTACGATGATGAGATAAATTTGCCATTTGGATGGTTAATAATGGCTGTTATTAAATAATAATTTAAAATAAATTCACATAAACTATTTCAGTTCAATCAGTTTCTGAATCTCTTTTACATTTTTTTTGCATAACCCTTAGTCTTTATTAACATTACAAAATTATTATTTTTTTTATTTGTCTTTTTCTTATATTTTAAATTTAATTATTTTATAAATTTCAAATTATATAATATTTAAAAGTTTTAATAAAAATTATCATTTTAGATATTTTAATTATTTTTTCTTATATATATTTTGTAGGTAACTAGTCCTACATTATTTTTATTACACTCGTATTATACTATTTTACTAAAATATTAAAATATACACTATATTATAGTTTCGTGTCATAATATAATATGTAATTGTGCAATAAGCATGACACAATTTTTGTTAGTTATAATATAATATGTAATTGTGCAATAAGCATGACACAACTTTTGTTAGTTACATAATTTATATTAGATATACTCTATATGACTTTATTCTGTATTTGTTTTTTAAAAATTCAACAATTTTTTTTATTTTTATTAATTATATTATTTAATTTATTAAATAAAATATTTTATTTATTTATTTAAAAAATATTTTATTATTATATATTAATATATTTTTAATTTTTACCAAAACAAATATGTACATTATTAAAATCTTATAGCAGAATCAGAATACAATTATTTTGTTTTTGCTGAACAATTATTTTTGTAAGATTTAATATTTTATTTTATAATGTTTAATATATGATTGTGTTTAAGACATACACTTGTTATAATATCTGTTCATTCTGAATGACTATACTAATCTTAGTTTTACAATTTGTTTTAGTTGTACGTCTAAGTTGTAAAACATTTTGAACCTCGAGATGTTTTCATACCACTCTTCACACAAACAATGGTGAAGTACTTTATAAATTCCGAATCCAGTTGATTGAGAATATGATTTATAGAATTCACGAGCTTCTTGGGAGAAAAATGTCATTTCAAATTTTGAGAATTTGGTTAGAAAAAGTCATTCCTAATTAGTTCGAACGGAAAAATAAAAGTTTTTTTTTTACATAAAAAAGTCTCAAACATGGCCATGTTCGAGAATTTTTATTGAAATTTAGAATTGAAAAATAAGTTTATTTGAACATAAAAAAAGTCTCAAACATGGTCTTGTTCGGCGCTGAACAAGACCATGTTTGAGATTTTTTTATTGGAATATAGAACTGAACAATAAGTTTATTTGAACATAAAAAGTCTCAAACATAGTCTCATGAGGCGTTGAACATGACCTTACGAGGCGCTGAACATTGAATGCAGAACTAAAATTCAAGTTTTTTTCAACATAAAAAAGTCTCGACACTTTTTTCAACATAGAAAGGCCACGTTTGGCGTCAAAACAACCAAAATAAAGCAGTATAACAAAATAGTAATACAACAACAATGGACATTCAAGTTTTTAACATAAAAAAGTCTTGAATAAGGCCATGTTCAGGACTTTTTATGGACATTTTTTCAACATAACAAGGTCATGTTCGGCGTTAAAACAACCAAAATAAAATAGTATCAAATGTTAGATTTTATAAACCAAATCTAATAATACTTTATATAAACTTTAAACATCCATCAAATGATAAACAAATGATTTGAGATGATAGATCAATTCAATTACTAAAAGTGGAACATACCTTTAGCTTCCATTATTCTTGATTGTCCTTGGGAATAATTTTGGTTGAAGAATCTTCTAATCTAACACAACCCTTAACTTCACTTTAGGATTTCTCACTCTGTAAATCCTTTCTGTAGATGGGGAGACAAGAGAGATGTCTCACCTACTGAATGTCGTAACCCTACTGATATCATTCGACATGTATTAAGTCTAATGGGCCTGATCTAGTGTAGCGCTGTGTAAATTGGAGACCATAACCATCTTTCTTAGAGTTTGATTATTTACTCATAGATATTTAAATAACCTTTGGTCTCTATGCTTTTATTCCATAACCTACTACCCCATAAACCTCCTTAATACTATATTTGATCACTTTAGTTTAGGTTTATCACATAATAGCTCAACACTATAAATATTGCATTAAAGGCCCAATAAATATTGAATTAATTATAAATTAATCCAATAATCTCCCACTAGGCCAAATATATAAATCCACAATAGTGTAACCTTATTGTTAGCTTGAATGGTTATAATAAACTTTAGGGTATCCTTACAATCTGGTCCATTAAATATATTAATAAAGGATCATAGCGGCTTTCATTAGCATCATCGTAACTAAACCTTCCATGGTCATATTACCAACATAGCTAAATGACATAGATCAATTATGGATGCATAACATGAAAATACATGAATGTGATCACCAAATGTTTATTTTCAGCTGGTCCTCTTTCAGATATATTAAAAAAAACTTTAAAATTTAATTGAGAGAATAAAATGAATATTTGAAAATGGATAAATCTGATTAGTAAAATATCTAAAACTTTATTGACTGAAACACGTAAAATCATACGTCTAGAACAAACAATAAAGTATAAAAATAAAATAAATACAAACTCCCACTAAACTGATATATCATTGAATAACTTAACACCCATGTGAGCAGTGTGCTCATGAAATGTTTTAGGTGTTAATGCCTTAATTAATGGGTCTACTAACATTGAGTTTGTACCTATGTGCTCTATTGAAAGTTGATCATCTTGAATTCACTCATTCACAACTAGAAACTTAATGTCAATATATTTTGACTTGTACGAGCTTATGTTGTTATTGGAATACATAACTTATGATTTTATTGTCACAATATAACTTTAATGGTCGTTCTATACCCTTTATAACATGCAGACTAGTGACAAAATTTCGCAACCATACTCTGTGATTTGATGTCTCGTAACATGCAACGAACTCTACCGCCATAGTGGATGATGCAACAAGTGTCTATTTGACATTTTTCCATGAAATCAATCCATCGGACAACAAATATACATATCTAGATGTATATTTCTGACTATTTGCACATTACACAAAATCAGAGTCAAAATACCTGATAATCTCCAAATTATCTTATCTCCTACACGTAATCATATAATCCTTTGTTCTATTCAGTTATCTTATAACCCTTTTGGTTGTGTGCCAATGGTCCATCTTAGGGTTACTTAAATATCTACCAAATACTCTAACTATGAATGCAATATCTGGACGCGTACATACTTGAGCATATATTAAACTCTCTACAGCCGAAGAGTAGGGAATTAATTCAATTTCCTTAATTCCTGAATGTTCTTAGGGCATTGACTAAGATTGAATTTGTCACCTTTAACGACAGGGGTGTTGATCAACTTACTTTTAAGCATGCCAAAATTTTCAAGTACTTTATCGATGTAGCTTCTTTGCGATAATCCAAGAACACCACGAGAACGATCTCAATGGATTTAGATCCCTAATACAAAAGAAGCTTCACCTAGATCTATTATTTGGAAATTCATAGATAGGAATTTCTTAGTGTCATGCAAAAAACCCTTATCATTTGTAGCTAACAAAATGTCATCGACATAAAGTATTGAATTTACTCCCACTGAACTTATGATACACACAATCCTCGATAGTGTTCACCTCAAAACTGAATGAGATAACCACTTCACGAAATTTATGGTACCATTGACGAGAAGCCTTCTTAAGCTCATAAATGGATTTTTTCAATTTGCAAATCATTTCTTTGGTGCGTTATATAAATCGTTTCATTAATGTTACCATTAAGAAACGTTATTTTGACATCCATTTGATGTAGCTCAAGATCAAAATGTGCTACAAGTGCCATTATTGTTCTAAAAGAATCTTTCAATGAAACTAGAGAGAAAGTCTATTTAAAATTAATATTTTCCTTTTGAATAAAGTCATTTGCCACAAGACGTACTTTAAACCTCTCCACATTATCCTTAAAATCCTTTTGGTTTTAAAAATCTATTTACAACCAATGGGTTTCTTACCTTCAGGTAATGGGACACGTTCTCATACTTTATTGTCTTTCATGAACTTTATATTCCTCATTCATTTCTTCGATCCATTTTTGAGAATTATAACAATTTATAGCTTGAGTGAAGGTGAGTGGATCATCCTCACTAGTACCATAATTTTCCTCATGCTCTTGAAGAAATACGATGAAATCATCCGATATTGCACTTCTTCTCTCTCTAGTGGATCTTCGCAAATTCACTTATTCCTGAATTTGAGGTTGTTGAGTTTCAACTATAGGAAGAATTACCTCCTTCTGAATAAGGGGGAGTTCGACATTGTCCATATAAGGAATCAAAATCGCTTCTTGAACAATGACAAATATGGAAACATGCACATCAAGAGAAGTTAACTCAGTCAAAGACTAAGTCAAAGTTTCCCTCTCCTCGAAATTAGAGCGGTCAAATGGGTCAACCCATGGCAGGGCAGGCCTACCCACTAAAACCCATCATTTGACGGGTCGATGGCAGACCAGCCCACCATCCCAGCGGGCTGAAAATCCTCAACCCAACCCAAGGTGGGTTGTGGATTAGGCGGGCTAGCCCACTAATTGTCTCACTACAAATAAAAATCATTAATAGTTCTAAAAAACAAGAGTTCAAGAACATGATCAAATAGTCATAATACACACCAAACAAGAGTATTGTCTATCGTTACACATTAATTGACTATATAGTTCAACAAAGTAACTAAAATTTGAAAATTTCATAAAATAAAAATTTCAGTAAAGTCTACATTCTTTAAATATCATCAATCGAGATATAATCCATGTCAAATCATTCTCCTTCATCGCTTTTCTCTTCAATATCTACATCAGAAGTCACAAATGAAGGTAGTTAAAAATTCAAATCAAAATAAACGGATATATGAAGTCACAAGTCACAAGTAAGTCAAGAACATAAATAAAATTCTATAAATAAAATTACCGATAGCATATCCATGTAACCAATTACGAGTTCAAATAAAAGCTTGCATATTGAGTATTGACTGCTGCAGTGTTGCTTGTGAGAGAAAAAAACTAGGGTTATGCGACATATGTCTATAAGGCTATAAATCATATTAGATTTTTTTTGCCAACCCGCGGGCCAATCCAAGCTTGACCCGCCTAGGCCCGCGACCTGAGCGGGTTGGCCCGTGTAGGCCCACTTCCAAATGGGTTGCTAATATTTTAATCTAACCCATCTAAATCGTTTGGCGGGGCGGGCCAACCCAATGGGCCCAATCCAAATTGACGGTTCTATCGAAACCAATATCCCTTATATTATTTCTCCCCTTAAACTCTACATCCTCAAAAAATACTGCATTTCCCGTTTTAAAATTTTTTTTAGTGTGGGATCGTAAAACTAATAGCCCTTGATCGCTTGGAATAACTAATAAAGTAGCTACTTACTCTCTTGGGGTCCAATTTCTTTTCTAAAAGCCTATAAGGCCTTGCCTCAGTTGGACAACTCCAAACATGTAAATGTTTTAAACTAGGATTTCACCTAGTTTAAAGTTCAAAAGTTGTTTTACTAGTTGCTTTAGTGGGTACCCTATTAAGTATATATGTTGATATTTTTAATGCTTCTCCCTACAGTGACTCTGGTAAGGTAGAATGAATGATCATACTCCTTACCATATCCTTAAGAGTCTTATTTTGTCTTTCAGATACATCATTCATGCTAGGTGACCTAGGCATAGTGTATTGTTGGACGATACCTGATTCCTCTATAAATTTAGAAAATGATTTTGGACGTTGTTCACCTAAACCGTCACATCTACCGTAGTATTCACCACCACAATCAAATCTGACGTATTTAATGCTTCGGTTGAGTTGTTTTTCAACTTCAGCCTTAAACGACTTAAAAACGTCCATGGATTGTGACTTTTCATGAATAAGGTATATGTATATGTATCTAAATCTAGAATATCATCAATGAATGATATAAAATATTTTTGTCCATTCAGAGAGGCCAAATGGAATGAATCGCAAATATCTGTATGAATCAATTCTAAAACTTTCGATGACTTATTGGCACCTAGCCTTTTTTATTTAGTCTATTTTTCCTTTACACATTTAATACATACATCAAAGTCTGTAAAATCAAGGGAATCCAAAATTTCATTAGACATAAGTCTTTTAACTCTATTACTAGAGATGTGACCTACATAATGTTACAAAATTTTTAATTAATTTTTCTTTTAGTACCGCGTGATTCCACGTGTAGGGTTTCATTATAATATAAAATAGTTTCAAGCAAGTTAATTATCGTAGGTATTTAACAAACCAGTACCAACAATGTTTTTATTTAAAGATAAACTGAAATTTGAATTTCTAAATAAACAAAAGTAACCGAATTTGTCCAAAACTGAAACATAAATTAAATTGTGCCTAAAAGACAATATAAAAAATGTATTCTTTAAATCCAAATAAAAATATTTTTTTGACAATAATTTAAAATGCCCTATTGCCTCCACGAGCACAGTTTTCCCGTCATCCACGTAGATGAATATTTCATCATTACTTGGCAACCGATGACTCATGCAACCATGCGTAGAAACACTTATATGAGTAGTAACACTGTAATCTACCCACCAAGTATTTCTAGGTACTGAATCTAAACTAATCTTTGAACAAACTAAATTAAGAAATGTACATTTAGTGTCTTTCTTGTCAACCCACGCATGATACTTGTTGCATTCTTTCTTCACGTGTCCCGCATTACCACAAAAGTAACATTTTATATCCTATACTTCTGATATGACTTGTTTCTTCTGCTCAGGACCCTTAACAAATTCCTTATTCTTTCTCTTTAGGTTATTAACCTTATTAACCTTCAGTGAAGTAACTATATGAGTACTTTCGGTTCTGTCCAGTATCAACTTTTCCTCCTCTTGTCCGAATAAGAAATGAGCTCGTTAAGAGACCATCTCCTTTTGAAAATTATATCTCACTTTAAACTAGTAATATTGAGTTGGTAGCGAGAGGAGTATCAGATGCACAAGAAGATCCTCGGAAAGATCAAGCTTAAGTGTCTTTAGCCTTGAAACTATATGGGACATTTCCAATATGTGCTCCCTTATATTACCATTGCCTTTATACTTTAAGGTAACAAGGCACGCTAAAATCGCGCCAATTTTTTCCTTATCATTCCTTACAAATCGTTTTTCAATTTCCGTAAGAAACTCCTTTGCATTGGTGATATCCTCAGATACTACACCCCTGAATGCCTCTGGAATACCGCGCTTTATGATCATGAGACACATGCGATTTGACCTTTCCCACTTCTCATAGTTATCCTTGTCACCGATAGAAATTTTTTCCAAAGGAGTCGTGGAGGTATCAATCCTTAACGCAAGGTCTAGATCCATGTGGCCTAGAACAATATAAATGTTCTCCTTCCAATCCTTAAAGTTCATCCCATTTAGAATGAGAATAGAGTTCATGTTAGTAGATATCGTAACATTAGCTAAAAAATAGAACGAAACATAATTAAATTGTGCTCAAAATTAAAATCATTAAACAAAAATCAAATATTGGTAAAATCTCATCTCAAGACAATGGTGCAGCATTATTATCAAGTATTTGGACAGTAATATTAATTGCGGTAGTAATCCTCGTGTAGTGATCAAACATTCACAATAGGTGTTGTCAAATAATAGGCTTATCTTTGGATCGACGTATTATTCACATGCTTACCTTATAATTGTCACAATTTACCACCACAAGTGTGTGTATAAACTTAGTCATATATTAACCTTCCTTTGTGTTACTTAATATTCATTAGTGTTTATACACACCAACATTTAATACTCTTCTTAGACTTTTTCCACAAGAGAGTCAACTTTAGTGACATCATGCTTCATTGAGTCTCTTTTGAATATTAGACAACTTAAATACAAGTCTAGATGTACCAAATATTCAATGTTTATGATTGTTATAATAATATATATGCATAATATCATCAACCAATCATATAAACCTAATTCACGATAAAAAATACCTAATATCACCATTTATGATTGTTGAAACAATATATATGCATAACATCATCAACCAATCATATAAACCATCAACCAACATACATTTAATCAAAAACAACAAAAACTAGGGTTTTTGAAAAACGAATTGAATTACCAATTCCTTGAGAATCAATGGGGACGGTAGACTCTAATACAAATTGTTAGATTTTATAAACCAAATTTAATAATACTATATATAAATTTTAAAAAGCCATAAAATGATAAACAAGTGATTTGAGATGATAGATCAATTCAATTACTAGAAGCAGAATATACCTTTAGCTTCCATTGTTCTTGAGTGTCCTTGGGAGGAATTTTGGTTGATGGATCTTCCAATCTAGCACAACCCTTAACTTCACTTTGGAATTCTCACTTTGTGAATCTAATGGCATAAGGTAAAGAATACAGTAAGTTTTATGGATGTTCGGAGATAAAACTTCTACGTCACCCCTTCTTCCACAACCGGAAGGATACCCACTAAGACCTTGATTCAGATACAACTCACTGAACTAGCTAATTTTCTGTTGAACAGAACACTCTTTGTTCAATTTAAAACACTAAGGTTTTTCACAGAAAAGATAGTAATAGATTGTTGCTTTTTGCTTGAGAGACTTTCTTGAAGCGAATGTGTAAAAACGAAATTCAGTAAGTGAGTTGTGTGTGTGTGTGTGAAGTTATTCGAATATTGTCCTTGGACTTCTATTTATGGTTGTAGTGCACCAACGGTCGAATATTCTTTGTGGACACGTGGAATGTGTCCGTTGGACGACCCCCTATAGTACGAGAGTATAGAAGACTCTGAATATTTGGATTGTGGCCGTAACGAACAGATAATGCGCCGAATATCCTCTGATCTTGTCTTGTACTGGAAATGCAATTGAGAGATATCCGCGTACGTGGCATTCATTCATTTGATAGAATCAGTTGGCTTGTTAGACTGCTGAAGGTAGGAGGAGCAGACAGTTGAATGAACGTGGTTAGACAGATACTTCCTTCAGATGGCTGCTAAAATAAGGTACCGCGTCTAAAGGAGTTAGACGTCCTCATCTAACTACGTTTCCCTTTAAATCGTGTCTAAAGGAATTAGACGTCCTCGTCTAACAACGCTTCCCTTTAGACCGCGTCTAAAGGAGTTAGACGTCATCGTCTAACTCCACTTCCCTTTAAACAGTGTCTAAAGGAGTTAGACGTCCTCGTCTAACCACGCTTCCCTTTAGATAGTTTTTAAAGGAGTTAGACGTCCACGTCTAACTACGCTTCCCTTTAGATCGCGTCTAAAGGAGTTAGACGTCCTCGTCTAACTACACTTCCCTTTAGACTTCGTCTAAAGGAGTTAGACGTCCTCGTCTAACTACGTTTCCCTTTAGACCGCGTCTAAAAGAGTAGACGTCCTCGTCTAACTACGTTTCCCTTTAGACAACGTCTAAAGGAGTTAGACCACCTCGTCTAACTACGTTTCCTTTTAGACCGCATCTAAAAGAGTTAGACGTCATCGTCTAGCAGTCTAAAGGAGTTAGACAACCTCGTCTAACTATGTATTCCTTTAGAACACATCTAAAAGAGTTAGACGTCCTCGTCTAACTACGTAAGACGTCTAAGACTGCTTGCTTCAGACTGCG
The DNA here is from genome assembly GCF_907164915.1 of Impatiens glandulifera. NCBI lineage: Eukaryota > Viridiplantae > Streptophyta > Magnoliopsida > Ericales > Balsaminaceae > Impatiens > Impatiens glandulifera. Next base: position 5,471,922 of record NC_061868.1, on the reverse strand, counting down.
TCTGAAGGAACAAAGTCTTTTAGATTTTTGCATGCACAGAACAAATAGACAGCTTATTCTTATTCGAATTACATCATCAAAATTATGTTCCAAACCATAAAAATCAAAATCGTTTGTATTCTTTTAAAGTTAATTAAACTATTTCTTTCTTAATTAACTTTCTCTTTTCTTTGTTTTGATTTTTCCCAATATATATATATATATATATATATATATATATATATATATTAATTTAGTTTTTACATTTACTCCGGTAAGATTACCAAACAAACCAAAAATTTAACAAAATCTTTAATATCGAGTATTGTATCAAAAATTAACAATTAATATATACAATAATTTTATGCAATCTGATTTTGAAACCATTGATTATTATTTATTAGATATATGTTGCGGAAAAAGATCTAATCTCAAATATATTATTTCTAATTATTAGTAAATATATTGATATTATTAATAATTAGAAATATAGTTTTAATGTTTTATTTATGAAATACAACAATTATTAATGGTAAATTAATTTCGGAAACGGAATATAAAAGATTGTATTGTTTTATTATTTTATTTATAAAATAAAACAATTATTAATGGTAAATTAATTTAAGAAATGGAAGGTGGAATATTAAAGATTGATCATAGAAGGGAAAAGAAACGCTTATAATTAGAAAAAAGATATAATCTCTTGAATTTTGTCATTCTTTCTCCTTTTAAACAACGAGAGATAGAAGGATTTTACAACGATATAACAATTTTTTTCCAAGAGACAATAAGATTGTCTTTGTTGTTCTCTCGTCCTAGCAATCAAATGCAACGAGATGTAAGCGTACACGTGTGGACCGACTAGAGGAGAAACACGTGGGGCTCTCATTTTTCATACTGCAAGATCTACCGAATTCACGCATCAAATGTATAACTTAATGGATTATATCTAAGTTATACCTTTGATGCGTGAACTCGACAGATCTTGCAGCATGAAAAATGAGAGTCCCACATGTTGTTCCTCTAGTCGGTCCATACGAGTCTGTTTCGATCTGGTTACCTTCGATTGCTAGGACGAGAGAATAACAAATACAATTTTATTGTCTGTTGGGAAAAAGTTGTTATATCACAGTAAAATATTTCTATCTCTCATTGAATAAAAGAAGAGATGGAAGAATGACATAATTCAAGGGACTATAGTCATCTTTTTCTAATTATAAGCGTTCATTTTCCATTCTGGACTTTGATATTCCGCATTCTATTTCCGAAATTAATTTTACCATTAATAATTGTTTTATTTAATAAATAAAATAATACAATCTTTTATATTTCGCCTTCCGTTTCCAAAATTAATTTTACCATTAATAATTGTTTTATTTCATAAACAAAACATTAAAACAATATTTCTAATTATTAATAAAATCTAATATATTTGCTAATAATTAGAAATAGTTCCCTTTTAATCTATTCCGTCAACATCAACTTTAAGTGGTGACCTCATAAGACCCAATTATAATACATATAGGTTTAACCCCATTAAACGCAATTAACCTCTAGGAAACATTGCGACTCCTAAAATAATTGGATTAAATTATCTCCATTAATTGTCCTACCCAAGTTTAGTCATCACATTGAATTAAAGGACACGATTCCTTCATATACCGATACCATACCCAAATCAAGGTACGGGCCGTACGGTAAAAGTATAAATTTTCTTATACTGATTTTTTTTTTTTTTAATAAAATACAGTATACCATATCGACTCACTTCAATGGTTATTTGTCAATCGAAATAAGTCTATTTTTTAATAAATTTAAATATAAATATAGTAAGTTGGTTATATATTATAAATACCATATCCAATAATTCATCTATTTAAATTTACATATCTGTAAATTAAATTTATCCATTGGTTATTAATTAAATAAAAATATTGTTGTACAAATTTTCTTAGAGGATAGTATAGTCTATAATAATTTTAATTAATATATTTTGGTAATCATTTAAATAATTCGTGATATATTAATTTTTACTATTTTAAAATTATATATAAGACTGTATCCATTCAACCATTTCAATCAATTCTACTAAGACAAAAAAAAATATTTGACCAACAAAATATGTTTGACCGACAAAATATGTTTGACCAAACATAGTCAAATCTATGAGACTAAAAAGTTTGTGTGCGGCCGCCGAATTTAAAACCACACATAGCGGTTTAAATTTGATCAATTCATTTTTTCTTTCCTCCAAGTTTAAATATATTATATAACAATAGGGAAGAATGTCAATTTTACCCACCAAGTTGTAAGAAGGAGTCAAATTTACTTATTAAGTATCAAAATTCTATTTATATATACTAACTTGTCAAAAAAGTGTCAAATTTATTTAAACTAACAGAAAAATTTAACGGAGTTAAAATTTTTGGCACATGTAATATCCACCTATTTTTTATTTGTTTTTAATTTATATTACTTTAATTCTTTTTTCATTTAAACAAAATATTTAAATTTTTTCATATCTATTTTTTCTCTCTCTTTACCCAATTCTTCATTTTCTTCTCACTGTTCCTCTCCATCTCTAATATAAGTAATCTATTTTTTCTGAAATCTCTATTAATGAATTAGCTATGTCGACGTCAAATAATAATATTGTGATGGAAAAATAATCAGGTGGCCAAAAAACTGTGACGACGGTGAAGGTGGCGGAACAGCCGATGAAGTGTTCGAGATGCAATTCTCTAAACACGAAATTATGTTACTACAACAACTACAGTCTCGCGTAGCCGAGGTATTTCAGCAAGATATGTAGAAGGTACTAGACAAAAGGTGGGGCCCTCCGTAGTGTATCGATCGGCGGAGACTATCGGAAAAACAGGAAAATGAAATCCTGATCTAGGATTTCAAACGGAGTTGATTCCAAATATTTCGGCGATTCTTCATCAGATATGATTAATGGTGGAGATAGAAGATGAACAATTAAAAGAAATGAAGAGTTGGGGATAGAGAGAGAGAAAATGGATAAAGAAAAATTTAGATGTTTTATTTGAATGAAAAAAATATTAAAGTAATTAATGTAAATTAAAAATAAATAAAAAATAGGTGGATATTAAATGTGGCAAAACTTTTAACTCCGTTTAACTTTTTTGTTATTTTAAATAAATTTGACACTTTTTGACAAGTTAGTATATATAAATAAAATTTTGATACTTAATGAGTAAATTTGACACCTTCTTACAACTTGGTGTTTAAAATTGGCATTCTTCCCATAACAATATCATATTGTTACAAAAACAAGAATTGTTAATGTCATATATAATTATAATTAGGCATTTATATCACTACAAAATTTAAAATATTTAACAAAAAATAAATAACTTAAATTTATTCATGCCATTATTAATATTTTTTGGAATACATTATTCAAATGCTAACAAAGATAAAGAAACTTAAAACAATCAACTTCAAACATACATGCATCGAACTTACATCTCGATAAAATTAAACTTATGCATCCAACTTATGCATCCAACTTACGTAACGATAAAATTAAACCCTAGCACACTCGATAGTTCCTTTGCCATCATGCGGTTTTCCAAAGAAGTACTTGAAATAGTCCGAGTACAAAATATCTTTATAAATAGCCTTGTCACCTCTCTCCAAGATTTCAGGTAGAGGACCGATGGTTGCATCCTTAGGCGGGTCAGCAAAAATTGGAACCGATACCCTATTTTTAGCGGAGCTAGGAATCACACGATGCTCAATACTCTTGTATCGATCATTGCTCACTATTTGTAACACGTCTCCTATATTAATAACTAATGCTTCCCTTATCGGAGTAACATGAATCCAACTCTCAACTTTTTCTTCGGTTATCCAATCAGGAGCTTTCACATAGAGTCCACCGGTACTGTCCTGGTGAAGGACAGTAATTGAGGAGATGTCGGAGTGACGGCCAGTTCCGGCCGTCACTTCAGGAGTTGGACAAATCGGGTAATAATTGAAGTTAGCCATTAGAAGGCCCATAAGTTGATGTTCTCTTTTGTCGTCCATTTCTTTCAATCCAACTCCTTTTAGAAGAACGGTTAATAGTCGTTTGATCAAGGGCTTCACACATTTGAAGTATTCCAATGTTTGCTCCCTAAGATATACATACAATTCATTTTTTTTAAGGGAATAATGTGTGTAAGTAAGAAAATAAATAATGTGATAATATTTTCAAAAAGTAACGTTTTGAAATGACAATTTATCGAGCATATAAATATAAATATACCTAGAGACCGAGGGCCAAAAGCTCGAGCATTTTTGTTCAAAATCGTCGTCGTAAAAAGCATGCATGAGAAAGTCCTTCCATTCCAAAACCTTCTCTTTTTGTGGACTAAAGCTAGTGAGTAATTCAATAGATGCATCTTGTGGCAAGTTTTCCTTGACATATTTACGCCTTTCACTCGCCGGTAAGGCAAAAAAGCGGTGAGCAGCTTCGATAACATTGTCGAGAACCTCGAGAGGGACTCCGTGGTTAATGATTTGGAAGAATCCCCATTTCTCAGCTGCATCACATATTGACTTACCGATTGGATGGTCATTGTCGAGAATATCATCATCATTAGTTAACCACTCCCAATTCTTCAGATCGATGATTGGAATCGAATGAAGAGTTTGTTGATCAAGATCTTGACTTTGAAGGACTGATTTGGTAGTAGAGGTCTGTCGTAGAAAATAAAAGTTGTTTAATAACAATTAAATTCACTTTCAAAATATTTTTTTAGATCGAGATGAGAAATCATAAATTTAATATTGTTGAGTCTATTATCTAAGGATAATTTCAAAACTTATTAAAATTCAATAATAATAAAACATTCTTAATTTCATCTCCTTCTCATATTAATCAAAATCACTTAAATGCTAAATTAATTAGTCAAAATACCCTCGATTTAAAAAATATATATTAATACCCCTTTAAATAATTTTACCAAAAATAAACCCAAACAGATAACTAAGAAAAATAAAGTTGTTATTTTTAGTTTTGTTCTTATCACTTACAATTTACAAATAACTTTTTTAGGCTGAAAGTTTGTAAACAAAAATCAAATAGATATTAATTCATAAATTTATTAAAGTTTTACCACAAATTAACTAAAGTGTGATTAAATAACCAATTTAAATTTTCTTTCCATCTTTTTCAATATTTCTAAACTTTGACAAAAAGAAATTAGAGTTAAGAAGAGTTTAAAGTTAATGTAAGAAATTATTTAAAAAAAATGCAATTTGTCTTACTAAATATTAGACAACTTATAACATACTATTATTAAAAAAAATTTAAAAATTGTATAGATAAAGATTTAATCATTAACAATATTTGTACAATCCCTACATAAATCCGTCTCAATATAATTCATTACCGATTGCTGGTTGGTATGAATTCTTTGATCAACGGGCTGGACGTACTGGTTAGGAACACCGGTGAGACCCAAGTCGGAAAGACCCTTAACTCCGTTAGCTTCGGTCACCACGAAGTTAAATACTTCATCCCATGAAGATAAACTGGTTATCGGATTAGCTAGAGTTGGTGCCATTGAAGAATGATAAGTAAATAGAGAGATCAGAAATAGAATGCTTGTTTTTTGAATGGTTGCATGGAGTTTATATAGTAATTCATTATTCAAATAAATTAATATAATAATATACTATAGTGCAAATAGTTAACACGGCTCTTATCTCTTAAGAGCTAAGACACGTATATATTATATATAATATTTTTAAGATAGAATATTACTTTTTATATTATAATAAATTTTACAAATTTCAATGCAATGTATAGGATTTTTCTTGGATTTTATCTTTAAGATTTGTTTGATTTTGGTTATTTGAGTGCTTTCTTATTATATTCTTTAAATAAATCAAAAAGTTAATTTTTTAAATGATTGAATTATTAAAATATTTTGATATTTAAGTTTTATAGAAGTAAAGTAAAAATATAATATTATTTTAATTGATAAATTAAAAAGTTGAATGGTTAAAAAAAATATATAATAAAATGGATATATAAGAATTTGGATAAATTTCAAATAATTTGATATTTTTTATTAAAATAGTGAAAATAACTGGATACAAATATTTCTTGAAATAAATGAGTAACTAAACTAAAAATAATAATAAATAGTCTATTGAAAATAAGTTTATCTCTTAAAATTTATAAATACTTTCAAATTTTATATTTTAATAAATTTAATTTGTTACGATAAAAGAGTGTTGCCTAAAAAAGAATAAAATTGTCCTGCAGCTTATTTAATGTTATAGTTTTTTCTAATATTTTTATTAAAAAATAAAGTTTTAAAGTTAAAACTAATTTAACATAAAAAATTGTACAAGCAAGCAGATGAATCTGACTCAACTAGAACAATAAAAAAATAGTAGATAAGAACACAATGCTCTCTTAAAACATATATATTCTAAAAAAATTATACAAACAAATTCAAATATTAAGTTCGATTTCTAATAAATAAAAAAACTTAAGTTATAATGGTTTCGTGTCTCAGATTTTACCTTTCTTTGCAAATTACTCAAATAACCGCCAAAATCGGACCAAATCGCAACTGAATAACCTTTAATCCAATTAAATCAAATGTAAATAAATTAATTTAATTCCAAAATCGAAATTAAATATGGCGTATAGGTTTTGATAAATATTTAAACGGTAATTAGTTAGTTCCAAACTGATTAAGCCAAAATTATCATAAGAGAATAAATATAAACAGAAAGTAAATTCTTCTAAATTTTGAATGTAAAATATTATTATTTTGTCTAGTTCAAAGAATAAAAGGATGACATATTTATATATTTGTTTCATTAAAAAAATATATGAACCGACCCTATTAACCGAGTTATTTGATTAAATTGATGTTTCATTAAAATAATCTGAACCGATCCCCACGTTTGCCTTTATAGGATGTATATACAATGACTTTTAATGACTGAATATACAATCTCATTCATGTGAAAATCACTAGGCTAAACATTATTTTCTTTTAGAAACAATATATGAGAAGAAAAAAGAGTGTAAGAACTTGTTTGTAAAAAAAAAATTATCACAAATTTATATATTAATTTTTAAATTTTGGTAGTGAAAACACTTAACTCGGTGATATTTGTAAGTTAAATTAGTGACATTAATCTTTTATTTATTTATAAATGTTACGTAAATAATAAATTAACGACATTTAAAAACATTAAGACAAAACTTCATTTTGTATAAATTTAGTCGTAAGAACTCAAACTCAAATAGTAAAATTTGAAAAAAGATATTTAAAGTTTCAATTCACCAATTTTCTTTTAAATCATTATTTTTTAACTATTAAATCAATTATTGTATGTACTAAAATACAATTATTTTATTTTTATTAAATTTAAATTTCAAATGACATTACATTAATTAAGTCAGTTAAAAACTCATATAACTTAATTTTCATCTAACAATATTTAAAATAACTCTAACAAAATTCTAAATAATATATATATATATATATTGTGGGAAAATAATAACATAAGAAACGTCTTCAAGTAAACCTGCTAACGGATGGAACACGGGACTTTGGAATTCTTTATTATTGGCAACATTATTTTGACTAAAAAAACATATTAGATCTTGTTTGATTGAATTTTCTTTATTTCATAAATAAATATTTTATTTAAGTTTTTTAATTGATTGAATTATTATAATATTTAAATTTGTAATATATATATATATATATATTATATAATTTTAATGAATGAAATGAATAATTAATTAATTAAATATATATATATATAATAATAGTTTGTATATATCCATTTAAGTTATAGTCAATTCGTCGTACCGCAGCGACTAGCGAGTCAACATACCTCTAATGAGAAGGGGGAATATTTTAATATATATATATATATATATATATATATATATATATTATTTTGAAATTATCCTATATTAAAAATGAAAGAAATAATGTACTCTAAATTCTCGAGAGTAAATTAAGTCCGGAATATTTTAATATATTATTAAATTATATAATTCACTATTTATTATTTATTATTAATATTATATTAATATAAAACCTCAATGTGGCCTAAGATAGAAAAGTTTAATTATTATTATTTTTTTTAATTAATAATTTATTAACTAAGGTCTTATTGGGTGGTGAGTTTTTAAATAATTTATAAATTATTAAAAATATTATAATTGATGGTAATTTTAAGAAAGTTATTTTTTTAATAAAAAGATTATTTTAAAGTTAATACATTATAATTTAAATATAAATTAAAAGTATTTTAATTTATTAAATAATATAATATGTTAAAAATATATTAAAAAAGAAATGATATTTAATTATATTAATTTTTTATTAAAAAATCACAAAACTCAACATCAAATTAACTTCAAAGTATCTGGATTGTCGGGTTGAGAGTTGTGATTAATTTGAATATATATGTAAGAGTAAATGAATATTTGGGTTGGATTATGGGTTGACCCGCCCATAAACTTAAAACGTTTAAAAATAAAATTAAAAATTTTACAAATATATATATTATAATGATGCTTAATTTTTAAATTGTCCAGATTTGAGTTGTGGTTAATTTGAATATAAAAATGACTAGGTGAGAAATTTGGTGAATGAATGACTTGGCGTAATCTTATTCCCTGAAAAAATCAAATAATTTCTCTATTTTTTCTTTTTCTTTCCATTTTTATATTTTCCAACCAAGGTGATGACAAGTCATTCCTCACCAAATTCTCTCTCTATCATTACTCTTTGAATATATATGTGAGAATAAATTAAAAATATTATCATATTTTAATCGTAATTTTTTTTTCGATTTTATATATTTACTCGTGCAAATGCATTCTAAGTAGTTTTAAATATTTATGATGTTTAAACAAAAATAAATGTACAAATCAAAATTATAACAAAATTTAAATATATATGAAAATATCTCAAACTTAGTTAGTTAATGTATTATATCTATTAAACCATAAAATATGGATTACATAACTCAAAGTGTTTCATATTATTTCTAATTAAAATTACAGTATATTAAAATAAGGGCTAGTTTGATTCAGTTTATTGACGTCAGTTTATTGAGCTTATTTTCAGATACGTTTTTGATATGATCTCAACTTATTTAATCGTTAAGCTTGAGTATGTTTGTTTCAGCTTATACGCCCAACTTATTTATTTTTTTATATTTATAATATATTATTTAATATTATTTAATAATTAATATTATATATTAATAAATTATTTAAATTAAAAAATATTATATATTTGAAAATAAATTATATTAATATATTATTTTTATAAACTTTTGTTAATATATTATTTTAAATATTAATAAATAACTTAAATTAAAAAATAATATATTTTTAAATAAATGAAATCTATATATATTATTTTTATAAATATATAATTTCAAATATATTTAATATATATTTAATATAAATATGATATAAAAAACATATAAATATAAATAAAAAATAAAAAATATTTAAATGTATATTTTTTTATTATAATAATTTTATATAAATATATAAAAATATTATAAATATATGAAATAGATGAGAGATAATGAATAAAATGATTAGAGAGAGATTAAATTGATGAGAGAGAATGAATAAAATGATTAGAAATAAATGAAATAAATTAAAGAGAATGAATAAAAAAAATATTTAAAATTGATGAGAGAGAAAAACACTGACATTATAATCTTAAACTCTGATATTATAATCTTAAACGTTAAGGAGTGAGGTAGAGAGAAATTTGAGTTTAAACGCAAAAATGTGTTTCATTATAATTTTTTGCGTGAGCTTATTACACAAAGTTATTGTAGCAGCTTATTACGCAGACACCCATCTTATAAACGCAGAATCAAACATGTTGATAAATTGGAGCTTGTTCGATTTGAGTTTTATAAAAATTTTAGAGGAGAAAAAAATAATGATGGGAGATAATGATTATTTTAAGTAAAAAGTTTTAAAGTTATTGATATATTTAAAATAAAATAAATAAAAATAATTTAAAACTAGTGTAAGAAAGGAATATTTTAAAATTATTATTTTGAGTTTGAAAATGAGTTTTTAGGTTAGAGATGAATTACTGATTGAAGTGACATTTACTGCATTTTGGGTTTGAAAATAAATTTATGTGTTGAAAATGGTCTTAATAAAAATTAGAACTGAAAAAAATAAATTTGTATGTTGAAAATGGTCTTAATAAAAATCATAACTGAAAAAAATTAACACTTACTTTATTTTAATTAGTTATGTCAAATCAATATTTTAATAAAATATTAAAATTATTTTTATTATATATTAAATTCTCATAAATTTAGAATTAAAATTTTAATGTTAATTTCAATTTACATATTTTTTTTATTAACATTATATACTATAACACTAAATTTAAGACTTATTTATTAAAAAACAAAATATTAGATCTTTTTTAGATTTTTTTTCTCACTTAGAATTTATTTGATATTTGGTTATTGTGATAAAACCCAGTTTTTATCCCAAAACTCAAACATCTTATCAACAATCTAATCATCAAGTTTATCTATTTAAATACTAAAATTATTTAAAATTATCCCCCCTCTCTTTAAGCCACTTTATCCTTTCTCTATCTAATCCACAATACTCTCACATTCACCTTACCCTTTCAACTCAAGAGTAAAATAGTCTTAAAATTTTAAAAATCAATTTTTTTTCTAGTTTTTATTAAATAAGAGTTTTAAGAGAAAATTTAGGTAAAACCCAAAAACCCACTTTCTCAAACAAGTCCTTCAAACAAGTCCTTAGTATGTGATGTTTTTAGGTTTTTTTTTATTTTGTTTTTCATTTACATATTCTGTTATTAATTATGATAAATTTTGATCCGTAATTATTTGGTTAAATTTTATTTTTAAATGTACTATAATTTTGTAGCACTAATAAAATGAAATTTTAAAATTATTTTTAATGTCAAATAATTCGAATAGACATATAACTGGTTTTGTTAAGTGATAGAGTACAATAATTACTCTGCAAGCAACATGTGACTCTGGTGAGAAGAGACTTGACATTGTAGATTGTAGGCTAGCAATAAAAAAAATTTATATCTTGTTTAATTCAGTTTGTTCTACTATATTTTGTTACTGATTATATTTGAACGTGTAATTTATAAATCAAAAAATAATTAAGGCTAGTGAGTAGCTTAATTGCTAATCATTTGAGATGATTATATATGGGCTAGTTTGATTTAGCTTATTCTTAGTTTATTGATGCTAACTTATTTAGTTTATTCTCTAGTAAGTTTGATATGATTTTAGCTTATTTAATCTAATCGTTAAGTTTAGATATGTTTGATTCAACTTATTTATTTTTTATATTTATAATATTATTTAATAATTAATATTATATATATATATATAATGTTATATTTATTTATTAATTTAATTTTAAATATTAATAAATGATTTAAATTTAAAATAGTATATATTTCAAAATAAATTATATTAATATATTAATTTTTATAAAAAAATTGTTAATATATAATTTTAAATATTAATAAATGACTTAAATTAAAAAATAATATATTTTAAAAATAGATGATATGAATAAAGAAAATAATTTATTATTATTATATATATATTTTTTACTTTTACACCCTCTCCTTTTTTATTCAATTTTTCAAATTGTTAATTTATTTTTGAGTTCTTTTATTCAATGAGTATTATCATTAATTTTAATTATAATATATATATTTAGATAATTAAGGCTAGTTTAATTTTTAAAATTATAATTATAAATAAAAAAAATATTGTATTTATATTTTATATTTTATTTAATCATTTTATATATTAAGATATATATATTATAATTAATAAATAAAAATATATTTAAATATATGTTTTTTTATTATAATAATTTTATATAAATATATAAAAATATTATAAATATATGGAATAGATGAGAAAGAATGAATAAAATGATTAAAAGATATTAAATAGATGAGAGAGAATAAATAAAATTATTAGAAATTATTGAAATAGATGAGAGAGATAGTGAATAAAGAAATATTTATAAATGATGCGAAAGAAAAACGATGAAGAGGAATGTATAGAGAAAATTGAGTTTAAATGTAAAAGTGTGTTTGATTCTAATTTTTTGCGTGAATTTATTAGAATTTATTACGCAAAGTTCCTGTAACATCTTATTACGCAAAGTTTCTGTAACATCTTATTACGCAGACGCTCATAAACTGCTTATAAACTCAGAATCAAACGAACCCTTGTCTTACTTTCTTTGAGTAGTATGGAGGTGAAAAATTAAGTTAATAAAAATATATAAATATATATATATATATATATAACATTCTAAATAAAAATAAATTAAATAAGTCATAACCCGAATTCAAATTACTTATTGATAGCAATTAGATAGGTTGAATCAAACTTATCAATTTTTAGCGATTAAATAAGAGAATTTTTGTGAAACATATGTGTGAATAAGCTAAATCCAATCAGCTTGTGAATCAAACTTACCTTAGAGCTAGTTTAATCATTGTTTTTTTTTTTTTTTTTGATTTTTAGTGGGTTTTATGTTAAAACAAAACCTAGTTTGATGAAATTTTATAACAATTTTTTTATTATTATTAAAAGAAAAAATTACCTTTAATTTTTTCTCTCTATTTGTAAAATAATTATAATTTTGATATTAAAGAATAAAAAGAGTAATAAAATTGATGAAATGATGGTTGAAATTATAATTGAGATTTTAGATAAAATTCCCCAAAACCACTAAGAGCATCAGCAACGCACAAGACACCTGCCCTCTTATTTTGTTAAATCAATATTCCACCTCAACACAAAGCTGACACATATTGTACTTGGGCAAAACACTTCAATGCTTCCGACTCTTATCTAAATAATTTAAATAAATAACTAATTTATACTATTATAACTAATATTCCTATATTATAGAAAAATTTGAGAATTTAAACCGTGTTAATATAATTAATAAAAAATATATTAATTTATTTAAAATATATATTTATTAATTAAATATATAAGTAATATTCCTATATTATATATATTATAAAACATGTTAATGTAATTATAACTTAAAATATTTTTATAATTTAAAATATATTATAATATTTTTATAATTAAATATATAATTAATATTTCTATATTATAATAAAATTTTAAAATATATATTTAATGTTATTTAAAAAAGTAGAAAAAATAGTATAATTAAATATATAACTAATATTATTATATTATAGAGTATATTTTATTAGATAATAATGAAAATGTCAGGAATGACCGAGGGCACTGCATTCCTTAGAAAGAGCGTGAAGGTGCCGAAAAGAGGGTACAGTGCAAAAAATGAAAAAAAGCAATGAACTGCCTTTTTCCACGCTGTCCAATGCGGGCAGGTCATACGCTGAAGATGCTCTAATGTTCGGTATGAGTTTTTAAAAATATCCCTTTACTCTTCTATCAAAATATTATCACTAATTTTTTGACACACTGCCCCTCTACTTTCTCATTTCCCAAAGCTATCCCTTTACTCTTTTATGAAAATATTATCACTTTTTTAAAGTTCACTTTCTTTTTATTTTCTACCCGTGAACAAGTTTCAGAAAAATAATAAAATTCTCGTAGAGCTTTTTTTATTCAGTTTTTCAAATAACTCAACAAAATTAATTATCATCCTATCTAGTGTTTGGATAATTAATGAATGATTTGCATTAATTGATATGTTTGAGTTATTGGAGGTCTCAGTTTCACTAAGACAAAGAGTTGTAGATTACTGGATGAATTGTGTAACTCATTGGATAACTGAATTATTCTGAAAAAACAATATTGTTGTCCAAGATTACTAATATGCACACAAGACAAATACGTTGGACCCAGAAATATGTCATGGGGTCGAAAATGATGTGAAATCAAAGAGAGAGATCTACATCTGCTTGCTTGCAGCAGATCGACAAACACCTTAGATATGTAAAAAAACAATAAGCTTAGAGCAACACCGCCACAACTGATAATAATAAAATGATATTCTCAACAACTGGCCAGCGAAAGCTAGTGGCCTTGCCAACTAGGAGAGAGGAAAAAAAAATAAAAAAATTAAACGTTTCAGTTTCCCCCTCTTTCTTCTTTCCTCTCTTTTTTCTTTTCATTTATCACTTCCTGCGAACTCCGACATCTTCTCTGGCGATTTTTCTCTCCGACATTCCCGACTTCTTCAACTTTCTTCATCTTCTTTCGATCGAAAATGGTAGGTTTTCTCCTTCGGGTATGTTCACTTCATTGTCTTCATTCGTGTTCACTTCATACTATTTTTCAGGTTGGTGGTCCAGGTAAATCTCCATGCATGACTCCAAGATCTCTAACACGTTATTTACGTAAATAACATCTACTCTTTTAGAATCCTAGAATCCTAGATCATTTTGATGATTTGAAGATCGTTTAGGTTTTTGCGGTTAGGGTTAGGGTTATGGATTTTTATGATTTTGATGATTTTAATGATTTTAACGATAGAAACTATGATTATTGTGTATTTGCTGCATTGTGGGTCCCGAAAGTATTGTTTCAGGACCCGAAAGTATGATTATATAATGTTTGGTGAATTAAGGGTCCCGAAAATGTGGTTTCGGGACCTGAAAGTTGGATTATGATATGTTTGCTGAATTAAGGGTCCTGAAAGTGTGATTTTGGGACCCGAAATAGGGTATTTCGGGACCCGAAATACCCTATTTCGGGACCCGAAAATGGGATTATGATATGTTTGCTGAATTAAGGGTCCCGAAAGTGTGGTTTTGGGACCCCAAAAGTTGGATTATAATATGTTTGCTGAATTAAGGGTCCTGAAAGTATGGTTTTGGGACCCGAAATAGGGTGTTTTGAGACCTGAAATAAGGTGTTTCGGGACCCAAAATAGGTGTTTCGGGACCCGAAACAGGTGGTTTCAAGACCCGAAATAAGTGGTTTCAGGACCCGAAATAGGTGGTTTCAAGACCCGAAATAGGTGGTTTCAGGACCCGAAATGAGTAGTTATCATGGTTTTTATCTGATTATTTGTTTCATGGTTTTTAAATGTTTATCTTTTGTTTTTATAGGGCAAATAAACGTAAAAGGAATGCCCAAGAAGCAGCTCCCAAAGTAGTTCCCAAATCTCCCAGAGTAGCAACTCCCAAAGTAGTTCCCAAATCCCCAAGAGCAACAGCTCCCAAAGCAGCCCCCCACAACTTATTTTTAACTAGGACATCGTCTTTTGGTTTTTTCAATCTTTTTCAATTGTTGTCTAAGGAACAAAAAGAGGTTGTGAAGTCAATAGGCTTTGGCCATCTACTATCATTATCGCTTCAAAAATGCTCCGGGGAGATCTCTCGTTATCTAGTCAGACAGTTTGACTGTAGTAAATGTGCATTCACCCTAGAGAATGGCGAAGAAGTTAAAATCGAAGAAGAGGATGTTGAAATGATATTGGGTCTCCCTAGAGGCGAGCTGGACATTGTAGAATACGAGAATAATGAGATCGATGACAAGTTGAAGGCATTTAGGACTCGATGGGATAACCCTATTAATGGCGCTCCTTTAGTGACTGTTATGCCGATGAAAATGATTGAGAACAAAGCTGCTGACAACAATTTCAAGATAGAATTCGTATTATTTGTTGTCAGTTGTTTTCTCTTGTGTGATCACCTAGGTCAACTATCCAGATATATCTCATTATTTTCACTTGCATGACAACATATATGACATGTTAAATAATCCTCAAATATGTTTTTTTTCACTTGCAGATATAGAATTCTGAAATCTATTTCAGATGTTCATAATATCAAGAAGTTCAATTGGTGCAAATTTGTACTTGAATGATTAGTTCAATCATGCGCAAAAGTGAAGGAGAATGGAAAACGACATTTCCAAGGAGCACAGACATTCCTTATTGTAAGTTATCACTAATTAATTTCCCTGTTTTCAAAAATAATTGGTTTTAACATGTTTGTTTTCAGTTGTGCTACGTGTATAGGGTGAGCAACGCTAAACTGGGAGGAGTTAATGAGCGACGATTTCTAATACTGTCATGTTCGAATGACATGACGTTGAAGTTTAGGCTGGATACAGAGTGGGAAAATGGAGGATTCGGACGTGGAAGCGTTGTGGGACGAATTCCACTAACGGGGATGTGGGGGAGAACGGTGAGGATAATGATGTGGGGGAGAACGAGGAGGAGGATATGAATGAGGAGGATAATGATGAGGGGGTGTCTGAGCCTCCAAAGGCAGCAGCAACAGAACCTAAGAAGGCAACACCACCTAGGAAGAGGTCAGAACCAATGCATTTAACACCTATGAATGATGGCCTACCACCTCTTAATATAACACCTCTAAACACAGTAGCTCCGAACTTAGATAGAATACAGAAAATTTGATGTGGATTACGAAATGTACATTGATGATTGAAAAAGCCACGAGAAAAATGGAATCTTTAAGTTCAGACTGGGATGCAATGCCATTGTATGACAACGCCATCCACATCATTTACAGAGCAATGGACAAGAATAAACTTTTTAGGGATTCCATGCACAAGTACTTCAAGGATCGATCACCAACTGAAGAAGTTGGGGTACACAATGAGGGGGTGACAAAGAGGCCGTTCACAAGGAGGTCGGTCAAAATGAGGGGGGTGACAAAGAGGACGGTGACAAGGAGGCCGGTCAAAATGAGGGGGGTCTCGATGAGGCAGGTCACGGTGAGGGGGTCACATTGAGGAGGACGATGGAAAAGAGGTGGCTTCAAGAAAAAGAAGGAAAAATCTCGTGCGACAAATGAAAATTTCAGCACGCCTTAAATCTCCATATATGACGCAGAACAAACAGAAGAACTTCGAGTCTGCCCAAATTTATGAAGTTGCACCTAATTTGGTGGTAAAAAAAGAGGGTGGTCAAGAAGTACCTGAAGTGGTGGTGAAAGGAAAAGAATTAGTTGCTCCAAAAACACATAGAAAGTATCTCCTCAAAAGCATGAAAATCTCAGCACGCCTTCAATGTCAATATATGATCAAAAACAAGCAAAGAAATCAAGCTTTCTTCAATTTTATCATGGTAGATTACTGAGATGAAGTCGTTTTGGGGTTCATTTATGCCAATGAATATGATGAGAATGCGAGGTAAATCAAGCTTTCTTAGTTGAATGTTGGTTATATTATGTTTGACTGTTATGGGACACGAAATTGGTGGTTTCGGGACCCGAAATAGGGTGTTCGGGACCTGAAAGTGGGATTAAGGGTCCCGAAAGTATGGTTTCGGGACCCAAAAGTGTGGTTTCGGGACCCGAAATGGGTGGTTTCGGGACCCAAAAGTTGAATTCTTTTGTGTTTGGCTGTTATGGGTCCCAAAAGTGTGGTTTCAGGACCCGAAATAGGTGGTTTCAGGACCCGCAAGTGTGGTTTCGGGACTCGCAAGTGTGGTTTCGGGACCTGAAATGGGTGGTTTCGGGACCTGAAATGGATGGTTTCTTGTCCCGAAATGACTTTTTTTTAACTTGTTTTCTTCTTTATGTGGTTTCAGGAAGGAAGTATTGTATGTATCCGAGCATACCAATATCAACATAGGGAAATTTCAATCCATGAAAAATAAATGTCATGTTAAAAGTGGTATTATTGATGCGTGGGCAAACATGATCAGTCAGCACTGCAAATCATCTTCCAAAGGGAAAATAGTTTTTTCGACAGTCATTTCTATAAGTCTCTATATTTTTCATTGTTGTTTAAACCAATTGTCTTATTGTCATGTTGATTTCATTTGCAAGACTTTTGGGAACTTAAAGAAATTTGTATTGAAAGAATAATTGAAGAAATTAGACTTTTCAAAATAACACCCGAAGGCATGAAAACTGTTAATCTGGTAAATCCAATATTTTTATACTATCTTATTCTTGCTCATATATGTCATCTGAATCATGGTAATATTTTTGCAGATATTTTTCCCAGTTTTATACGAAAGTCACTATTATGTTGTTGTGATCAATATTGCAAAAAAAGTAATTAAAGTCCTCGACAACCTCCCACTAGACCCAGATATAGCATGAGAACATAAATATGTCACAACTCGGAAACTAGTAATGTTGAAATGTTTTTTACACATAATGTATGTTAAAGTGTTTATTAACTTCTTTGGTAAAATTGGTACAAAACGTTGTGAAGTACTTCAATACTATCGACTTAGAGATCGCAACCCAAATTGCCCAATTCCCGGTCAATGTTTTGAAATTACCTTGGCAAGACAATTCAAATAAAACGGATTGCGCAATATACTGCATGAGACATATTCATACTTACATGGGCGATGCAAATTGGGATTGTGGTATAACCATAAAAAATGTAAGTTACATATTTTCACATTTTATTTGTTTTACAAATCTTTAATAACCGCTGAATTATCATTTTTTATAGGCAAATGGAATGCTTGAAGCTTTGCGAGTCAAATACACTGCAATGATCGTCCGTTCAAATTTAAACCAAAATATGAAGAACATCTTAATTAATTTTTTCAATATTTTAAAAGAAGATTGTCTTGAAACGTATAAGTTGTATATAAATAAGGATGTCTCTTAATTAATCTAGTATATTTTAATTAATTTAGTACATTTTAATCAATTATTTTCTTGTCTTCAATTATATTTAATTATTTTCTAGTCTTTAATTATAATCAATTATAAACACAATATTTCGGGACAAGAAACAACACATTTCGGGACAAGAAACGACCATTTCGGGTCCCGAAACACAACATTTCGGGTCCCGAAACTACCATTTTGGGACAAGAAATGTGTTGTTTCGGGACCCGAAATGGTCGTTTCAGGACCCGAAATGAGTTGTTTCTTGTCCCGAAATGATGATTTCGGGACCCGAAATGATGGTTTCTGGACCCGGAATGATTTGTTTCTTGTCCCGAAATTGGTGGTTTTGGGACCCGAAAGAGACAAAAATATGTGACAACAACATGATCAAATAAGTACTATCTTCGTTAAAGATATGATAAAAATATAAAAATATTCAAAGTGACAACAACATGTTCAAATAAGTTACTATCTTCGTTGAATGTTATCCCCACACGCATTATCTTCGACATATATTTAAGAGGACAAAAGTGATGTGAATGATAATTGAGTTGAAAGTGGATCATTCTATTGTTGTTGTTGTTTTGTTGAATCCAAAACTGTAGATGTTTTGGTCGTATTTCCCTTCTTTTATGATCTCGAAGTCTTGGGATTTTTTCAATTAAAGATTGTTTCCTCTTTGTTGGTGGTCGGTCGCCCTCGACTTCTAACTTTGTTAGGAGAGTGTATAAAAATGGATGTAGCGGGAGATTGAAATGGAGATGGAGATGCTTTTGTGTTTTGGTCTTTAGATTCTTCAGTGCTTCCAAGATTAAGTGACATAAACTGTTCCATCAAGCCTTTTATTTCGTTCAACCAAAAAGAACAACTAACTTCAGATTTTACTCTAACTTGTTGAACCTCTTGCATCAATCGAGTTAGACTATTGTGACGTTTTTTTTCTTCCACAGACATATCTGAATCATAAATGTTTGTGATATTTTGATACTCACGCTTAATATCTTTACACCACCGGTCCATTATATAATACATTGGTACCTCATTCACCCTCATTTTTTTCAACACAGCCATGATATGCCTACACAAAATACCTCTGAACTCAAACAATCGACATTGATATTTCACATTGCAATCCATTTCGGTGTAATATACTTTGTAAGAAACATCTCTTACATGTTCTCCATTAACCCCAAAATGATTTCCTCAACTCTAAATATACAAGTTGACCCTTCCTCTTCAATGACTGAGATGTCGCACAACATCAAACATCTAACTTCTTCTTGAACCAATCTAAATATATCTAGAGTGTAAAAGGCTTGGTATTTCCTTTCAAAAGCAAATCCACTGACAGTTGGTATCAAAGAATTAAACGATTAGAAATCCAATTTCTTTTCTCTCTCTATATTTCTCAACAGAGCCCTATCATATTGCTCGACGAATTTTTTGAGGGATGTTTTGGACTGCACGTAGTCATCAAAGAAGGTGTTCATACTTACACTCCGTTGAGATGTTGACATCCCAGACCAAAATTGTCCTTTCACATAAACATGTATCCATTTAGATATTTCCAAATACAAAGATTTCAAACAAACATTATCTTCCAACTGATAATCTTCAATTAGTCTATTCCAATCCTCTTCGCATTATTGAATATTTATGGAATTGTATATTATGCTTTTCAGCCTCTTCTTTATTAGATGGTATTAAGTATGACTTCCAAGTTTTATAAGAAGTTTCTTCATTATATGCCACAAACAAAATTGATGATGAGTTTTAGGAAATACATTATCAATTGCAATCGCCATGGATCGACATTGGTCTGTGATTATGGCATTTGGAGGTCTATCATCCATACATTCCAACCAAGTTCTAAACAACCAAGTGAAAGAATTTGAATCTTCACTTGACAATAACCCACATCCAAGCAAAATGGATTGACTATGATGATTAACACCAATAAACAGAGCGAACGGCATGTCATAGCGATTTGTCAAATAGGTTGTATCGAAAGAGATAACATCATGAAAATCTTCAAAGGCAGCCATGCACCTACCATCTGCCCAAAACACGTTTTTAATTCGGGATTCCTCGTCCAAATTAATAAGGTAGAAGAAGTTTGAGTTCCTAGTTTGCATTCTTAAGAAATAATTAGTGAGTGCTTCAGCATCCCCACTCCCTAACCTCAACCTTCGTGCTTCTGTAACGTAATTTCTACATGTCCTCTCATCGAAAGACATGTTTTCATACCCTCCAGCTTCAACTACAAGTGATTGAAATGTTTTGGCCACAGTTATTCCAGCTTCATCGTTTGTATACAATTTTCTCTTTACATTTCCGTCAATTACTTTGTAGGATCTAACATGACGTATTCTCTTAGGGCTTAATGTATGGTTGTGCTCAAGAGAAATACTTGTTATCACATATTCCCCTTCATTTCGAACAACAATATTAATCTTTGCTTTACAATATGTCTTCGTTATTGGTCTAGGCTGATGAAACTTATTTTTGGCCTTCGATTCTTTCATAAAACTCTTGCCACAACCAACGCTGAAGTATTTTCTCTTACCACCTACATTTTTGCTCCCTAACTTGGTAATACCGAATCCAGTTAAGTGGACATATGATATGTAGAATTCAAGAAGTTGTTCTTTGGAGGAAAATGTCATTCCAACACTGGGTATGTGACTGCAAAAATTAAGTGCAACCGTAAGAAAAAAGTCCCTAAACCACCTTTTCGGGTCCTGAAACCACCCTTTCGGGTCCTGAAACACAACATTTTTTGTCCCGAAACCATTTCGGGACAAGGAAGGACCCTTTCTTGTCCCGAAACCACCCATTTTGGGACAAGGAATGACCATTTTTTATCCCGAAACCACCCATTTCGGGACAAGAAAGGGTCGGTCCTTTCTTTTCCCGAAACCAACCATTTCAGGACAAGGAAGAACCCTTTCTTATCCCAAAACCACCCATTTTGGGACAAGAAATGGTCGGTCCTTTCTTGTCCCGAAACCAACCATTTCGGGACAAGGAATGACCCTTTCTTGTCCCGAAATCACCCATTTCGGGACAAAAAGGGTCGGTCCTTTCTTGTTCCGAAACCAACCATTTCGGGACAAGGAATGACCTTTTCTTGTCCCGAAATCAGTCATTTCAGGACAAGGAATGACAATTTCTTGTCCCGAAACCACCCACTTCGGGACCTGAAATGACCCTCTAGGGTCCCTAAACGACCTTCTTTAGGTCCAGAAATGGTAGGTTTCGGGACATTTTGACACATTAAAATGTACATTTTTTTATACCAATCGGGCAATCGGGTACCTTTCGGGTTCAACAGGGGTGGACCTGTTCAGGTTAAGTTCTTCATCTACTGGGTTGTTCAAGTTCGGTGCTTCGGTTTCCTAAAAGTTCAAACAGTTCTGAAATAAATCCATAAACCTTTAAATCCATAAATACATCTGTAAAATATAAACCCTACATCTGTAAAATCTAAACCCTAGATCTATAGTTACAAATATGTGTTCACAAACATTATTTTTTTTCTCTATATTTAAAAAATAAAATAATAAAGATCCTTAAAAATGATACAATGAAAAAGTAAATGCAGCCAGAAAAAAGAAATAAATGCAGCCGAAAAGAGAAATAAATGGAGCCGGAGAAGAGAAATAATTGATGCCGAATACGTTTCAGAGAGAGAAAGAAATGCAGAAATATGAAACTATATTGGTGAAGAAATAAATTTATTTTATTTTGTTTTGTTTTTTTGTTTTTGTTTTTTCTCTTTCCTAGCTATTAAGACCATGTAGGATTCGTGGTCTTGCTTTTGCTAAAGTGTCGTTGAGTTTATTATTCCTCTAATAATAATAATAATAAGCTTGGATTTACTCGTATATAATAATATTATACAAACAAACTAGGCCCCATTAGATATGTACTAGCAAATTTGATAACTTCATTTGTTATTTTTAATTTCAATATAATATATCTTCACATTTTAATTATGTATAAACTTTAGTTTTTTTTTAGACTTTTTTTAATTAATGTTTTTTTTTCACTTAATTAAAAAATAGAGAATGTAAATTAAGGTTGATAAGAAAGAAAAGATATGTTGTGGTCATGAAAAATCAAAATTCACCGAGTCCCATCTGTAAAATATAGATAAAAAAATAATAATAATAAAAATGAGGAATATTAATTTTAGTATTGAAAAAAGGTGAGGTTTATAATATGCTTTTCACTTGGGATGTTTTGACATGCAAATGTTTCTCTATCAACATACATTTGTCTTGTTCCCTAAATTGTGGGCAAGTTTTTCCCTACTTTCTCTCGGTGGTTAATTAATCATCACCCATATCATAATCAGTAATTAATTTCTTAACACAATTCACTGTTACATTTTCTTAATATTTTTAAGATTCAAAAACCAATAACTTTTATGTAATGAAAATTAAACTCGTTATATTTGACCATAAACAATATTAACTCTTCCTAACCTAAAATTATATAAGATTTACAATGTAGAATAAGAAGATTAAAGATTTCGAGTTTCTATTCAAATTTAAGTGAAATTGAAAAAAAAAATATATATATATATATATAAGTGGTTGACAGGTGGATTTGTTTGTCATAAAATAGGGTGACTTGTATCTTTTTGATTTATAAAAACTTTAGGTCAATTTATATAACTTTGAAGTTTAGGAGTCTATTTTAGTTTAAAGTGAAAGTTCAATAGTCTATTATTATTATTTAAGATTGCGATTGAAAGGAAACATTTTGTGGCCTGTTTGGTTTGGTCAATAAAATTGACGTAAGAGGAGACTCTGCCAAAAGGAGTGGTGTCTGTCTGGGGACTGGAACCCTAATAACTAAACACCTTTTTCTTTTCTTTTTTATTTAAGGACTTAAATTAATTCACTCATATCATCAATCAATCAATAAATATTTATTTATTTATTTAGTCCTATTTCAAAACAATAACTTTCTCATAACAAAATTATCAATTGTCAGTTTGATTCAGCTTATTGACGAGCTTATTCTCAACTTATTGGCACACTTATTCAGCTTATTTTCAGGTACGTTTGATATGATTTTAGCTTATTTAATCATTAAGTTTGGGTATGTTTTTTATTCAGTTTATACGTTCAGCTTATTTTTTTTATATTTATAATATATTATTTAATAATTAATATTATATATTAATAAATTATTTAAATTGTAAAATATTATATATTTGAAGATAAATTATATTAATATATTATTTTTATAAATTTTTGTTAATATATTATTTTAAATATTAATAAATAACTTAAATTAAAAAATAATATATTTTCAAATTAATAATATGAATATATATTATTTTTATAAATATATAATTTCAAATATATTTAGTATAAATATGATATTCTAAAATAAATGATATGAATAAAAATAATAATTTATTATTATATATATTTTTCACATTTCTACGCCCTCTGATCTAATCTTTCAATTGTCAATTTTTGAGCTCTCTCACCATATTTGTATTATCATTCATTTCAATTGTAATTCGATACTTTTAAATAATTAAGGTTAGTTTAATTTCTAAAATTATAATTATAAATAAAAAAAATGATAATGTATTTATATTTTATATTTTACTTAATTATTTTATATATTAAGATACATATATTATAAATAATAAATAAAAATATATTTAAATGTATATTTTTTTTATTATAATAATTTTATATAAATATATAAAAATATTATAAATATATAGAATAGATGAGATAATGAATAAAATGATTAGAGAGAGATTAAATTGATGAGAGAATGAATAAAATGATTAAAAATGAATGAAATAGATGAGAGAGAATGAATAAAAAAATATTTAAAATTGATGAGAGAGAAAAATGCTGAGATTATAATCTTAAAAGCTGAGATTATAATCTTAAACGATGAGGAGGGAGGTATAGAGAAATTTGAGTTTAAACGCAAAAGTGTGTTTGATTATAATTTTTTGCATGAACTTATTACGCAAACAGGGCCGGCCCTGGGGTAAGCCCGGCAAGCCCTCGGGCTAGGGCAGCCCACTTGTTAAAAATATTAAGGTATTTAATAAAATCTATTTAATCTTAAATGTAAAATGATGTAGCTTAGTGGTTCAACATACAAACTTAAATTTTATATGGTTATGGGTTCAAACCTTACCAAGAACATTTTTTTTATCAATTTTTTAAACTTGACCTAGGTTAACAAAAAACATATCGCCTTTTTTCTACTGGGGCTGAGGCAGCCCAAAACTCGAGGCCGGCTCTGTACGCAAAATTACTGTAGCAGTTTATTACGCAGACGCCAATAAACTGCTTATAAATGCTAAATGAAACATACCCTAAGACGACGATTCTAATAGTAGAACGTGTTCAATTCATAAATTAAAATATATTTTTTATTATAAATAAATAGGGTCCTATCTCTTACCTTATCATGAAGAAATAATGTTTTTTTAAGTATGGATAGGGTGTTGTAAAATGAACCCGGATAATTGAAGAATTGATTAATATTTCGATTATTTATAAACATGTGAATCCATCCATATCTTGATTCTTTGTCCTTTTTTTTATTATTATTATAATAAATTAATTAATTAATTAAATGGGTTTCAAACATGAACAAAAGAGGAGACATGATCTATGTCATCATGTGTTATTCAATGGCAGCTTGGAAACCACGAAATCATACCCTTTTTTTTTTGTTTTTTACTAAAGGTACTTAAATTGACGACCACTTAATTTGATTATTTTGATGGTCATCCATTTCTAATTTATATATATATATATATATATATATATATATAATAGTTTAGAACTCATTTAAGAGTTTTCTTTTTATTATGGGCTATATTATATATTCACATGTGCGGAATTCTCGTAAGATGATCATGTGGCTTTTTTCATCTTATTTTTGTTTAAGTTGCAAGTAATACTAATTTGTCTTTACTTTTTAATATTCAAATTAATTTTATTCATTTCTGTCACACATGTTCGATCAACAACGAATTTAATATTGTATATACATTTATAATGTTCTTATAGTAATTATTTCGATTTTCCAAAAAAAAAAAAAAACACTTTAAATATAAATAAAAATAATGATTATGTGTTCAATATTTATTTTCTTCATTAAAAAAATGTTCTTACAAAAATTTAAACACGTTTTCACGGTAATTTAAACATGATACATTTTGTCTAGAATATGGCTACAAATGAGTAGTCGTTTGCGAGCCGCTAGGTTAAACCTAGACTTGAGTTTGACTTTAATCAAGTTCGAGTCGAGCTCATATAAAACGTGTTCGATGGTTTGTCGAGTTTTTTTTAACCTGATAATAAATAATATATTTATTTTAATATTAAAATCTAAAATTTAAAATAAATATTTTTTTTTCACAAATATTTGAAAATTTAATTTTAGTTCAAACTTTTTGAATCAAGCAAACTCGTAGATAAATAGTCGAATCGAGTTCGAACTCAAATTTATAAATTCGTTCAAGTCGAGCTAAAAAATACTTAATCAGTCAAACTAGGTTACAGTCCTAATCCAAAATAATAAAAAAACATTTATTCATGTACAATTAACTATTAATTGAAAACATGTATTAAATACCTTCATTTTTTTTATTTTTGTACTTTTAAATTATGTATAAAATGCCTTCATTTTGACAAGGAGTTAAGAGTTCAATTTGAGATTGTACTAGCTTCTAATCTCAAAAATGATATGAAAATGTTTTTTTGGATATTTAAATCAAATCCATACTCAAACTTTTTTTTCTACTAAAATCCATTCTTTAAAAGTAGCTTTACTTTAAGGCATTCTTATTGAAAACTCGAACTTTTGTTAGGTAAAAATGAAAAATTAACCAAAACCCAAATCATTCAATCTAAATTATTAGATATGTATAGTAATTTAAAGCTGAATTTGATGTATTTAAAGGGAATACTTAATGGCAATTATCAAGGCTAATCTCTTCCTTCTTTTTAAAAAGAAAATTATACTTTTCATTAATAACTATGAATCACACCATCTACCATATATCTGTAAGTTACAAAAAATAAATAAATAAACTTGTTACTTTGGAGATCAAATTTAAAGCCTCATATGATGCAACAAAATAAAAGGAAATGGATGGAATACCAACACCTTCTCTCATCCTACTAGTATTTTTGTAAATGACACATGAATGTGATGAAAAATAAACAAGTCATATGAAAAAGTAAGATTTGTGATACAAAAATAAAAATTGACTTTCACTATGTGTTGTTCTTCAATCATGGGAGCCATCAGTCCCAAACCAGAAATATGCATAACCTGTGAGCCTAAAAAGATAGATAAGAGATTACTTACTTGGGAATAAGAATTTAACCAAAATATGAACATGTTTGGATCATCTAACCAAATGAAGATAAATGATCTAACAAAAGCACACATAGACCCCCTTTGGAAACACATTCCCAATAAGTTTCTATGTATGGATCCGGAAACAAAAGTAACTAAGTTTAGCTTCTAAACATTGTTGTATATGAATCTGGATCTATATACAAAAAAGCACATGAGTATTGGTCTAGCCTCAGGTATTTAAGAAGGAATTTGGCTAAGAAGGTCACTAAATGATCTCAAGATAGGAGCAAATGAATCCATTGTAAATCCTACTTGACAATTTGTCAGCAAATGATATCGCTAATAATCATGTTTGCCCCAATCGAACTAAAACTGAAAACAAATATACTATTCTCAATCATGATCCATCACAACTACCAAGTTGATATCCTAACCAAGTCCCTGGTTCGACATATCTTAACCAAGTTGAGCACATTACTTGATTTAAAGAACATCAATCTAGGGATGACAAATCGCCGATAAATTTCTCAAACTAGTTTAACTTTCCAAATGTGATCCCATCTAGATGAGAAATCTTGCATAAATGGTGTTTCCAAATGAAGACAAGTGTATACCATTTAGATCCCCGTTTCTTTGAATTATGTTACAGGTAATTTAGGCCATTTATGTAACGTTATGCAACAGTTTAGGCCCATTAAGAGTAGTATATAATGTAAAGAAATTAGGGATACGATTACGATGAATGACGAACTTTGTAGCCGCAAGGCACAATTTGTTTCCCACTTCTTTCAATCTAATCTCATTCACACTACTGTTATCTCATCTCTATTCTAACACCCTATCGTCTCATCTCCTTCTTGGTTTGGTATTAACTATCACAGTGGTATCAGAGTGGTCAATCCTCGGTCATTCAATATATCGTTGGTTTCACCGCAAAAAGGAGGGAGGAAAATAGTAAAGCAACATTCTGGATTTCGTCGTCGATCATCACACCGTCTGAAGCATCACATCCATCGGCTGTCTCTACAAAGGAGAAAACGGTAACTCTCTTCTCTTTCCATATATCTTTTGGCCCAAAAGAAATGACCGGTGGGTGATAGGTTAGGTAGGTTAGATTTGTTATTTTGGATGGAAAGGTAGCACTGCCGGCTGTAGCTGATAGATTAGGTTATGTTAGTTTAGTTTTGCAGCGGTAAAAAAATGAAGAAGAAGAATTAACATCTTGCTGCATCTAGGATAGGGTTTATAGAGTGCCCAGACATGGGAGGAATTAACATTGGCATTGAGGAAACATTTCAACCAAACTCCCATGAAAAAGTCTACAAAAATTTTGTTAGATCTAAATCGAAAAGTATATAAGAAGTTTATGGTTAGTCTGGAATCAAGAAGAGCAGAATTGAGAAGAAGAGCGAAAACAGAAACAGAAGCTAGGAATATTGAAAGTTTTGTTGGAATAAAGTAAGAAATTTCATGAAGAAACTAAGTTTGGTTGATTCATTGTTGTTGACTTATTTGGATCTAAAGTTAAAGTCTAGAAGTGAAGAAGATGAGGACACCGAGACCTTTGGTCAAACCTCCACTTGAGAAGATCGAGAATCAAGATTTATATTTGGTCATCCATGTTGATCTTGAAATTTCTGACCCAGACGATTCTGTTACCAACACTACTAGTCATGATGATTATTTGGGTGGTCATTTGGAGCTTCCCTTGTTTACTCTAGAAGAGTGTCAAGACCCATGTCCAAGTGTCAAGACCCAATCTCTTCTATGGAACTTGAGGATTCTAAGCTAAAATTTTGATATCATGACAATTACTTGGGTTATCAATTGAAGGACAAGATTTCAATAGTTGTTGTTGGTGACAAGAAAAAATGCATATCAAGCTAAGTGTCATGATGATTATTATCAAGTTGACCAAAACTAACCCACTCTCAATTGCCAGTTGAAGTTTTTGGGGTCTTGAAGAGCGAATCTTACCCTACGATCCAATGTATCAATCATGTCATACATCCTTTCCACATTTGACATTTGAGGTACTTTTTATGGTTCGAGGAACCACCTATTATAGATATCCTATGAAAAATTCTTTAAGAAATCTGACACCAAGGAGGAACACAAGAAGATTGTTGTGGTTTGAGTAACTTCCTGATGATGCGTGTGGTACCTTTTGACGGGCACTTGTTACATGCTCTAGACTATTCTTGTGGTTTGAGGAACCTCCAGAAGGTTTGAGTCATCTTATCGTATTATGATCCATAGTAGAGACATGCTTGACTATTATTACTTTCAACTCGACACAATCCTTCAGGACAAGGATTTCATAAGGAGGGAGCATTGTCATTGGTTGTTTATATTCCATAAAAGTCTATGGGACATTTTATGTAATAGTTTAAACCCATTAAGGGTAGTATATACTGTAAAGAAATTAGGGATATGACTATGATGAATTTGTAGTAGCAAGGCACACTATGTTTCCCACCCCTTTCAATATAATCTCACCTCCCTCTACCGTTATCTCATCTCCATTCCAACACTCTATCTTCTCATCTCCTTCTTGGTCTGGTTTTAACTATCACACATTAACTAGCTAAACCTTAAGCTCATAAAAGAAGCAAAGAAAGGATCTATCTTACCAGTATTATCAATAGAAGCCACATATTTCAACTCAATAGAGTCCCAACATTCTCAGCTCAGTGATGTGGTTTGGATCAAGTTCTGGTGCATCTTTATTGACTTCTCGATCTTCAACCACATACTCCTGTAATTATCAAGGAAATCAGTCTGTATTGTTTAAAAGTTACTGACTATCAAGTATATCCACCTCTGTCAAGTACCATGCAGAAGTAGACTTCAATCAAGGAAAAGCTAACAGACAATTGAAACATAAAAATTACCCCTTTACATTTTACCTGAAATAATTGTATTATGTTCACGGTTTAAGAAAATTTGTATACAAATTTGTTTCTAGATATCATACTATTCGTAGTATATCGTTCTTATACAAGCATCCTGTCTTTCAAAAAAAAAGGACAGGAAGGCTTCTGTAATTATTTAGAAACAACCAAAAAATATATTCATACAATCAAGAAATTATTGGTAATTAGAAATACCAATTAATGTTTTGGATGGTGAAAAGTATCCCTTTCACATTTGCATGAGAAACCTGGAAGATACTTAAGGGATTAGCAAATAGCGCTGTAACAAATATAAGTACTCCCTTAATACTACTGTTCAAACTTAAAACAACTTCTACATTTTCAGCCTTAACTATTTATTTAAATATCTTTTGCACATCATGTTCCTAGCAGATAAAAAGCATACTCATTGTTTCATGGAAAGTGATGACAAAAGTATTAACAATGTAAAAAGAAAAGAATACATGATGTTGTATTTATGAGAGGTTCTTTAAGTACAATGTATGAACCTTGGTCAGTTCTTGTTTGGCCAGGACATGGTGGTGGCGTTCATTGATCTTCTGCCCACATATTATTGCTATAAAAAAACCATAGAGTAATCCCACCAAAACAACAGCTAAAACTGCAGATTATCAACAAAATGACAGCAGGAATTAATTCTTAGCCAAGGTATCTAGAATGTTTCAATATATTATCCTGTTATTTTCTTGTATGGATTACGAAACTTGCAAAATTGTCCTTACCAGCCATTGTGTAAAACCCATAAGGATGTTCATCGTAGCCAAACATCTCTCTCAGTTCCTCTCCATAGAATTTGTAGACCAGGACACCTAACAATGCCACAATCTGTTGAAACAATTGCTTTGAGATTCTAGAAAATGACAATGTAACGTAGCTGCAGAGTAAAATATAATGAATGATGTAATTCCTTAGAAAGCCGCTTTATGTGGTCTTTAAATATGATCAGGATACAATTCTATAAATACACTAATGAGGCACAATATTGACAGAGGAAAAATAATTAAACAATACTATTTGTCACGGATAATTCAAGAAATTCATATAGTTAGCGCTTTTTTCTGAAAATTGTTATAAATACTCCAACAAATGACCTTACGGATACGAGTCTTTTACCAATGTGAGCCTTCAAAATTCATAGCGTTACTATAGACTTTCGTGTAGAGAATTATAACTAAAGCATAAAACCTCGGGACCGGATGGACTATTTCATTATATTCCTTTAAAGTTGTTATATGACATGGCATAATTTTGCTATGGCCAAGCTATTTGGGAGGAGCAGCCCACTGCTCATTCGTTATAAAATGAATGGTGTGAAGTCTATATCCTCCTCCCTGTCAATCTAAGTCTCTCATTTGTTTGCCCATTTAGAAACACTGTCTTGAGATAAATCTGGATCTGGGTTTGGACAAGAAAATGTCAACAAATTTATGAAAATATATATCTAGTTAAGTTATGAATTTATGAAAATAACATTCAGATGAGAAACTTCAAAAAATAAAAGTGCTTACAGGAAATGTATTGACGTTTTCTCGTCCAAACCTAGCTTCAGCTCCAAAAAGTGTTTCCAAATGGACCACTCTCTTTAAATTTGTTGTTCTAACCATCTCATCATTATTCTTAAATTCCATACTTGTTAACTATTACCTTTCAAATCTCTAGGGAATCATGAACAAAAGAATAACAACATAATGATAGGATGAAAATGTCTAAGAAGAGGTTCACTAAAGGAGTAATCAAAGAGCAAAAGTCAATCACCATAAAATTTATTAAAAGTCAACTAGGGCAGAATCTATTTGGCACCTTTACTCACAAAAGGAAATTGGTTTACTAAAGCAATAAAATGCGATGTGTAGCCAAAGTCAATCACCAAAAGCAACAAATATAGAAGAAACGCCTTCACTAGAACTTATTCATGTTCAGCTAATATCAATGTAAAATTAACCGCTTCTTAAATTAGTTCCCTACTTTACCCACAAACACACAAAAAAAATATTAGTTCCCTAGAAACAATCTTTTTTTAGACATTTTTCCCCTAAAGGAGGTAAGCACAACATTCGACCTCCCATTTCAATCAAGGTGCTTTAAGTATAAATCGAACTTGAGACCACAATCTCTTAGGCCTTGTTCGGTAAGAGTTATTTAAATAATCTTTAAATAACCCACCATCATTACACCTATCCCTTCCTCAATCAATTTATCAACCAAAATACCCTCTATTTCTTTTTCTTTTTTATATTATTTTTCAAATACCTAGTAAGTCTTTTCACCAAATAACCCAATTTTTCATAACCCATACCAAACAAAATTAATTAAATAACCCAAATCCAAACAAAGCCTTAGTTCAAGACTCTAACCATTTAATCTACTCTGATGGGTTGTACAAAAACAAATAATTAGTATATATCTAATATTAAAACTAATTCATATGGATCTTTTGCTTTGATTCAACACTAACTCTACTGAGAATTTGCTCTTTGTGAATGTTCTCATCTAGTGCTCCATTAGTTGGTTTATGGTTCTTGATGAAAGATAATGAAACAAGAATATCGCAAGAGGGAGACGGGAGAACAAATCAAGAATGGAGATGAAACGCTCTAGAGAACCGGGGAGAGAGAAAGACTACAACTATTATTCATCCATTCATTCCTATCTCATTTGTTTACATAGTCTTATATTTATACTACTATTCTAACCAACTAACTAAAATACTAACTAATATACCATCTCTAACTACATAGTACATACACGTGATATGTCTCCTAGAGCATTGAAATAGCATCGCCAGTAGTCCACTGGCATAAGTTTTGGCCACAAACTGCATGTAGATGTGCATATTTGATTCAACTACTATGACAAACGCATAGATGCTATAGGTTTAAATTGGAAAGAAGATTTTTTTACTTTCTTTGATGAGCTTTTACCAGATAGATTCATATGTTATGTTTCTAACACATGAAGTGCGAGTTCACTAAGCTGACTTTATGAATCGTGTTTTCTTACTTTCAACCATGACGACAAAACATATTGCTTCAGCAAGAACCTAGAACTATGTAACAAATTACAATGCACTGTCTGCTCTCCACATTAGCATGAATATCATACAGAGTCGAGGGATTTGCTACATCATTATATAATTCCTAAAACCAAGAGCATAATAGGCTATACAGGTGAAAATGGCTTGAGTAACGAATTAACAATCGTAGATAAAATCACATTTTTTGTGCATTGGAACTGCATAGGCGGTGCATTTTCCATTGACCCATGAATTGTTTTCTTACACTGAGATACAAAATCACACTAGTAGCCAGGATATGTAAACAAGACATGGAGATTAAGATATTCAAAGAAAAGAAGGTGAGTACTACATGAAGAAAATGTGGGACTGAAATTTTCCTCATTCAGTAAAGCCATTTCGGGATTGAAAGTAGTGAACAATGAGAAAAATAATTGATCACATACCAGTTGAACAATGATAAAAATGAATGCATGGTCCCTTGCAACAAGAAACTGAAATTTTAATCTCAACCACCAGCGATCTGGTGGAACATTTGCACGTAATATGAACACTGCTCGACACTCTGTACAGTGAGCAAAAGCAAAACCCTCCTGGTATTTATATAATTGAATTTAAATATCAAAATTCCAGCCTTCCAAACAAAGAAGCATTAGAATGCATATCTGACCTCGTGGATGAAAAAGAGCA
Organism: Impatiens glandulifera; assembly: GCF_907164915.1. Taxonomy (NCBI): domain Eukaryota; kingdom Viridiplantae; phylum Streptophyta; class Magnoliopsida; order Ericales; family Balsaminaceae; genus Impatiens; species Impatiens glandulifera. The sequence continues at coordinate 5,438,296 of NC_061868.1, read as the reverse complement.
TGAAAATACCTTAGTTGACCTCCAATTGTCAAGACATGACCTGTGCACATATTTCTGGGTGCCTTTGCAATGACAAGGTGCAATAAGGTCATCTCCTGAGAAGGAATAAACACCACGGTAGTAGTTCATTCCAATAAAATAAGACAAGTCAAAATAAAGAAATTTACTATCACAGGTAGTCTTCAATTCGTCATGACAAGACACCATATGAGAAATCTAATGAAAGTTCGGTTGAGTATGATGAAAGCATATGATCTGGTGAACATTTCTAATAGAACACAAAAATAAAAAAAGATACATATACCTCCAATATCAAGGCATATTCGGCATTGCGATTGATCTGCATCCACTAGGTGACAACTTTCATCTATATCAATCCTTTGAGCATCATTTGTACTTGAAGAAAAATCCTGGATTGTAGTTCTTATTTCAAATGAAGAAGAAGACTCTTCAGATCTTTGTTCCACATCAGACAGACGTAAGATGGGTTCTGTCTCTGAAATATCTGATATGGATCTATTGTTTGATACTAACTGCATTGTGAATAATGGATGATCAGAAATAAACTGCTAAGCACATCACTAGTGCTCTTGTTCACCGCAAACATTTCAGCTGAGTAATAATAATTTCTGTGGAAAAAAAAAGGGTAACTTCAGCAATCAAAGATGCAGGTAACAAGTCAGGTTGAAATGTAGAAGACAGGGCATTCATTCTACAGTATGAGAGAAGCCATCCAGAAAAAAAAAAATGCAAGAATATGCTGAAGCCTTTAAGAAGAAATAGAAAATAAAGAAAGAAATGAATATGTAGAAGCCATTGAGCAAGCCCCAGAGAGAATACTCGTTGTAAAACAATAGAATCTTGCAATTGGTACCGCTTTAAAATGGCCAATAATTGAGTATATGCTATTTCAATCAAGAAAAACAATGGTGGGAAACATATATTTGAATTGAAAATTACAAACATTGACATTCAATTTCGAAACTTGTTTCGAGAAATGAAAAAAAAAAAAAGGTAAGATTCAAGCTCTGCTCTTGGAAACATAAAATTATCCCTATAGCTGACCTTGTGGGTCAACGACCTTTGACGATCCTGAGACATACAGATATTTGGGACGCCACTGGTTTAGGAAACAACCATTTGGTTCCGTTGAAAACTGGATCCATTCGAGAGCGGCGAAGATGCAGGCATGAGAAAGGCGAGTGTGCAATTCGCACAATATATGTGTGAGAGGAGAGAGAAAGAACGTATTTCACCAGATAGAACCTGCTCTTCGAACCGACCGGCATGAAAGTAAACGTTGGGCACGAAGAAGAAAATGCCAATAGCTACGATCGGGTCGGTAACCTGGGACCCGTCGTCTCTACCTTCTCCCTAATTATTGGTTTTGGATAATCTTAAGCCCTTCATTTCTTTTTCTGCATCTATTTCTCAAAAATTATGAATTTTACTCATAAATCATAACAATATAAATTATTTCAATGATGGAGAATTAGATAATTTTTAGTTTCTGTCAACTTTTTTTTTCATGGTCAAGATATACTAAATATAAATAAGGATTGAAACAAATTAAATAAATTGAAAAAAAAAGTCTTATGAAATTCTAAGTAACTATTTTTTTTAGAAATAAATCAATTATCATTAATTTAAAGAAAAAATAATTGATTAAGAATTTGTCTGTATTTAATGTAAAATGTATAATTGGATTGGACTAAGATAGTGTGAATTGAATGAAAGAATGACTTGCTTAATACATTCTTAGATTATGAGTAATTTTTTTTTTTTTTGTTTTTTTAATGTAATCTTGTTATAATTATAATTATTTGTGAAGATATTAAAATAGAAAATAAAAATAATTTTATTTAACTATTTTGTATATTAAAAGTATGAGCGTGTTTGAGTGGAATAATTCCAATTCTAATTTTTATGCTAGGTTGCAAATGAGTCAAGTTACTCTTAAGTCGCTTGAAGCTCGACTTGAGTTTGACTTTGACCAAGTCCGAGATTTATCTCATATAATACTTGTTTGATGACTTATAGAACTTTTTCAATACTAAATAATATATTATTTATTTATTTTAATATTAAAACATAAAATCTAAAACAAATATTTTTTATTTGTCCTCTCTCTCTGTTCAAAGTTCATATGTCAGGCTCATATTATTTTATCATATTACTCAAAAAAAAATTAGAAACTTGAATTCTCTAATTTGTCATCTTTCAAATATATTATATTATGTAGATATATTATATAAATATATCCATTAAATATATGATATACGGTAGTATTTCTTTTTCATAATTTTTCTCACTTAATCACAAGTATTATTCTATTTTTACAAATTTTCTCATTTATTCAAAAGCATTATTCTCTATTCACCATTTCTCTCACTTATTCACAAACATTATTCCATCTCCCGTCATTTCATTTTTTCATGTTATTTCATTCGAGAATTAGTAAACTAAAGTTACTCAACCATTTCTTTCGTTGAATAGGTATGTAAGTTTGATATTTTTGTTTTGAAAATAAATTTTGATTTTAGTTCGAGGTCGAATTCGAGTTTGAGTTTGAAAATTTAATTTTAGTTCAAGATTTTCGAGTCAAGTCAAGCTTGTAGATAAATAGTCGAGCTCTATAAGTTTAAGCATTGATTGTTAGTAAATTGAAAGTCGTTGGTCTTAATTGTCTTTTATGCAATTAGAGCTTATTTAATTATTAATGGGCTTAGACGTTATTTATAAGTAATATAGGGTTTCTAGGCTAATTACTCTTTTATAAGGTTGTTTGTAAGGTTGATATATATTACTTAAGACTCTCAAAAATTTTCCTCTTTAACAAATATTATTGTCCTTCCTAATTTTTTCAAAGTTTTATTTCTTGATAATTATTCTTAGAAGATCTAATAAGCAAAATCAATATTTGGTATTAGAGCCTATCTAAAGAACATGTCGTCAAAATCAACCAGAGATGCGATGGCAATGAAGATTGGAAGAGAAGGGAACGTGATGCTCTCCTATTCGTTACTCATGAAGAGTAACTAGTTGGTGTGGGCGTTGAAGATGCGAGTAAACTTACAAGCACAAGGAGTGTGGTAAGCCGTTATGTTTGACAAGGTCGACGAACGGAATGATAGAATGGATCTTACCATCATCTATCAAGCACTCCCCGGGGACGTCATTCTCATGGTGGCCAAGAAGGATTCTGCCAAGCTAGCATGGGAGACGTTAAAGACAATGCATGTTGGAGTGGAGAGAGTCAAGGAGGCAACAGTGCAAACCTTGAAGACACAATTCGAGGCGATTCACATGAAGAATGGGGAATTGGTGGATAATTTTGCCATGAAATTGACATCTATTGTGACTAGTATCCGCTCGTTGGGAGAGAAGGGGGAGGAGATCTCCGTCATCAAGAAGTTCTTTAAAGCCGTATCACAAACATACATGCAAATCATTACAACGATAAAGCAATTTAACTTCTCCGTTTTTATTCATTCGTGATATCCATTCATCATGCGTGAGCAATATGTGCTCCTCCTCTTGGTCTCCATAGACATAAAGTCTCTCCTCGTGGACTTTGAGACGACCGACGATCTGCTCAATGATCATATTCTTGAGGTCACCAAATTGCTCGATTGCGGTAACGATCTGCATGTATTTATGTGGTACGGCTCTAAAGAACTTCTTAACGACGGAGATCTCCTCCACATTCTCTCCTAACGAGCGGATATCGGTCACGATGTATGTCAATTTCATGGAGAAATCATCCAATGATTCCCCGTTCTTTATGTGAATTGCCTCAAAGTGTGTCTTCAAGGTTTGCACTTTTGCCTCCTTAACTCTCTCCACTCCAACATGTATCGTCTTTAGCGTCTCACACGCTAGCTTGGTAGAATCTTTCTCGGCCACCATGAGAAGGACATCATTGGGGAGTGCTTGATAGATGGCGGTGAGAGTCATTCTATCATTTCGTTTGTTAATCTCGTCGAGCATCACAGCTTCTCACACTCCTTGTGCTTGTAAGTTTACCTGCATCTTTAACGCGCACACCGAGTAGTTACTCTTCTTGAGTAACGGGATGTAAGATATATAAATTATAAAAATGTAAAAAAATGGGACAACGGATTAAACATGTAGCCCACAAACACACTTAACAATTTAATCAGCACAAAACTTGTCGCCTGACAGACTCGAACTTAAGACTTTATAGTGAGAATATCCACCTCATGTCTTGTTGCCGCTAAGTTAAAAGAGGGATAAATTATAAAAATGTATAAATTATATAGATTTTATTATTTTTTATTTAATCTCAAACAACTTAACCATATTTCAAAAGTTTGTGAGAATTTGGTTATCTCTTATTAGATTAAATTCAAATTGAAACAAATTATGTATAATTAAAAAATGAAAAGTGTATAAAATTCTAACTAACTATTTTAAAATAAATTAATTACCATTAATTTAAATAATAATTTGATTAGACTAAATTTGTGTAAGTGAGAATTGAATGAAAAAATAACTTTTTAATACTTTTTTAGATTATGCTATCAAATAAGTGTAAACACGTCAAGTTATTCCACGATCAGGGACGGATTCGAACTTTTATTTTTTTTTACGGTTAAAATTTGACATTACCCCCTAATTTTAAAAACAAAGTTAATATAATTCACTATTTTGTTTATTTAATTAATAAAAAAATGGTAAAGCTTATCTTTATTTACTTATTTTATCCAAAATTTTCTCGTTATTTATGTAAGCCTACTCTAAATTTTTTTAAGCCCACCCCACCACAGAATCCTGAGTCCGTCCTTGTCCACGACCCTTGGAGTTTTTTCCTTAGAGTTTTTTTTTTAATTTTTAATAAATCTTATTATAATCATAATTATTTGTGAAAAATATTAATATAGAAAATAAAGACCATTTTATTTAAATATTTTGTATAAACAATATAATGAAACTATTTTTAGTGTCAATTTTTTTTAAATCAACTTCTTGTCACAAGTGATTTTTTGGGTCAAAAACTTATATAGCGTTTCTATAACTTGTATAGGGTATTAAGATGTATAAATTATATAAATTATTAGTGTTTGGTTTGAATGATAATAGAAATATAAATTATATAGATTTTTAAAATTTTGTGTTTAGTTAGTGGTATAAAAAAGTAGTAAAAATAATTAAAGATTATTTTATCCTTGTATTTATATAAAGGGAGGTGCTTTTCCCACCCTCTCCCAAATTCCCACCTAGGGCTGAAAATGAGACGAGCTGCTCGTGAGCTGCTCGCGAGTAGCTCGGTCAAAGCTCGACTCGAGCTCGGTCAAACTCGAGCTTGAGCATGCTCGAGCTCGACTCGTTATATAATCGAGCCGAGTTCGAGTAGTTATATACTCGGCTCGAGTACTCGACGAGCTACTCGAATATATATAATTTATATTAATATATTTTATATTTTATATATATTTTTTAATTTATATTTTATATTTTATATTTTATATTTTATATTTACTTTTTATAATATAAAAAATTATAATACTTTAATTAAATATAAAATATGAGTATTAAAATATAAAATATAAATTTATACCCTAAATGGCTAAATCCCTAACGGGCACCCTCCCTCTTCATAGTTCATTTTTCTCCAGTTCTCCTCCAAAGTCCAAAATCCCTAACCCTAACCTTTCTCCTCCAAAATCCCTAACTTCTTCTCCTCCATAGTTCATTCGGACAGCCGCCAACAAAGAACTAGGTTTTCATCAAACGAGAAAGCAAACGTCACCAAGGAGCTCAATGCAAAGCACCGAAAGGTTTTCATCGTTTTCCCCTTTTTTATTTTCATTTCAATTTCTTCTTTATTCTCTTTCGACCTTGCATAGATTCGATATGTTATACTTCCGATCTGTCAACAAAGAACTAGATTCTCTTCAATTTAATATCTGCATTTGGGAATCTTGCTAATATGAATACTGTAATACTGCATTTAAGTCTGTACTCTGTAATACCTAAATCCCTAAAGACCACTTCTGTAATACTGTAATACTGTCCCAAATCAAAGGTTTGAACGAAATTGGTATGAGTTATCTTCAATTTTGATGGTTATGTTTTAAGTTGAATGTTTTAATGTGTAATGTTGTGTGTTCTATTTGATTTTGATGGAATGTTTATGTTTTAGGTGAAATGAATAATTCTATATGTTTATTCATTTTGTTGTGATCTTTTGATATATTGAAAGTGTGAAACTATTTAGTTGATATGTTTTAATTTTGTATGTTTCGAGTCGAGTTCGAGCTCGAGTTCGAGCTATAAATCGAACTAATCGAGTCGAGCTCGAGCCGAGCTCTTGAGCTCGGTAAAATTCAAGCTAATCGAGTCGAATTCGAGTCGAGCTCGAGTACTTGTTTTGAGTTCGAGCTCGAGCTTTAATTTTGATACTCAATCGAGCTCGAGCTCGAGTTCGAGCTGTTGAAATTTTTTCGAGCTCGAGCTCGAGTAGACCTCTACTCGAGCTCGACTCGACTCGTTTTCAGCCCTATTTCCACCCTCGCTTTACTCTTTAATTAATTCAAAAATGACTTATTTATCTTTATCACCTTTATATATTTATATATAATTTTTAACTTTATTTATTTAATTAAAAATACAAAATATTATTATTTTCATATTTATTTAAAACATATTAAATATAATATTATTAAGTAAAATATTTTGATTAGATTAATTATTAATTATTATTTAATAGATAATTTTATTTATAAAAATATTAATAATTATTAATATTATGTTTGAATAATTATTAATATATTATATTATTAATTAAAATTAAAAATATTATGTTTGACTAATTATTAATATATAATATTATTAATTAAAATATTATGATTAGACTAATTATTAATTATTATTTAATAAATAATTTTTATAAGTATTTTAATATATATATATATAATTAATATAATAAAATATTAAATATTTATATTTTATTAAATTAGTACACATTTCAATATATTTTAAATAATTATAATATAAAAATAATAATATTTTGTATTTTTAATTAAATAAATAAAGTTAAAAAATATTAAAAATTAATTAATTATATTTAATAAAAAAACTTAATAATTAAATAAAATAAAAATAAGTAAAATAAATAAAATAAGAATATATATAAATATATAAAGGTGGTAAGGATAAATAAGTCATTTTTGAATTAATTAAAGAGTAAAGCGGGGGTGAGAATATGGGAGGGGGTGGGAAAAGCAATTTGCTTATATAAATTATTTTAATATTTATTATTAATCATATTTAAACTAATAAAAAATATTTAATTATCATGTAAATATTTTTTTAAATAAATAATAATGCTATATGATTATATAATTTTTTTTCATGCAATCCCTGCAATCAAACAAACTCATGAGGAAATAGATTATTCTATGTTGTAAAGGCTTAACAAGAATTTAGGTACTTACCTAGATAAAAATAAGAATATGTTCTATTACTTGAAAATAAGACTAACTAAAACAAAACCGACTAAAACTGATCTAACTTTTATATATATATATATATATAATAATAATAATAATAATAATAATGCTTAATTTTAAAGTGTCCGGATTACCGGGTCGAGAGTTGTGGTTAACTTGGATATGTATGTGAGAGTAAATGAATAATCGGGTCGGATTATGGGTTGACCCACCCATAAATTTAAAACGGTTAAAAATAAAATTAAAAATGTTATATGTATGTTTTGAACTTGTAACCTAACAATGCAATCATTTAATCAACTAGGCTAATAACTTTATACTTTAAATTCACCATCAAGTTTGATGAACGTGTGATATTCTTAACAATATAAGTTCAACTTTTTAACTCATTAATATATATAATAATACTTAATTTCAAAGTGTTCAGATTATCGGGTAGAGATCTATGTTTAATTTGGATATATATGTGAGAGTAAATGAATACTTAAGTCGGATTGTGGGTTGACCCGCCCATAAACTTAAAACGGTTAAAAATAAAATTAAAAATGTTATATGTATATATGTTTCGAACTTGCAACATAACACAACACACTGGTAAAAAAAGGATCTTTACCGACGGTTTTTCCCGAAGGTTTTGTAAACCTCTTCTAAATACTCCCGAGAGGAACAAATCCTTCACTATTAAAAATAGATTCCGAGAGGGGTGTAAAACCTTCGGGTTTATTCATTATTACCGAAAGTTCTACAAAGAACTTTCGGTTTTTACCTTCCCAAAAAACCCAAAAAAATTCTAAGTGTTGGGTGTGAGTTATATGCGAAGGTTTTAGGAAAAACCTTCGGTTTTGAAATCCCTTGGTTTTTTAAATGCGAAGGTTATTAAAAGACCCTTCGGTTTTGCCTTTTTCGAAAATTTCATTTCCGAAGGTTTTTCAAAGAACCTTCGGTTTTGCTAATAAAAAAAAATTCAAATTTTTGAAATTGGTTTTTCCGAAGGTTTTATAATAAACCCTCGGTTTTGACTAATATCAAAACCGAAAGTTTTATGAAAACCTTCGGCCAGAACCTCTATAAATACAAACCCTAACCCTTCTCTTTTTCATTCCGCTTCTCTCCTTTCTCTCTCTTCCGCCTCCGCCGCCGCCTGCCTCCTCCAAGCCGCGGGTTCTTCTCCTCTCTTCAGGTAATTTGTTTGATTTGGTTTTTTTGTTTTGTTTATTGTAAGATTTAGATTTTTCTTAAGTTTGTATATATATATATATTATAGATCTAGATTTATGTTAGTTTACGTTATTTTGTTTGATGAATATATATATACATATATCTGAAATGCATTTAGGATATGGGTGATGATTCGACATGGAAGAGACTTCGGCGTACACCGGAGAAACTGCATCCGTGTTACCAGAATCTGATAACACAATCTGAAATTGCGGCACGTGAGGAAGAGGTCAGAAAGATGACGCTGGAAATGGAAGAAATCCGACTAAGGGATGCCGAAAGAGGTCGTTTGCTTAGTGAAATCAAAGCGGACCGGGCCGAAATGTCTCAGAGATTAGAGAATCTCGAACAGGAACTTGTCTTGTTGAGGAGTCGACTGAATCAACCACCCCCTCCTTCCACCCCGTCTAATAATTAATTTTTAGATTTATTATGGATTTATTATGGGTTTATGACCGTTATGTTTTAATATTTATGAATTATTGTTATTATGTTTGTTTTGTTTGGTTTAATATGTTTTATTAAATAATTATGTTTTGATTACTTTTCACAAATTTTAAAAAAAAAACCGCATCGCCAAAACCGAGGGTTTATTTGAAAACCTTCGGTTTTGACCAATTTTTTTTTTTAAAATTGGGGTAAAAACCGAAGGTTTTCAAATAAACCTTCGGTTTTGACCTTACATTAAAAATTTCCGATTTTTTTCTAAGTATGGGAAAGGGTAAAAACCGAAGGTTTTCAAATAAACCTTCGGTTTTGACCTTACATTAAAAATTTCAGATTTTTTTCTAAGTATGGGGAAGGGTAAAAACCGAAGGTTTTCAAATAAACCTTCGGTTTTGACCTTACATTAAAAATTTCAGATTTTTTTCTAAGTATGGGGAAGGGTAAAAACCGAAGGTTTTCAAATAAACCTTCGGTTTTGACCTTACATTAAAAATTTCAGATTTTTTTCTAAGTATGGGGAAGGGTAAAAACCGAAGGTTTTCAAATAAACCTTCGGTTTTCACCTTACATTAATTTCAGATTTTTTTCTAAGTATGGGGAAGGGTAAAAACCGAAGGTTTTCAAATAAACCTTCGGTTTTGACCTTACATTAAAAATTTCAGATTTTTTTCTAAGTATGGGGAAGGGTAAAAACCGAAGGTTTTCAAATAAACCTTCGGTTTTAACAATTCCCCAAAAAATTCTGTTCAAGGTCGAAACCGAGAGGTATATTTAAAACCTTCGCAAATAAACATCAAAACCGAAAGTTCATTTTATAACTTTCGGTTTTCACACTACCTAGTTTGTTAAATTATTTTATTTTTAACCCACTAATCTTAACTTCTAACTAATATAATCAGTTTTGTGTTGTATTTTAAAAATTAATATTGTGTTTCATGTTCAAATATTTATGATTGTGTTTGATTCTTATAGAGAAGTCTATATGAATGTTCATGTTTCATTATCTTATGAATGTATGTAATGTTTGATCATATGGATTGTGCAATATTTTAAAGACATCAAATGTGTTTAATTAATATTGTTAAAGGTCATTAGAAGGTGAAAAATCAAAGAATTTAACAATTTATCAAGTGCTAAATCCGAAAGTTATATACTTAACTTTCGGAAATAACCATCAAAACCGAAAGTTCTCAAAGAAACTTTCGGTTTTGACATTTCTCAAGACCGAGTGTTTTATATAAAACCTTCGGAAAGTTACTTATTTCCGAAAGTTAAGTATATAACTTTCGGAATTAGCACTTGACAAATTGTTAAATTAAAGTATTTTTTCTTTCCAATATAGACTCCTAACTAGTATAATCAAATGTGGGTTATATTTTAAAAATTAATATTGTGTTTTATGTTAAAATGTTTATAAATGTGTTTGATTATGTAGAGAAGTGTTTATGAATGTTTATGTTTGATTATCTTATGAATGTGTGTAATGTTTGATCATATGGATTGTGCAATATTTTAAGGATATCAAATGTGTTAATTAATGTTGTTAAAGGTCATAAGAGGGTGAAAAACCAAAGAATTAAACAATTTGTGGATTGTTAATTCCGAAAGTTATATAATTAACTTTCGGAATTAACCATAAAAACCGACAGATTTACCAAAACCTCTCGGTTTCATGTAATTAAATTTAATATTTTATATTTCAAAACCGAGAGGTTTGATAACACTTTCGGTTCTCCAAATTATCAAAACCGAGAGTTTTAATAAAAACTTTCGGTTCTCAAAATGATCAAAACCGAGAGTTTTAATAAAACTTTCGGTTCTCAAAATGATTAAAACCGAAAGTTTTCAGAAAACTTTCGGGTTTAATCATTTTGAGAACCGAAAGTTTTATTAAAACTCTCGGTAATCACTTTATTAAAAAATTAAAACTCTTTCTTTTCCCCCGATTCTTCTTTCCCTAATTTTCTCTTCCCTGCTTCTTCTCCCCGCTCCTTCAGCCGCCCGCGCCACCTTCATTCTTCAAGACGACGCCGCCCGAAGACGACGACGCCCGAAGACGACGCCAAGAGGACTCCGCCCGAAGACGACGCCGCCGCCCTTTCAGTCGAAATCAACAGGTGACCGCGCCCCTTCTTTTCTCCAAGCCGTCGCCGCCATCGCCCGCGTCAACGACGCTGCTCTCCTCGCCTTCAGATCTCCTTCAAAGGTTAGTTATTTCATAATAACAGTTCTATATATGTGATTTAGGTTAGATATATAGGATTGAAATATAGGATTGAAGTTTAGTTTAGAATTTTAGGGTAAAATTTTGATGTTTGGTTAGATTTATTGTTCAATTGAGGGTTTTAGTTTGATTTTGTTTTGGTTTGATTGGATTGATAGTTTGTTGGTTTGATTGTTGTTAAATTGAAGTTTGATTTAGGTTAGATATTTATGATTGAAGTTTAGGTTAGAATTTTAAGTTAAAAATTTGATTTTGGTTAGATTAAAGTTTGATTTTAGGTTATTTGTTTGATTTTAGGTTATATTTGTTTGATTGAGTTGAAAATTTGGTTGATTTTGGTTAGTTTAGGTGATATTAGTTAGATTTTAGTTTGATTCATGATTTTATAGTTTTATTTTAGGTCTTTTGTTTGATATTTGGTTATTTGTTTGATTATGTTGAAAATATGGTTGGTTTGGGTTAGTTTAGGTTTTTTAATTTGATGTATGTATTGGATTATGTTATTGGATTTGTTTTTTGTAATTGGTTGTTGGATTTGGTTTTAGGTTATATTGAGTTTGGTTGTATGATTTTGTAGGTTTTGGATTGATTATTTTCTTGGATTGATTTGATATATGTTTGGTTGAATGTTTGTTGGTTTGATTGTTGTTGAATTGATGTTTGATTTAAGTTAGATATGATTGAAGTTTAGGTTAGAATTTGAGGTCAAAATTTGCTTTTGGTTAGATTGAAGTTTGATTGGAGTTTGATTTGGTTAGATCTATTGGTTTGAATATTTGGTTATATTAATGTTGGTTATTGTTATTAGGTTTGGATTAGAAATTTCAGTCGCCCGCTGCCCGCCCGTCGATCTACATCCGCTGTTCTTCTTCGTCGCTCTGTTTGTGCAAGGTTAGTCTTGTTGGTTTATTATATGGTTAGGTTAGTTTCATGTTAGATTTTTGTTAGATTTTCATGTTAGACTTAAGTCGAGATTTATGTTTGATTTGAAGTATGTTAGATTAGGTATTATGTTTGATTTACGTGTGATTATGTTAGATTAGGTTTGAAATGTGTATGAATGAAATAATTTTGAATTATAATTTATTGTTTTGAAATGTGTATGACTGAAATAATGTTAGAATATATGTATGTTATATTTAAGTTAGATTTAGGGTTTAGGTTTTATTATTGTTTGTTTATGTGGAATTTTGGTTATAATATTAGATTAAATTGATTTTTGGTTGGATAATGATAGATTAGTTAGAAATTATGTTAACATTATGTAAGCCTAATTAATTTAGACAAATTTAAGTAATTAATAATGCGGGTTGTTTTCCATTTTATTAGAAATATGGAAGTACCCGATAAAAGCTGGATGACCTTACGTCGAGATCATCCAGATTACGAGGAAGGTGTTGACAAATTCCTCGAGTATGCTGTTAGGAATACATCCCGACAAACCGTGAAATGTCCCTGCGTGAAATGCTTGAACACGCCGTTTATGGAAATAGACGAAGTCAAGACTCACCTCATCGTTTATGGAATAAATATTCATTATGAGTATTGGTATTTTCATGGAGAAAAGAGACGTACTACTCAAGTGGTTAATGAAGATGTCGATGAAGATGCCGATGACTACGATGATGATGACGACGATGATCAGTCGGAGGATGCCGTGCCGGAATTCAACGATCAGACACAGGAGATGAATAATACAGTTAATGAAGAGGTCAACGAAGAACGTTATATGCACGAATTTATAAACGATATGTTCCCCAACGTTAATGACGTCCCGAGCAACGATCAACCAGTCGAAGATGCGCAAAGATTTTATAAATTGCTTGATGATTGCAAACGGCCATTGTATGAAGGTGCTCGAATAACGAAATCATCGACACTACTGAAACTACTTCACATAAAAAATGTATGTCAATGGACGAATTCTTCGTTCGATATGTTGCTGCGTCTGCTTAAAGACTACATATTACCGATTGACGCTCAATTGCCAAACTCGTACTACGAAAGTAAAAAATTCATTACTGATATCGGGCTAAAATATGACAAGATAGACGCATGTAAGAACAACTGTATGCTATTTTGGAAGGACGACATAAATGAAGATTCTTGCAAAGTTTGCGGTCTTTCAAGATGGAAAGTCGACCAAACAAGTGGGACAGTTCGGGAGAAGCAAAACGGGAAATTCATTCCAAAAAAGGTGTTGAGATATTTCCCTTTAATACCAAGACTGCAAAGACTATACATGTCCTCAAAAACGGCTCCAATGATGAGATGGCATAAAGAAGGAAGAGTTGACAGTGATACGTTGAGACACCCCGCTGATTCCTTAACTTGGAAGACGTTTGATGAAAATTATACAGATTTTGCTTCAGAATCCCGAAACGTAAGACTTGGTTTATCAAGAGATGGATTTCAACCATTTGCAAATGGGAAAAAATCATACAGTGTTTGGCCGGTAATTCTCGTCCCTTATAATGTGTCACCCACGACTTGCATGGATTCTAGCAATTTCATTTTATCTATGTTAATTCCGGGTCCAAAGAGTCCGGGAGATGCAATTGACATATTTCTCCAGCCATTGATCGATGAGTTGCATGAACTGTGGCAAACAGGTGTGAAAACGTTTGATGCACACACCTCGCAATACTTTAACATGCGAGCGGCGTTGTTGTGGACCATTAACGACTTTCCCGCATACGCGAATTTATCAGGCTGGAGTACGAAAGGTAAATTTGCTTGTCCTTGTTGTAACAACGACACGGTATCCCTTCGATTGGTCCATGGTTCCAAACAATGTTACTTGGGTCATAGACGTTTCCTTCCACCGAAGCACAAATACAGAAGGGATAAAGAGTCGTTTGATGGTCGAACTGATTATAGGGATCCCCCTAGATTGTTAACGGGCCAAGAAAGTTATGAGCAAGCACGAGACCTAGAAGACATTATTCTTAGTGCGGATATGAGCAAGAGAACCAAGATATATCATGAAACGCGGGGCGACAATTGGAACAAACTTAGCATTTTCTTCCGTCTACCTTATTGGAAATCGCTATTATTGAGACATAATTTGGATGTGATGCATATTGAGAAAAATATCTGTGATAGCGTGTTGGGAACAATAATGAATGTGAAAGAGAAGACTAAGGATGGTCCTAAAGCTCGTAAAGACTTAGAACTCTTGGGCATAAAATCATGGTTACATCCTATAAATGATGAAGGAGTTGTTCATTATCCAGAAGCGCCTTTCACTTTGACATCCGAAAATAAAATACGTCTTTGTAACTTCTTGAAAGATCTCAAGTTGCCTGATGGGTTTTGCTCAAATATCGGGGGTTGTGTAAATTTGGAAGAGAAAAAACTTTCGGGATTAAAGAGTCATGATTGTCACATTTTGTTGGAATATCTAATTCCTTTAGCAACTCGTGGATTGCTTCCAGAGTATGTGTATGATGCGTTAGTAAATTTGTCTCGTTTCTTTCGGTTGTTGTGCTTCAAAGAGTTGTTTCAAGAGGACCTGGAACAATTGTACATGGATATTACATTGACACTTTGCAAATTTGAAATGATTTTTCCGCCTTCAATCTTCGACATCATGATGCATCTCCCGGTTCACTTGTCATTTGAGGCTTTGCTTGGAGGACCTGTTCAGTATCGATGGATGTATCCCTTTGAACATTACATGGGTACAATGAAAAGATATTTGCGGAATAATAACCACCCCGAAGCCTCTATAAGCGAGAGTTATCTTGTTAACGAAAGTATTAGCTTATGTGCCAGGTATATGGAGGAACAAGATCAAGAAAATGCACAACCTGAAATCTCGGGGATTTCAATATTTGCATCATTGGAAGACCTATCCAACGGAAAAGTATACAACTTGGATTATATAGATCGAGTGACAGCTCATTCATACATTTTGAAAAATTGTCCCGAAGCAGAACCTTTTTACATGTAAGTTTCAAAGTTGCTGTTACTAATTAGCATTAAAGAGTGTTACTAATTAGCATTCGATCTATTTGCAGAGATTATAACAACGAGTCCAGTGGAGAAACGTTTGCCGCATATTTCAAGCATCGAGTGAGTAAATTACAAACCATATATCCTAACTCTTTTTATTCATATTAACAACTACATTTCGGATACATATATAGGTCGCCCATTTAGCAGAAAGTAACGACATATCAAGAGACCTCAAGATCTTAGGAGAAGGTCCAAGTATGTACTCGTCTATGTATGTTTGGTGTAAAGTAAATGGATTCAAATTCTGTACAGAAAAACACGACGAAGGTTTGACAACTCAAAATAGTGGGGTGGTTGTTGAGGGATACAACGGATCTGAAACTATGTCATACTACGGAGTTTTGACGGATATAATCGAATTACAATACTATTCTCACAAACGAGTTGTTTTATTCAAGTGTAAGTGGTTTGATACACACTCGGGGGAGCTAGGAGTGAAAGTGGATAAATATGGCTTCGTAAGTGTAAATGTAAACCGAATATTGAAAACGCAAAGTCAAGACCCGTATATATTGGCGAGTCAAGCAAAATAAGTATTCTACGCCCCTGATATGTCAGCCCGACCCGGTTGGAAGATTGTGACAAAAATAAAACCCCGGTTTACAAACATATAGTTCAGATTAATTAATTAGGTAGATTTAATTATGTTTTTAACTTTAAATTCATTTTTATTACTACTTTATTTCAAGTATTCACTCATTTTTATTAATGGTGTGAATTAAGAATGTCTGAAGGTCCTAAAACAACTTGGAAGAGTATGAGGAAGACACCCAAGAAATTGGATAAGAGTTACCAAAACCTACTTGCCCAATCCGAGTCGTTAAAGCAACGAGGATCGTCTTCGAGAGACCAACCACCGATTCCTGTGGTCCCGATAGCTACTGCACCTCCCCGAACATACGAGACTGAAGACGATATTGATGACATCGCAGAGTATATAGAGAGCACATTCGCTGATAACGTGCCTAGCGATGAGGCTGAAGACGAGGGTCTTGAGGAGCCTATCGAGGAGCAGGATGACGAGGAGGAGCACGGGACCACTCCCGACCCATCATCGACAGGTATTTCGTTTACAAATTAGTTAGTGTTTCAATTGATTGACATATTTAATTAAGATTTTGATAATTTCGAAGAATCTTCTGCCCGCAAGAGACGGGGGAAGAACAAGAATATTGCGCTGTCTAAGAGGCTAGCGGGGACGAGGATCCCTCTAACGTTTAGAGAGAAGGATGGGAGGCCAGGCGGTACAGACGTGGGAAGGACACTGTGGTCTAGACATGTGGGGTCGATTATCCGGAGCCCCGCAGCCGTCTCACACCGTCTTCTCAAGTGGAAGGCTTTAAGTGCAGACCAATTGGATTCACTGTGGACTGCTATCAAGGTTAATAATTATTACTTGATTATACATTACGTCATTAAATAATTATTTTTCACATTTGGATGTTATTTTTTTCAGGATCCGTTCGAAGCGACTAATGGTGACATTGACTCTTTTCGAACGAGGGGGTTGGGACACGCCAATCAGATATGGGATAGATGGCGGTCGGATTTGAACAAGAATTATATCCGCGTCCACAAAGGAGACGAGGCGGCGGTACTGGCTAATCCTCCACCGGACTACGATCGAGATGATTGGGAGTTTGTGTGTCGCAACCATTTCTTCACAGAAACGTTTAAGGTACGGTTTCATAATTCAAATAAGAGTTGATATTAATTAATCTAACTTCATTTGTTATTTCAAATACAGAGACACAGTACTACAAATATGAAGAATCGGAAGAATCTGAAATTCCCACATCGAACGGGAAGTAGACCGTTTGCACAAATTGAAGACGAGTTGGTAAGTACATTATTTGTAATAACTTAATATAAAGATTGTTATTAATTATATAAATCATTTATTTCAACAGGCGATTGAAATGGGACGGCCACCGTCTGTAATTGAAGTATTCAAGAGGACCCGTACACCAAAACCGACACAAGAAAACCCAACACCCGTCCCGGACGAACACGTGCAAGAGAAAATTGTAAGTGAATTGAATATGCCTAGTTTTTTTATTATAGAAATGATATTTTATTTCAATTGTGCAGGCTGAGATGGAGGAGGTTGTTAGTAACGAACCGGGAATATCTGATTTTGAATTGACGGAGAGGGTGTTCGGACAACAAAAACACGGGGTCGTCTTCGGAATGGGATCAGGCGTCCGACCCACACACTTTCGTGAGGATCGTCGTAGTGGAAACAGTTCACAGCGAAACAATGAGCGATTGTTAGAAGAGAATCAAATGATGAAGCTCAAGCTGGAGGAACTGGAGAAGAGGGATGAAGAAAGAAGGCGCAGAATGGATGAAATGAAAGCGGAAAATGAAGAAATTGTGGAAAGAATGGAGAGGGAGAAGTTAGAGATGAACGCAAGAATGGAGAGAATAGAATTGTATATGAGGCAAGGACCACCTCCTCCCCCCACAAGCTAAGGTAGTTTCGATTCAAAACATTTTTTCATTAGTGGTTGGATTTAGAACAGATTGTTCGGAATATTAGTTTGGTGTCGAATTTTGTAATGTTCATGATCAATTAATGTGATCGTTTAATGTATGTTGAATTTCTTTTATCATTGATATATTGGTTTGGTGGCTGAACAGGTTTTGGTTGCGAAAAAAATAATCGGCACATTTTTAAAAATTTACATTAAAAAACCGAAAGTAAAAATAAAATCTCTCGGGTTTTCTCTTTGTGGAAAAACCGAGAGATATTAGAAAACTATCGGTTTTTAGCCGAAGAGAAAACCGAGAGTTCTTTGTAAAACCCTCGGTTTTTCCACAAAGAGAAAAACCGAAAGTTCTTTGTAAAACCCTCGGTTTTTCCACAAAGAGAAAAACCGAGAGTTCTTTGTAAAACCCTCGGTTTTTCCACAAAGAGAAAAACCGAGAGTTCTTTGTAAAACCCTCGGTTTTTCCACAAAGAAAAAAACCGAAAGTTCATTGTAAAACCCTCGGTTTTTCCACAAAGAGAAAAACCGAAAGTTCTATGTAAAACCCTCGGTTTTTCCACAAAGAGAAAACCCGAGAGTTCTTTGTAAAACCCTCGGTTTTTCCAAAAGAGAAAAACCGAAGGTTCTTTGTAAAACCCTCGGTTTTTCCACAAAGAGAAAACCCGAGAGTTCTTTGTAAAACCCTCGGTTTTCCAAAAGAGAAAAATTCGAAAGTTTTCATATAACTCTCGGTTTTTCTCTTTGTGGAAATCCCGAGAGAGTCAATACCGAGGGATGGCGAGAGTTACTAAATCCTTCGGTAAGGTCTCTTTACCGAGAGTTATATGCTCAAAACCGAGAGTTTTAACTCTCGGTTTTGACCACTTTTTCACCAGTGACAAGTACAACCCTTTAACCAAGTATGATTGTGATATGGTTTATTAAAAAGTAATAGGCCGGTATAAATTGAAAGTGGTAAAAAAATATGAATCAAATATTTGATTGACCAAAGTGTGAGGTCACAATGATAAATGTCAATTGAGATTGATAGTTTATTTTCTTAGGGATAAGAGACGTGTTAAAATGTGATTGTGATGTGGTTTCTTAAGAGATAAAAGGTCGGTAACAAAGGATCGTGAAGTCACAAGATTAGATTTCGATAGATATTGGTGGTTGAATTGCTATAGAATACGAGACGTGTGAAACTGTGATTAAGATTGATGGTTAGTTTTCCAAGAAATAATATATATATATATGAGAGTGAAAAAGATAGTATAGTTAATTATGAAAGAAATTAATACATTTTTTTATATTTAATAATAAATTTAAATAAATAAAATTAATAATTTAAAATAATATTACAAAATTAACATTAATAATATAATAATAATTCATTCAAATATATATATTAACAGTGAAAAAGAGAGGTTAGTTAAATATAAAAGAAATTGACTCATTTCTTTAGTTTTGTATTTTAATAATAAATCTAAATAAATAATTCAAAATTTATTTAATATAATAATAATTCATTCATATATATATATAATAAACCTTAAAAAAATCAATAAATTTTAAAAATAAAAACTTAATTTAAATATATTAAAATAATAAGTATTTATTAAATATTTTAAAATACAAATATTATATATAATTATTTTTTAATTGTTAGTACATATAAATTATATAGGCATATAATCATACAAATTTAGGTATACCT